>NC_089584.1:103965110-104280164 GCF_019320115.1 Miscanthus floridulus
CGCCCCATTCCATCCTGGCAAGCAACATGATCAATAGGTACCCCTGACAAAAGTCGTGCGGGGGGTTAGGCAGCACAGTGTCGGCCTGCTCAACGTTGTCGATGACGTGAGCTCCTAAGTATGGCCCATCGTGGCCATGAGTCATGTCAAGATGTGCCCGCTCCCTTTCTGGTGTTAGAAGTTTGACCCCGGGTCCATACTCTTATATCCGTAGTGGTTGGAGATGGTGCGTGCCTCCGCCTAAGACCGAATTTGTTCCCTTAGGGTCGAGCGAGGAGGAATCCCCCCTCAAGGGGTTGAGTGAGGTGGGATCCCCCTTGAGGGATCGAATGAGACAGAGCCCGTGCCCTCGGGGTCGGGTGAGACGGAGTCCACACTCTCTGGGTCGGATGAGACGGAGTCCACACCCTCAGGGTCAGGCAAGACGGAGTCTGCACCCTCGGGGTCAGACGAGATAGAGCCCGTGCCCTCGGGGTTGGGCGAGTTAATTGTTCGTGTCCATTAGCCTCCTTCTTCTGGGTATCCCTGATATCAATACCCGATAGTAGCCCCCAAGCCTACAAAGGAGTAGGATACTCCTTTGAAGTCTTTTTAGATGGAAGGACTCTGAGGGCCTTGATCTCTCTTTGCGGGCCTCAGGATGTCTTGGTAGGGTTGTGATTCCTTTCTGTTGTGATTGGACTCTTTGGGAGAACACAGCTGTGGGGTTCGAGGTCTGGAAAACATTTCTCTTGATTCCGATTCCTCCCTATGATCCAATCGATCTATAATTGATATAAGACCACATACTTAGTCTCCTTGTGGGTCCAACTTCCTCTGAGCCCTAGCTTGTAGCAGGGGTCCGGTCGAGGGGTTAGCTCGTCTTATGGTCATCCCCCCTCAAGCATTTTTTTTGATAAAAACGGAGGGGCTGAGACATGCCATGTTTTCTTTGATGGACGAATCATGGAGCTCGGTGAGCTATTAACGGGATAGTTTGAGTGGGGCCTCGGCTTCCCATTCGTGGGGGTCTGGCATGGGTCAGCTGGTGACCGACTCTAGATTTTTGACGACCAGTCCATATAGTTCTTGGATCCGTTCGACCGGTCCTAAGGGCTCATTGCCTTTCTTCGAGGAAAAACCATGGACCGTGCTCTAGCCAAGACTCAAACATGGGTCGAGATGACCGTGGCACTTGTGCACCTAGGTGTTGGTGGCTAACAGGCCCATCCTTAACCACCCCTCACTCTAAAGGTGCCCTACAACAATTGTGAACCCATCGATGGGCCAACATTCAAACTCCTGGGCCTTAATGGGTCATGGGAGCGTTTTTAGCTCTGTATCCCTCCTTACCTATGGTGGTTTTTGGCCCATCACGAGGGCGAACCATTGTCCTATGCACCCTTCGAGGGGGCGGGCGGGGGTGGCATGTGCATGGCTCCTGGAGAGGTGAAGTGATGAGGCATGGTAGGCGCCTCGATCGAGGCAGACGGTTTGCCTCTCGCTCCACCTTCCCCTATAACTTGGGGTTTCTCTCTTCATCTTTAATACGCCTAACCACAGCCACGTCCTCACTGCTTCTCCACTGCAAGCACTTGGATCTCTCACTCTCGACTTTTGTCACCGATGAAGTTCTCATTCCTTAGCCCTTGCTTCCCATGGAGTCGTGGTATCACTCTAACATCACCCATGCACACATGGAGGGCCTTGTCAAGCGCGGTCTTCTCTGTGGGAGAAGTGAGGCAGTGGAGTGGCTCATGCCTAGTCATGAGGAGGTGTCGGCATCACCCGACGGCTATGTCATGTCCTTCGTGCCCTTCCATGAGCACGGACTCATGATTCCCCCCCCACCCATTCTTCTGGGGAATGCAGCACCACTACCCGATTGAGTTGTAGTAACTGAATCCCAATGGGATCCAACACATCATGGCCTTCATCGTGTTGTGCGAAGGGTATTTGTGGATCGAACCCCACTTTGAGCTATGGAAGTACTTCTTCTTCGTCTCCCTACACAAGAAAAGGGAGAGAAGTGGGGACCTATTGGTGCCGATGGGATGCGTAGGTATCTATCTTTGGGGCCATCGGTCTACCGAGTACATGACCTATCCGCTGTCAAGGTCCAACAAAGGATGGCACGTGCTCAGGTTCTACGTGAAGAATGATGCTGCCACCCCCTTGCCGGACTTCACCGGGCGCCTCATCGAAGAGGCGCCGCAGGTGTGGTCGTGGGGATCTCCTGAGAAGGAAAAGAAGAGGATGAGCGATATCCTTGACACCATCGCATTCCTAAAGAGCCACGGCCTTCACGGGGCTGGTGTCATCGGGGTGTATCATGTGAGGAGGGTGGCGCCGCTGATGGCGCCTGCCCTCCCGCTATACGGGATGACACCCGGCGCGCAGCTTGATGGGACGGTGCTCACCTAGGGACCGCTCTACGATAGCGAGGTCGCGCAGCACATCAAGGAGGCGATAGAAGAGTCCGATGCCGTGTTCCCATCCTAGGACATCCCATGATGTGGCTGAACGCGGGATTCATCGAGCTGCTAGTTTGGTTGGGCTTTCGGGCCCCCGTCACGCCGTTGCTAGAGCAGGCGTCCACAAAGGTGGTGAACCACACCGCAGATGAGAAGAGGAAGAAGGAGAAGGATGACAAGAAGGTGAAGCAATCGGCGAAGGAGCAGGCGAAGCTGAACTGAGGAAGGTGGCGGTAAGGCTTGGAGGAGGAGGAAGAAAAAGAAGAAGAAGGAGATGGCTCTGGGTCGCCCATCCAATGGGACAAGCTAGGAGGAGGGGACGAAGACCCATCACTGCCATAGGCAGGGCCTTTCCTATGGCATGCCCTAGGGCAGGACGGGGAGGACATGCCCCCATAGTTGGTGGAATCAAGCCACCCTGCTCCATCCGGGCCTTCCTCGGCGCCCTCGGAGCCAGCGGGAACCGACCGCTCCGCTCCATCCGGATCCTCCGAGGTGCCCCCAGAGCCAGCGGTAACTGACTGCTTTGCTTCAATTGGGCCCTCTGAGTAGCGGGAGGGCTCGAAGCGGCAACACACTGACAAGCCGTAGCTGGGGTCAGGTGGACCGACCCCAAAACGTCATCATTCGGTGGCGTCGAGGTGAGTTAAGAGTTTTTTCATCCTTTTGTTCTAATGAATTTTTGCCATAAACTAACCATCATGTCCTTCCCAGCGTTGGAGTGTAACACCCCTGGTGTTTAGCTTCCACTTTTGCACTGCATTTCATAAACATGAGCATCATGCATCCATTCGTGAACTTATAGCACATGAAACATAATTTTGAAACATTGCAACGTGTTATATATTTCATGTGTGTTGTTCTTTTATGAAATGTAAAGTGTGCAACACTTAAGTGCAACATGTGCCACTCACTTAGTGAAACAAGATTAGTTAATACTATGCAACAAGATCATGAAACATGTGAAACATGACTATGAAACATTTGCAACATTTCTTGTGTTTTTCATTATTTCAGTACATACCTTGATTGATTCTTGTGTGACCAATGTATGGTATGGCTAGAAATGCTTGTAAGTAACTTAGTTACACATAGAATGTCTTTTGGAACATTGTTCATGTTGGTCACTTTGACTAATTAGTTTTCCAAGTCATGGTTTGACCAAATTTGACCCTTGAACCTTTTTATTTGACTGTTTAAAAAGTGTGGCTTAGGATATTTGCATGTCTGAGCAACCTAAAGCAAAGATGTAGAGAATTTTATAAGGAACAAACTTTGTTTAGAAGCCAAGTCATGAAAATGTGCACATGTTCAAAAATGGCCCACAAGTCAGTTTTGAGATCTAATTTGAAACTCTGAAATTTTTCTAAGTGTTGTAACTGAGTTTCAGTTTCATGACCTCAACCTTGGCTTGATATAACTCGTGATCCATGGAGAATTAGCTGTTGATTTCTAAATAAAAGTTGTAGCCCTACTATAGCTCTACAACTTTCATGTTCATTATTTCTTCTAACTCGTCTTGGTTTAGGAGTTAATCGGTGTTAAACTTGCCCTGTTAGTCGGCACCTTTGAGCTCTGAATCGAAAAAATTTAGACATCTACAGTGTTCACCGATTCAGAAACCAGCCGACGCGTGGTGACACCCGTCGCCGGCCATCTGACCGCGCGGCCACGCGCCGCGGACGCCCTGGCAAGGCCAGCCACGACGGGCACACTAACACGCGCCTGACCGACCAGTGCACCAGCTCAAATTTTCATTTGCATCGCCTCCACCGCAAGCAGCGACCGAGCTCAGCGCCCCGCCATTGCTGCCGAGCGAGCTTCGCCGTCGCCGAGCTCGCGAACCACTGCAAAAACGCGAACTCCGTCTTCACCATAGCTCCGCCGTGTCCTCCTCTACCTTCTCCACCTCCTAGCTGCGCCGTTCGTGCTTTGGTAAGGTCACAGTGACCATTTCCGCCGTCACCGCCATGGGCGTGACCTCGCCGGAGATGAGGCCGCCGTGGCCGGGGTAGCTAGGAATCGTCCTGTCCCTGTTTCTTTGCCGTGTTAGCACCGTGGCGACTTCTGGTAGCTCACGCCATGCTCGGTTGAGCTAGCCGTGGCTTGCCATCGCCGGCAGCTCACGCCGGAGCTCTGCCGTGCCGCCATCACCGGCGACAAGCCACCTCCGTTAGGTCATAGCTCGAGCTAGTCGCACCAATCGATTCACCGCATCACGTAGATCATGTAGGTAACCCTGGTGTCACCGGAGCTCTCGCCGTCGGCGAGCTACGCCATCTTCCGTGCGTCGCAGCCGCCTCCTCTGCTTTGCTGTCGCTGACCAGTGGGGTCGGCTGACAGCCGGGTCCCACACGTCAGTGGCTGTTGTTCTTAAGGATAGTTCAAATTTTTAGTTTTGAGTGTTGATTTGATATTTTTGGTATCTCCTGTTTTGTAGATCCAAATTGGGTGGTTCCAATTTTGTTAGACTCACTGTGAGGTCTAGTATTTAAGAAAAATATATCTTGAGCATATTATGTAGAAATTTTGGGATGAATTAAATAGGAACTTGAAAATGTGTTTTTGAATAGCATGCAAACTTGTTTAAATCATATCTTGAGTTTCTGTGATCCAAAAATTATGAAATTTTGTGGGTAAGCTAGTATTGTATAGTAGAAGCTCTGGTTAAAATTTTAGAGTCATTGCATGTGTAGTTTTTGAGTTATAGATTTTCCTTTTATCATTAGTAGATACTTGGGTGAATTTTAGTAAATTATTCTAGGAATCCTATGGCCATGAAACTTGGTAGGTAGTATCTTGAGTACCTTATAGATGCTAGGAAAAATATGAAATCTGTTGCTTGACACTTTTCACTAAGGTTTCCTAATTATGCCATTTTAAGCCATTCTGCCTTACCATTTTTGTGTAGGATTGTTATACTTACTCAAATGGTGTGAAATTTTTATGGTAGTCTACTTAGAGCATGTAGTGTCTACTGTAATTTTTGTAGAATTAATGGGGCAGTTTTCATATATGTTTACTATTTCCCCTAATTAATTAAATAAATTAAGAAATGGATTAAAAGAAATGTTTTGGTGATGAACCCCCTACTTTCTGGTGTTCTTGTGATATGTGTGATATATCAGTAAAGTTAGTTTTGTCCAATTAAGTGTTTATATCATAAGTTAGTAATTGATTGTTTGCATTATGTCCCTCTGGACAGATCTGGGGACTTTGAAAAGTTCCCCATGATATTTTGGTTTTCTGTGAATGAGTTGAATACAAGAGTTGTAGATAAATTAGGTAGCTAGCTCCTGTCAAAATTTGAGGGCATTTGGCCCAGTAGTTTAGAAACTACAGCTGTTTAAAGTTAGGTTGCAGTTTTTGCTGATTCTCTGCCTGGTGAGGATAGACTTCTGTTGATTGATGAATTCGACCTGGTAAAGGTTTGAATCATGCTTTGAGGTCTGAAAATGTATTGTAGACAATTTTATAAGCTTTCCAGATTGTCTTGTTGCATATCAATTGGATTTATAAATCTTCAGTTATGACTAGTTTACTGCACCGCTACATAGTATTCATTTTGCTGAAATACAAATGCTTGAATGTATGTTGTTGCAAGGTTCTCGTTGATTGTTTAGGGGTTAGCCTAACTTAAGAATATGCTTAGGTGCAGGTGCTAGGTCATTAACGGAAGATGAGCAATTATACCTTAGGTTGTATAAACGTGGTAAGTGAAAGTGATTTGAATAGGGCTTAAGTTGGAATATGCAAACTACAGCGAACATGTGCATTCCCCGAGCATCCCCGACATTCGTACATGTGCATCCATGATATTTATCTTGCGCATTCATGCAATAGGTGTGCCGGAGGGAGTGACATTGCTGGAGTTCGAGGGAGCCAACCAGGAGGAGGAACCCGAGGTGCAGGAAGCCGACGAAGCAGTCGCCGCGGAGGAATTGCCCGAGTGCCCTGACCACCAGCCTTCCTCGTTCCTGAAAGGCAAGCCCCGGAGCATATTAAGCCTCCTATGTTTTTACAAATACATTGAGTATCTTTTATTGTTGATGATGCATTAAGTATAGGAATTGGTTGGAACCAATTGCTGCATTATATATCCTTCCTTGTCCAGATATCGCACTGGAATCCTATTTAAGTTCAGGACGGGTTAAATGCTTAGCCATGCTTAGTGCGGTAGAAGTCAGGTGATTTCCTGTCACCTGCGAGCTTTAGGATGAGGTGGATCACGGTTGGCTATATTTGCTATCGTGGAAAAGAACCATGTAAATAATGAATTAAGACCGGGCAGGGGTCTTGTGTAGGTTTGAACATAGTGACTCCGTCTGAGTCGTTTAAGGACCGATACGCTGTACGTCCTCATGTCATGTTGAACGCAGCCTAACACTTAGCTGGCCGGATAAGTCGTTCCGACCGCGAAGCCTAGTAGCTCGATTCAGGCCGGGGAACGCGAGCAGTGGCGGCACTCTAGAGGTAGTAAGGATGTACGGAGAGCCATTGGCATAAGTCCAAGGCGGGTTAGAGTCCCGAACGACCTTGGCAGAGTGGTTCTCTGAGAATGTCGATCTGTTCGGACTCACGACTCCTGAATCGTACCAAAGGTGACTTGTTTGCGACCCTGACGGGGGAAGCAGGGTTTGTGTTTAGGAATACCCCTCCAGCTGGATAGGAATCGATTCGAATCGCCGTCTCTCCCGGATAGTGAGAACTTGACTGAGCAGCGGCAACGTAGATTCAATTAATTTAACGATATGGTTAAATGGATGATGATAAGGTTGCCACAATGAATACCTGATATGGTTATTAATGTTTGCACCCTAATAAAATGATTGCTTAGTACAGGTGCTAATATAGATGACAGGTTAATGGCTAAAAAGTTACTGCTAGTTCAGGTTAAGAGTTGATCATTATTACTTATGCTTTTCTGCAAAGAGAAAATGTCAGCCTAGCTCCACTACTTTAAGCTATGCATAATCCTTGGTGTCATTTGTTTGGTTTTCGACGGGTAAGTCTAGCTGAGTACATTCCCGTACTCAGGGTTTATTCCCTCTTGTTGCAGATGACCTCCTATATCAGGGATTCTGCAAGTATTGTCTCCACCCGGCGGGTGATGAGGACTAGATCATGGGCATGATCTCCTTTCTCTTATCTGAATGCTTTTGCGGTCTGTGATCAGCGAACCAGTAATGTGTATTTGAACTCGGTGTGTGAGTTAAACTATTTGCTTCCGCATGTTTTACAAGACTTGTTTGTAATAACAATGACTCTGTGATGATGTAATCTATTTGCGAACATCTGTGAAATGTTGTAACGTACGATATGTTATGTTGGATTACTGTGATCTTGGTTGTATGCAAGTTGGTTTGAAATCCTTCGAGATTTCGGTTGACTACCGGGTTTATATGGGCTCAAGTTCGAGAATTTGATCGTTCCAGCGATTGTTTTTGTACTTGTGCTCTTATAAATTGGTCGGTTCTGTGACAGCTGGTATCAGAGCTAGATTCAACATTAAACATGTCTTACGGCTATTTAAAACAAAAGTTTTTGTTGTAAAAATGGTTTTAAACTTATAATTATATATATAAGTGTTCAAAAATCAAAATTTTTATGGTATACTGGTGATCACATCCCTTATAGCCCACTTAAAGACTTCTAGGTGGCTTATATATAATTACTAACTTGGGGGAATTGATTGTCTCTATTTCGTCGTCCATGCGGCGTGATATTGCATGGATACCATTCGTTTGAATGGTAATGTATGGATCAATTGCCTCTACGCTAAGGTAAGTAGTGAGTTGTGAGAGCATGACCGTCCAACCGTCGGTCTAGGGGAGAGCTAGTTGTGGTTACTGGAGTATTTACATGTTGCATATATGTATATATGAACGTACTTAATTGTGGGTACATTTGTCGGGTAGCTTGGATACCGAAGTATATATATCGGGGGATGTATATATGGAGAGTATCTTAGTACTACTTGTGTAATTAGCATTATATCTTGTTGGGTTGGGCTGCATTGAAGTTTTTCTGCAGGTACGCTAACAACGCACCGTGTAGATCGACTAGTTACCGCAAATTGAGAGAACGTATGTATGCCACCGTATAGTCCGCTAAAGCTTAAATTTTCTTAGGTTTGTGAGGACGTACGGAACGAGCATGCATCATATTCACTCATGACATTCATCTTGCATTACTCCCTCCCTTATAATTGCTTATCCCAAGTATAAAGTGAAATCTCTCGGCAAGAAGTTAGAAGGAGAGGAAGACCCAGAAGAAGTCCAAGGTGTCTCCAATGTGGACAGTAATCACTTCGATGAGTAGTTCGTTAGCAAGTCTCACTAGTTAAGCTTTTGCAGTCATACTTGTGAAGTACCTCAATTCGCTCCCTTCGGGATGCGTATCGTAATGGAAGTTTAAAACTTGTCATGTTGGAATGCACTGCGTATGGCGCTAGTAATCTACTTGATGTTGTGGTGATTGGAGAATGAAATATTGCCTCGGTTTATTGTATGAAGTTTTCATTCTCGTCAGTAAATGCAGTTGGGCACGATTATATTGTTCTTCTCCAATGTGCTGACATCATCAATAATTACTGGTTGCGCATTGTGCAGATGCCTCGTACTCATTCCACCGGTGCGAGTGATGATGATGATCTTCCGCCACCACCACCCACACCAACGGAACTAATAGCAATGCTTGTGGAAGGACAGCGCACTATGGCCTGAGGCCCTCCGTACGATCGTGAATCGTGATGGCCGTGGTCCACGCCAAGGACCGGATCCAAATCAATACAGTGATTTCAAGGATTTCCTTGACACGAAACCCCCAATCTTCAAGGAGGCTGAGGAGCCTCTACAAGCTGATGAGTGGTTGAATACTCTCGAGCAGAAGTTCCGTCTGCTCCGCTTGACTGAGGTACTAAAAACTGAGTACGCATCGCACCAACTTCATGGGCCTGCTGGCATTTGGTGGAGTCATTATCGGTCCACTATGCCTGCTAATGCCCAAATCACATGGGATCAGTTCAAGTCTGCTTTCAGGGGAAATTACATTCCTCCTGGTCTTATGGCGATCAAACATACAGAGTTCATGAAGCTGACTCAGGGAAACAAGAGCCTGAACGAATACCTGCAAGCTTTCAACAACCTTGCAAGGTATGCTACCGAGTTTGTGGACACAGATGCCAAGAAGATTGCAAGCTTCAAGCGGGGACTTTAGCCCCAAACTAATGAAGACCATGGGAAATTGCAAGTGCGCTCATTTTAATGAGTTTGTGAGTGATGCTTTATCGCAAGAGAACAACAATGCTGTGTATGCTGCTTCAAAAAGTCAGTAAGAGGGCCTATGAGGCGGGTGCCTCACAATCTAAGGCTCCCATCGCACAAAGGGCTCCATTCCGTCCTCCAGCATTAGCCGCCAAGTTTCGCCCCCCGCTAGAAGAAGAATCCCGCCAAGACTGGGTTTCGCAAGGCATTTACAGTTGCTCTTCCCAAGGGCACTACCAGTCAGGGCAGTTCCAGGGCTCCACCAAGCAACATGCCAGTGCTGGAATTGCAACAAGACAGGCCACTGGGCAAGGGAATGCCCTTACCCTAAGAAGAATAATTACCAGGGTGGCCGTCTGGGACAAGTGAACCACACTAATATTACTGAGATTCCTTCAGGTGAGGTAGTGACTGCCGGTAAGTTTCTGATTGACCAACACCCCGCAGTTGTACTATTTGATTCAGGTGCTTCGCATTCCTTCATTAGTCCAGCATTTGCATCCAAGTTTATGCAGAAAACATATACTGTTGAGGGTGAGGGTTATTGTATTAGGGCTGCCAGTGGTATTATCCCAACCAAGCTGGTAGTTGGGGATGTACAGTTTGTGATAGAGGGGCGAAGTTATCAGGTTGATCTGGTAATTTTACCGGGGCTAGGTATCGATGTGATATTGGGAATGAACTGGATGAGCCGTCATGGAGTGCTTATCGATACATCGACTAGGGTAGTTATGCTCAGAGATCCTAGCAATCGGGAGGGTTTTCTAGTACAGTTACCTAGGGACATCAATCTTTCTAGCACGACCAATGCGGTTCAAGCAAAGTCTCTGGCAGATATCCCCATCGTGTGTGACTTTCCGGATGTTTTTCCTGATGATTTGCCTGGATTGCCCCCGGATCGAGAAGTAGAAGTCAAAATAGAGTTGCTTCCTGGTATAGCTCCCATATCTAGAAGGCCATATAGAATGCCTCCCAATGAACTAGCCGAACTCAAGACCCAGTTGAATGAACTGCTACAGAAAGGCCTTATCCGCCCTAGTTCATCTCCGTGGGGGTGCCCAGCCATCTTTGTGAAGAAGAAGGATCAATCTCTACGCATGTGTGTAGATTATAGACCCTTGAATGCAGTTACAATCAAGAATAAGTACCCTCTGCCACGCATAGATATCTTGTTTGATCAGTTATCTAAAGCAAAAGTCTTTTCTAAGATTGATTTGAGATCTGGGTATCATCAAATCAAAATTTGGCCTGAGGATGTCCCAAAAACCGCATTCTCTACAAGATATGGTCTGTATGAATACCTTGTTATGTCTTTTGGAATTGACCAATGCCCCCGCACATTTTACGTATCTGATGAATTCAGTGTTTATGCCCTGAGTTGGACAAATTTGTGGTGGTATTTATAGATGATATCCTGGTCTATTCTGAGAATGAGGAAGATCATGTTGAACATTTGCGGGTGGTTCTTACTAGATTGCGAGAACACCAGCTGTATGCAAAGTTCAGCAAATAGTGAATTTTGGCTTCGTGAGGTACCTTTTCTTGGACACGTGTTGTCCGATGGTGGAATTATGGTTGATCCCACCAAGGTGCAAGAAGTACTGAACTGGAAGGCTCCCATCTCGGTGCACGAGGTTCGGAGTTTTCTGGGGTTGGCTGGCTATTATCGTCGCTTCATCCCTGGATTTCTCTAAAATAGCCAAGCCTATGACTCGATTGCTGCAAAAAGACTATGAAGTTTGTCTGGACTCCTGAGTGTGATGTGGCTTTCCATACCCTGCGAACTCTTCTAACATTGGCTCCAGTTTTGGCACAACCGGATATCGAGAAACCTTTTGATGTGTTCTATGATGCATCAGGTATTGGGTTAGGAGGTGTTCTTATGCAAGAGGGTAGAGTCATCGCTTATACCTCTCGCCAACTTCAGAAGCATGAAGTGAATTATCCAATGCATGACTTGGAACTCGCTGCAGTTGTTCATGCTTTGAAGGCTTGGAGACATTATCTACTTGGCAATGTGTGCAACATCTACACTGATCATAAAAGTCTCAAGTACATCTTCACTCAACCAGAGTTAAATATGCGTCAGAGAAGATGGCTCGAGTTGATCAAGGATTATAACCTTCAAGTGCACTATCACCCTGGCAAGGCAAACGTCGTCGCGGATGCCTTAAGCAGAAAGTCTCATTGCCACTTGTTAATTGAGAGTGATGTCCATTTGTCAAAGCTCCTTCATCCTGCAGTCCTGCACAACATCACTGTCAGTTGTACTCTACAGAGTCGAATTATCGAGCTACAGAAGATAGATGCAGGTGTGTTTCACATCAAGCGCAAGATGAAAGAGCAAGAAACCAAACATTTTCGAGTAGATGAGGAAGGCGTGTTATGGTTCAAGGATAGGTTAGTAGTTCCGAAGGATAGAGAGCTCAGAAACCAAATCATATCCGAAGCTCATTCCTCTAAACTATCTATTCATCCTGGTAGTAGTAAAATGTATCATGATTTAAAGCCTTGATTTTGGTGGACCAAAATAAAGAAAGAGATAGCCGCTTATGTGGCTAGGTGTGACACTTGTTGTCGGGTCAAGGCGGTACACATGAAAGCTGGATTACTTCAGCCACTCTCTATTCCAGGTTGGAAATGGGAAGAGATAAGTATGGATTTTATAGTTGGACTCCCTACCACTCAGAGGAATTTTAACTCAATTTGGGTAATTGTGGACCGACTGACCAAGTCGGCACACTTTATTCCTGTCCGCATAGACTTTCGTCCAACCAACTACGCGGAGTTGTACTTCAACCAGATAGTCCGACTTCATGGGATCCCTCGTACTATTGTCTCAGATAGAGGACCACAGTTCACTGCTCGCTTTTGGGAGCACTTACACGGATTATTAGGGACTAAGCTCGTAAGAAGTTCTGCCTATCATCCGCAAACCAATGGGTAAACTGAACGGGTGAATCAAATCTTAGAAGATATGTTGAGAGCTTGTGTCATCTCGGCTAAGGGCTCATGGGAAAAATGGTTGCCCCTAGCTGAATTCTCGTACAATAATAGTTATCAAGAGAGCATAAAGATGGCACCATTTGAAGCTTTGTATGGCCGGAAGTGTAGAACCCCGTTGAACTGGGTAGAAGCCGGTGAAAGGAGATATTATGGAATTGATTTCGTTCAAGAAGCTGAAGAACAAGTCCGTACTATCCAAACCCACATGGCCGCAGCTCAAGCTAGGCAGAAGAGTTATGCTGATCGACGTAGGAAACCTATTGAGTTTAAAGTTGGAGACTTCATTTATCTGAAAGTCTCACCTATGAAGAGTGTCCAACGCTTTGGTGTGAAGCGAAAGCTTGCGCCGAGATATGTTGGTCCGTTTGAAATCATTGGACAAAGTGGTAAAGTGGCGTACAAGATTCAATTACCTCCTGAGATGAGTGCTATCTTCAATGTCTTTCATGTATCCCAATTAAAGAAATGTCTTCGCGTCCCTGAAGAGAGAGTTCCATTGGGGGATATCGAGTTAAAATCAGATTTGACCTTTGAAGAAAAGCCGGTTCGAGTGATTGACACTCGTGGGCGAGTGACTCGGAGTCGGGTAGTCAAGTTCTATAAAGTCATGTGGAGCAATCAGGGTAGTGAACGCGATGCAACGTGGGAAAGGGAAGACTATTTGAGGGATGGTTATAAGGAATTCTATCAACAATTGTACGCTTTTCAAATCTCGGGACGAGATTTTTATAAGGGGGGAGGGCTGTAACACCCCTGGTGTTTAGCTTCCACTTTTGCACTGCATTTCATAAACATGAGCATCATGCATCCATTCGTGAACTTATAGCACATGAAACATAATTTTGAAACATTGCAACGTGTTATATATTTCATGTGTGTTGTTCTTTTATGAAATGTAAAGTGTGCAACACTTAAGTGCAACATGTGCCACTCACTTAGTGAAACAAGATTAGTTAATACTATGCAACAAGATCATGAAACATGTGAAACATGACTATGAAACATTTGCAACATTTCTTGTGTTTTTCATTATTTCAGTACATACCTTGATTGATTCTTGTGTGACCAATGTATGGTATGGCTAGAAATGCTTGTAAGTAACTTAGTTACACATAGAATGTCTTTTGGAA
Source organism: Miscanthus floridulus (assembly GCF_019320115.1). Lineage (NCBI taxonomy): Eukaryota > Viridiplantae > Streptophyta > Magnoliopsida > Poales > Poaceae > Miscanthus > Miscanthus floridulus. The sequence continues at coordinate 103,978,965 of NC_089584.1, forward strand.
CATTGTTCATGTTGGTCACTTTGACTAATTAGTTTTCCAAGTCATGGTTTGACCAAATTTGACCCCTGAACCTTTTTGTTTGACTGTTTAAAAAGTGTGGCTTAGGATATTTGCATGTCTGAGCAACCTAAAGCAAAGATGTAGAGAATTTTATAAGGAACAAACTTTGTTTAGAAGCCAAGTCATGAAAATGTGCACAACATGTTCAAAAATGGCCCACAAGTCAGTTTTGAGATCTAATTTGAAACTCTGAAATTTTTCTAAGTGTTGTAACTGAGTTTCAGTTTCATGACCTCAACCTTGGCTTGATATAACTCGTGATCCATGGAGAATTAGCTATTGATTTCTAAATAAAAGTTGTAGCCCTACTATAGCTCTACAACTTTCATGTTCATTGTTTCTTCTAACTCGTCTTGGTTTAGGAGTTAATCGGTGTTAAACTTGCCCTATCAGTTGGCACCTTTGAGCTCTGAATCGAAAAAATTCAGACATCCACAGTGTTCACCGATTCATAAACCAGCCGACGCGTGGTGACACCCGTCGCCGGCTGTCTGACCGCGCGGCCACGCGCCACGGACGCCCTGGCAAGGCCAGCCACGACGGGCACACTAACACGCGCCTGACCGACCAGTGCACCAGCTCAAATTTTCATTTGCATCGCCTCCACCGCAAGCAGCGATCGAGCTCAGCGCCCGCCATTGCTGCCGAGCGAGCTTCGCCATCGCCGAGCTCGCGAACCACTGCAAAAATGCGAACTCCGTCTTCACCATAGCTCCGCCGTGTCCTCCTCTACCTTCTCCACCTCCTAGCTACGCCGTTCGTGCTTTGGTAAGGTCACAGTGACCATTTCCGCCATCACCGCCATGGGCGTGACCTCGCCGGAGATGAGGCCGCCGTGGCCGGGGTAGCTAGGAATCGTCCTGTCCCTGTTTCTTTGCCGTGTTAGCACCGTGGCGACTTCTGGTAGCTCACGCCATGCTCGGTTGAGCTAGCCGTGGCTTGCCGTCGCCGGCAGCTCGCGCCGGAGCTCTGCCGTGCCACCATCACCGGCGACGAGCCACCTCCGTTAGGTCATAGCTCGAGCTAGTCGCACCAATCGATTCACCGCATCACGTAGATCATGTAGGTAACCCTGGTGTCACCGGAGCTCTCGCCGTCGGCGAGCTACGCCGTCTTCCGTGCGTCGCAGCCGCCTCCTCTGCTTTGCTGTCGCTGACCAGTGGGGTCGGCTGACAGCCGGGTCCCACACGTCAGTGGCTGTTGTTCTTAAGGATAGTTCAAATTTTCAGTTTTGAGTGTTGATTTGATATTTTTGGTATCTCCTGTTTTGTAGATCCAAATTGGGTGGTTCCAATTTTGTTAGACTCACTGTGAGGTCTAGTATTTAATAAAAATATATCTTGAGCACAGTAGGTAGAAATTTTGGGTGAATTAAATAGGAACTTGAAATGTGTTTTTGAATGCATGCAAACTTGTTTAAATCATATCTTGAGTTTCTATGATCCAAAAATTATGAAATTTTGTGGGTAAGCTAGTATTGTATAGTAGAAGCCCTGGTTAAAATTTTAGAGTCATTGCATGTGTAGTTTTTGAGTTATAGATTTTCCTTTTATCACTAGTAGATACTTGTGTGAATTTTTATAAATTTTCTAGGAATCCTATGGCCATGAAACTTGGTAGGTAGTATCTTAGTACCTTAAGGATGCTAGGAAAAATATGAAATCTGTTGCTTGACACTTTTCACTAAGGTTTCCTAATTATGCCATTTTAAGTCATTCTGCCTTACCATTTTTGTGTAGATTGTTATACTTACTCAAATGGTGTGAAATTTTTATGGTAGTCTACTTAAAGCATGTAGTGTCTACTGTAATTTTTGTAGAATTAATGGGGCAGTTTTCATATATGTTTACTATTTCCCCTAATTAATTAAATAAATTAAGAAATGGATTAAAAGAAATGTTTTGGTGATGAACCCTCTACTTTCTGGTGTTCTTGTGATATGTGTGATATATCAGTAAAGTTAGTTTTGTCCAATTAAGTGTTTATATCATAAGTTAGTAATTGATTGTTTGCATTATGTCCCTCTGGACCGATCTGGGGACTTTGAAAAGTTCCCCATGATATTTTGGTTTTCTGTGAATGAGTTGAATACAAGAGTTGTAGATAAATTAGGTAGCTAGCTCCTGTCAAAATTTGAGGGCATTTGGCCCAGTAGTTTAGAAACTACAGCTGTTTAAAGTTAGGTTGCAGTTTTTGCTGATTCTCTGCCTGGTGAGGATAGACTTCTGTTGATTGATGAATTCGACCTGGTAAAGGTTTGAATCATGCTTTGAGGTCTGAAAATGTATTGTAGACAATTTTATAAGCTTTCCAGATTGTCTTGTTGCATATCAATTGGATTTATAAATCTTCAGTTATGACTAGTTTACTGCACCGCTACATAGTATTCATTTTGCTGAAATACAAATGCTTGAATGTATGTTGTTGCAAGGTTCTCGTTGATTGTTTAGGGGTTAGCCTAACTTAAGAATATGCTTAGGTGCAGGTGCTAGGTCATTAACGGAAGATGAGCAATTATACCTTAGGTTGTATAAACGTGGTAAGTGAAAGTGATTTGAATAGGGCTTAAGTTGGAATATGCAAACTACAGCGAACATGTGCATTCCCCGAGCATCCCCGACATTCGTACATGTGCATCCATGATATTTATCTTGCGCATTCATGCAATAGGTGTGCCGGAGGGAGTGACGTTGCTGGAGTTCGAGGGAGCCAACCAGGAGGAGGAACCCGAGGTGCAGGAAGCCGACGAAGCAGTCGCCGCGGAGGAATTGCCCGAGTGCCCTGACCACCAGCCTTCCTCGTTCCTGAAAGGCAAGCCCCGGAGCATATTAAGCCTCCTATGTTTTTACAAATATATTGAGTATCTTTTATTGTTGATAATGCATTAAGTATAGGAATTGGTTGGAACCAATTGCTGCATTATATATCCTTCCTTGTCCAGATATCGCACTGGAATCCTATTTAAGTTCAGGACGGGTTAAATGCTTAGCCATGCTTAGTGCGGTAGAAGTCAGGTGATTTCCTGTCACCTGCGAGCTTTAGGATGAGGTGGATCACGGTTGGCTATATTTGCTATCGTGGAAAAGAACCATGTAAATAATGAATTAAGACCGGGCAGGGTCTTGTGTAGGTTTGAACATAGTGACTCCGTCTGAGTCGTTTAAGGACCGATACGCTGTACGTCCTCATGTCATGTTGAACGTAGCCTAACACTTAGCTGGCCGGATAAGTCGTTCCGACCGTGAAGCCTAGTAGCTCGATTCAGGCCGGGAACGCGAGCAGTGGCGGCACTCTGGAGGTAGTAAGGATGTGCGGAGAGCCATTGGCATAAGTCCAAGGCGGGTTAGAGTCCCGAACAACCTTGGCAGAGTGGTTCTCTGAGAATGCCGATCTGTTCGGACCCACGACTCCTGAATTGTACCAAAGGTGACTTGTTGCGACCCTGACGGGGGAAGCAGGGTTTGTGTTTAGGAATACCCCTCCAGCTGGATAGGAATCGATTCGAATCGCCGTCTCTCCCGGATAGTGAGAACTTGACTGAGCAGCGGCAACGTAGATTCAATTAATTTAACGATATGGTTAAATGGATGATGATAAGGTTGCCACAATGAATACCTGATATGGTTATTAATGTTTGCACCCTAATAAAATGATTGCTTAGTACAGGTGCTAATATAGATGACAGGTTAATGGCTAAAAAGTTACTGCTAGTTCAGGTTAAGAGTTGATCATTATTACTTATGCTTTTCTGCAAAGAGAAAATGTCAGCCAGCTCCACTACTTTAAGCTATGCATAATCCTTGGTGTCATTTGTTTGGTTTTCGACGGGTAAGTCTAGCTGAGTACATTCCCGTACTCAGGGTTTATTCCCTCTTGTTGCAGATGACCTCCTATATCAGGGATTCTGCAAGTATTGTCTCCACCCGGCGGGTGATGAGGACTAGATCATGGGCATGATCTCCTTTCTCTTATCTGAATGCTTTTGCGGTCTGTGATCAGCGAACCAGTATGTGTATTTGAACTCGGTGTGTGAGTTAAACTATTTGCTTCCGCATGTTTTACAAGACTCGTTTTGTAATAACAATGACTCTGTGATGATGTAATCTATTTGCGAACATCTGTGAAATGTTGTAACGTACGATATGTTATGTTGGATTACTGTGATCTTGGTTGTATGCAAGTTGGTTTGAAATCCTTCGAGATTTCGGTTGACTACCGGGTTTATATGGGCTCAAGTTCGAGAATTTGATCGTTCCAGCGATTGTTTTTGTACTTGTGCTCTTATAAATTGGTTGGTTCTGTGACATGGAGGATGTAGGACTCTCCTGAGGCTTGCACCGAAGAAGAGCCTCGCCCTCCGGCAGACATGCCAGGAGCTGACTGGCATTACGTCGGAGGCGAGCAAGAGTAGTGCCGGGGCGATCGTGGCGTCGACTAGAGGGGCACAGCCGGTGGCTATGTCCTTGGGGGAGTAGATAGAGGAGGGTGCATCCAGGGCGCCCATGGTGAATGTGACATGGCCGAGTGTGGATGTGACATCACAGGCAGAAATGGCATAGCCCGGGGCGCCATTCGCATAGGTGGCCGCGACATCACAGGCGGAAATGGTGCAGCCAGAGCCATCATTCGTGTAGGTGGCCGCCTCTGCGGTAGGACGGATGGAGGAAGACATACCCAAGGCATCCATGGTGGACGTGGCATGGCCGAGTGCGACTGTGATGTCATAGGCGGAGACGGCGCAACCAGAGCCATCGTCCGTGCAGGTGGCCACGTCTACGGCGAGGCGGACGGGAGAGGGCACACCCAAGGAGTCCTTAGTGGATGTGGTGATGGGGTAGGCCTCTGTGTCCATGTCACCCGCCCCTCTACCGTTGGAGGGGCTGCTCTAGAGGAGTTGCTGCCACAAGAGGGGTCGACAACGCTTAGGATCGACGAGGCGCCATTTTGATCTCTGGTCTAGGTGGGCGGCGACCCACACGCATGGGAGGATCCTAGATATGGTGAGTAGACCGGCGGGACCTAGGGGCGATTGTTTTTGCCCTTGATGATGTCGTGGAGGAGAGGGAATGGGGGAGTGTCCACACGGAGGCTGGGACCGCGTTGAGCTTGTTATGCGACGTCGTCATCTTGGTTAGACAGGTTTGATTTGACTATGTTTCCAACTCTCATTTTCCCTTTTTGCGCCTCTAGGTCTTGTCCTCTCCACAGTCCCTTATGGTCCATAGCCGAGAGAAGTCCCAATTCCTTCATCGCGAGAAGGACGTTTGGGACCACCTCGTCGAAGTGACATGGCGGAGTGAGGGGCTGGCCGCATAGCTCACCACCGCCTGTTAGGAGGTCACTGAGCTTGCCCGCGCTGCTCGGGAGCTAGTCGACTTCTGAAGCAGGGAGAAGGATGCTCATGTGGATGCCTCGAGGCCAAGGAGAAGCTCACAGCCTTGATCAAGAGGATGCGAGCGGACGTCATGGAGTTCTAGCAGCTATGGAAGGAGCAGGACGATTTGCTCTGGGCCATAGAAGGGCTCCGCATGGAGTGTGACTTGGCTCGCTAGGAGTACGCCAACGCCCAATAGCGGATCGACCTCCTCAAGGGTGAGATTGAGGAGGAGAGGGACCTAAAGGTTGAGGCCAACGGCGCAACCGCTAGGCTCGCCATGGAGGTCGGTCGGTGTTAGGAAGATATCTGAAGCCTAGAGGCCGAGGTGATCCAGCAGTGCAAAGAGGTGCGCAAACTCCAGGTAGACGTGGAAGGTGAGCCTCCGGTTTCCCTTGTTGTCCTTATTCCTAGAATCCATGGTTGACCTTTTGATGTGGTTGGTGTGTGACTTGGACATGCCATGATGACAGCTTGGAGCGGAGGTGGTGAAGAGCCGTAGCCTGGAGAGGGAGCTCGGTGAAGTGAAGGACTCCCTCTTGAAGGAGAGAAACGAGCATGAAACTCTACGTGTTGCCGTCCAGCTGGTCTATGATGACCTCGAGCTGGCCCTAGAGCAGGAGATGAGCTCGCTCACGGTTCATGCTATCCAAATTACGGATCGAGCACATGAGTTTGCGAGGCATGCGCTTTACTTTGGAGTTCATCGGTCATTTGCGATCGCTCGTTCTCATTATGAGAACATCGATCTATCGATGATGAGTCAAGGCTTCATGCCTAACTACACTGAGGCCGAGCTAGAGGAGTTCAAGGAGATAATGGCCCCCTTGGCACAGGATCCAGCTATAAAGATCGAGGACAAAGTTATCCCCCCTAGGGGTTTGTTAGTTGGATAAGAAGGACGGAGAACTTGTAATAAATGGACAAGTTTTTAACTTTTGTTTTGGCCGAACAAACTTTTGTCCCTTCTCCTTTTTTATGTATAAAAAGGTTGTTGTGATCCAACCCCTTCTGATGTTAAGGTTGTAAAGCTCGAGGTGCGGGCAAAAAAACTCTTATCACGTTGGTGAGCAAAAACGTCGTAGCCACTGGGGCGTATGTTTCTTGCGGTACGACCAGTTTTACTCAGCGTTTGTTTCTGCAACTCTTGCTTCTAGATCTTAACGTAAGGAGGGGTCGGGCGCAAAGAATGTTTCTGAGTAGATATATTCTTATCAGCCCCCAAGTGAGGCCCGACCCCTTGCCATTGTTGGGGTCAAGTGTCACTAAAGATCAAGGAAACGATAGTGAAACCGATAAGAGAAAGTGTTTTTGTGTTTCAAAAATATCATTCTTAATTTTCATAAGAGAAGGTGTTGGTGTGGTTGGCGCAGAATCAATCTGCACTGGCTTGATGATCTCTCTATCTCTGTCAGCACTGATGATCTAGGAGATCGATCTGACCGTAAAGATCTAACCAGGCTTTGGAGAGGACGAAGAGCTTGAAAAGTGTACCATCTTGTTCATCATAGAAATAGCATGCACACCCCTACCTGGCGCACCAACTATCAATAGAATATCGTCGGCAGTCCTTCGAGAGGTATCCCACGAAGGTAGATTGATCAATAGAGGTGCATGTAACCAAGAACAAGGCAACATAGACACAAGAGTTAGATAGGTTTGGGGCATCTGCATGACGTAATACCCTACTCCTATGGTATGTTGGTTTGTATTAGCTATCGTATGATATTGCATGTGATCAGATGCCTTAGGCTAAGCCTAGGATTTGTATGGGGATGTCGACTAGGGGACCTCTACCCCTCCTTATATACTCTGGAGGGGTATGGTTACAAGGAAAGTATCCTATTCGGTTACATGGTAAGTATTCTATTTGGATTACAATATCTATAGTATCCGATCATATCTATCTTCAAGATGCCTTACGGTGTATGTCGACCAATGTCGTGCGTCGCAAGTCTTGACCTTGTGGGCTGGACCATCCCTGACCGTGCGGCCCATGTCCCTTGCCGTGGGTACCTAGGGTTATACCCCACACAGCTAGTCCCCGAGTGCCTTGTATCCTTTGAGCAGTGCCGTCTTGAACAAGTCTGACTAGTTTGATGTGAAGCCAACCAGTTTAACTGGTGATCCGAGCAGTGGAAGTCAAAGTCGACCAGTTTAACTAGTGACCTGGGCAGTGAAAATCAAAGCCAACCAGTTTAACTAGTGACCTAGGCGGTGAAAGTCAATGCCGACCAGTTTAACTGGTTAGGAGACCTCAGACTTAATTTGAAAATTCTTCCCCTTAGGAGAAGTGTAGCCACTTAGACTCCATCAATAAGGAGGGTAAATCAAGAAATAAGCACTACATTCACCGCCAGGTGAAGTGTAGCCACTTAGTCCCTAAGCCTGACAGTAGGTGACATGGTCACATGGTGCTAGGGTCTAGAAAGTAGAAGAAAGATAGAAGACTAGCCGAATAGGCAACCAGTCCATGGGCTGAGCCCTAAAATGAAAAGTGCACATTCACTACAAGGTGAAGTGTGCCCACTTAGTCCCCGAGCCTGACAGTAGGTGACATGGCCATGAGCGAGCCCCCATGTCACTACTTGTTCTTCTTCTTCTTCGGGCGGTTGGAGGTGCCCTCACCGGCGTCCTCGTCCTACTTTGCTTTGCCCTTGGGGTGGTCAAAAATCACTCCTACTGCCTCCTCACCTAAGGCATGGCTGGTCATGATGTTGAGGAGCTCCTTGCTGGTCCAAGGGCCCTTGCGTCCTAGCTTGTGGACTAGGGACTCGCAGGTGGTCCCGGACAGGAAGGCTCCGATGACATCGACGTCGGTGACATCGGGCAACTCGTTGCATTGCCTGGAGAAGCGTCGTACATACTCGCAGAGAGTTTCCCTAGATTTCTATCAACAATTCTTCAGATCCAAGGGGTTCCTAGGGCATGTGTAGGTGCCTTGGAAGTTTCCCACAAAGATCTCCTTTAGGTCCACCTAGCTTTAAATTTGGTTGGCCGGAAGGTGCTCCAACCATGTTCGTGCCGAATTGGCCAGGAACAAGGGGAGGTTGCAGATAATGAAGTAATCACTATCCATACCATCAGCTTGACAAGCAAGCCGATAATCCTCGAGCCACAGGCCGGGTTCCTTCCTCGGAGTATTTTGGGATGTTGGTCGGTGGTCAATACCATGGTGGGAAAGCCGCATTTAGGACGTGTCGACTGAAAGCCTAGGGCCCCAGTAGATTAGGGCTTAGGCTCTGGTCCTCGCTGCTATCATAGCGTCCACCACGACGTGGGTGGTAGCCATGGCTGGCCTCCTCTCTCTTGTCCCCCAGTTCACGCCTACAGGCATCCTAGGTGTTATGTGCGTCACGGTTGTGGCCAAGATGCTCATGCACTAGGACCATGGCAAGCCCCCACCGTCGCATGGCCATGTCATCCCAAAGACGCGCACTGACTGGCATCGAGCTCGCATTGCCGAGAGAGCGAACTTTCCACCTGCTGCACCGCTGCGCGCTCGAGCACCGTGCGGATCTTGCGATGGGCCCAATAGTCTTCGGGTGTCGTAGGCTCTAGGAGCCCTCGGAGCAAGGCCGCCACGCGAAGTGTGGGAGGCCTCCGTCGTCCTCGATGATCCTCTGGTTTATGTCGTGGGAGATGGTGCACGTACGGCCACCGTCTCCGTAGCGTTCGATCTCACACTCGAGCTCCACATGTTCCTGCTCTAGCTGGAGTCGTGCATCCTCAATCTCTTTGTGCTGTGTCCTCAGCTGCTCTACCCATAGGCGAGGCGGGCCCCAGCATCTCCCTCGACATTGCCATTGGGGTCATTCATAGGAGTAGCCCCTCCCTCATGGACGCTTTCAACATGCCCCTTGGGGTGCCTGCCATGAAGCATTCTTGTGAGGGGTGATGGCTTCCCCTATTGGAGTCAGAGTCGGAGATCATCTCTAAATCTTCGGCGAGAAGGTCATGGAAAGATTCTGTGACATAGTCCATCATACCCATGAATTCATCGTCCATGGGGGATGGGTGCATGCGCTACACCGCGAGGTGACCAATGGTCCTTGCGGCGTTGCGCAGACCAAACAGAAACACTGTCGAGGCACTCCGGGTGAGGTATTCCGAGGAGAGCTATTCCCCTCCGACAAGCTGCGTCATGACATTGGCGAACGAGAAGATGAGGCAGCGCAAGTCCTCCTGGGATGGTCGGGGTCCCAAGAAGGCGTCGAGCTAGCACTCCAGCCTCCCGTAATCAAAGCCGAGGAGCTGGTCACACCTGGGGGCATGGGCCTCTAGGGCGTGCAGCTACAGCTCTTCAAGGGCCTCGACAGTTGCGTCGAGGCCGGTGGAGCAAAGAAGTTGGACTAGGGCGAGAGCCAGTGCCAGCTCTCCCTCCACGGTGACAAAGAAATCTAGGCTCCCAAAGCGCACGTGCGCGCTCGGGACCCAGCTGACGTCGTGGCTAGCCATCCATGGCCTGTTGTGGATGACGAGACGCGCAAAAGGACCCTACCTGGCGTGCCAACTATTGGTGTTTTCAATAGCCAACTTGTAAATTTGTGTTTGCGCGTCTGGCCCAGATGGTGTGCTCGAAGGATATAAGGGTTTATACTGGTTTGGGCGGAATGTCTCTACGTCTAGTTTGAGGCGCTCATGTTACCTATACTTGTTTGTAGTAGGGGTTACAAACGGGCGAGAGAGGGAGAAGGTCCCAAGTCTCTGATAGAAGGATCGAATGGAGTTGAGTCTAGTTGAACTCCCTCCCCCCGTAGGGCGTCCTGCTTTCCCTTTCATAGGTGAAGGGGAAGGCGCAGGTTACACGAGAGAAAGAGAAAGAGAGAGAGAGAGAAAAGCGAGGAGGAAGAGGGCCTCCGGGGTCGCATCGTCCTTCATTCCCCTTATGTGGGTCCCGCTGATACTGTAGATGATGACGAGAACGGCTCCACATCGCTACCTTGTTCGCCACTGGCGCTACATGCGGGCGTCGTCAACCGGTTGTGGCGCCCCATTCTGTCCCGGCAGGCAACATGGTCAACAGGTACCCCTAATAGAAGTCATGCGGGGGGTTAGGCAGCACAGTGTTAGCCTGCTCAACTGCTGTCGATGATGTGAGCTCCCAAGTATGGCCCGTCGTGGCCACGGGTCACGTCAAGACGTGCCCACTCCCTTTCTAGTGTCAGAAGTTTGACCTTGGGTCCGTACTCTTATACCCATAGTGGTTGGAGACGCTACGGGCTCCCATGGGGCCTATGCCCCCGCTCGAGACCGAATCTATTCCCTTAGGGTTGGGCGAGGCGAAATCCCCCCTCAAGGGGTCGAGTGAGGCAGGCTCCCCCTTGAGGGGTCGGACGAGACAGAGCCCGCGCCCTCGGGGTCGGGCGAGGCGGAGTCTGTGCTCTCAGGGTCGGATGAGATGGAGTCCGTGCTCTCGGGGTTAGACAAGACAGAGCCCACACCCTCGGGGTTGGGCGAGTTAATTGTTCGTGGCCATTAGCCTCCTTCTTCCGGGTATCCCTGATATCGATACCCGACAAGTATCGAGTCATGGCCAATGGTGTCACTGAAGCTTCATGGCTTCACCACCATCTTCACCGTGCCACCCTGGTGTAACACCCTAGGTGTTTGCCACCAGTTAAGCAATGGGTTTGAGCTAAAACATGGTATATTAAGTGATGATAAAGATGTCAAGGTCAAACCTATAGAAACAAGCCCCAACCTAAACTTGGATATTGCACCTTTGCTCGCCTAAAGACCCCTTTTCAAGATATATGCTTGGGTGGTGTTATTGGAATATCTTCATGTGTCTCACATCAATACCCATCTATATTGATCCATGGAAAAGTTTCGTGAAGTTTGGAATCAAGAAGTCACATGAAATGACGAGTTATGTCCTTGCTTGAATTATTTTATAAAGTGAATGGAATTCTCGATCGTTAACCAAATCTTGCAACCATACCTAAATGACTCTAGATGAACTCTACAACAAAAGTCATGAAAGGTTCATGTTCGGCAAATGCCAAGAAAATGCTCCAATGGATCAAAAAGGATAATTTAAGCTTCATCGTGATCCTACTTTGGTCAAAGTAGAACAGCAGGTTCTATACCAGTTTTGAGGTTGGACCTTAAATGGAAGTTGTAGTCCATATCATGTAGAACAAACTTTGTTTTGGAAACAAGAGCCAGATCAACTTGGAACTAGGTCAAACAGAGGCTCGAAAATTGAATCAGAATTCATCGTCGTCGCCATTGGCATCTTGCGTTCTCATGATTTTGTTAAGCAAAGTGAGCAGGTCCCAAAATAAAAGTTGGAGTATACATGATGGAGAAGAGCATGTATGAAGATGACACTCAGTTGACTTCATTTTGCCCATCAATTTCTGGAGGTTGTTAATCACCGTTAATGCACTGACACTGCCATCTTGGAGTGTCATTAACCGCTAATCTATTGCCCCAATGGCTATAATCCCTTAATAAAGTTTGTAAATCGTCAGAAGTGGAACAATTTTTATTCAAGGACCATAGTCCAGTTCAGCACGCAAGCATCCCTATCACGGCCTCCAAGTTGAGCACCGCGACGCGCGCCACGTGTTCGACGAAATGGCGTCGTGGCAGCCATGCACCGGAGCGCGCCCCGCCATGGCTGACGCGCGTCCAAGCTCTGCGCCACGCGCTGCCAAGTGCCCTGCTCCTCCATAACTGCACGCCCGAGCGGCCCTCACCTCCCTCCTCTCCATTCTCCTCCTCCTTCTTGTTGTCTCCTCCTCGCTCTGCCGCTCGCGCTGGCGTCGCCCGCCATGGCCGGCTGCAGCCATGGCCGCCAGCAGAGCCCACTCCCACCCGAGCTTCTCACCTCCAGACGCCATGCGCATTGCCGCGGCCACCTGCTCCGCACCTTGTGCCCCTCTTGTTGCCGTGCCCCGGACTGGGGTTAGCCATCGCTGAAGCCAGGCCATCGCCGCTGCCGCCTGGACGCCGCGGTCGAGCCACTGTGGGCCACCTTGGGCTAAGCCGAGCAGCCCCGCGGGTGCGCAAGGGCCCCCTGGTGCTCCCCCGCCCCTCAGCCGCCGACGGCATGGCCTCCTCCGGCCGGAGCAGCGATTCCCCAGCGATCCTCTGCTCCAAATTCGCGTCAGGGACCTCGTACAGCAATTTGAAGAAAGGGAGGGTCCTATCTGCAATGTCATAGACTCATGTGAATAGTGCCGTAAGGACTGGTTTGTAATTATTTTGCAGGAACTTTGGAAATTCATAGTAAATCGTAGAAAATTCGTAAAATAGTAAATGAGGACTTTTTGGAATCCTTGTGAAATTGTCTATGCAGTGGATCTATAATATGACATATTTTAGTTTAAATATTTTGTGGTAAAAATAGATATGTGCAGTAAGGTTGTAATGCTAGTTGAATTTGTTATTTTTCATAACTGTAGATCTAGGGCTCCAAATGAAGTGAAATTTTTGTGGCATGCTACCCATGTGATAGTTGATGTGTGGTAAAAATTTCATGAGTATTGGATGAAGTATGAGTGAGTTATTGGTTTATCTTGCTCTCACATGATTTCTTGCTTTAGCAACTTGTCTTTTTCATAGAGGTTGCTATACATATTCAAATGGAGTGAAATTTGTACAGTAGACTATTGAGAGGATATGTGAGCCACTGTAATTTTTGTAGAAGTTATTGTGCACTTTTGGTATATGTTCATTAAGTCACCTTGTTATCTAAAATAAATTAAGAAATGCATTAAAAGAATTTATTTGGTCATGGACACTAGGTTTTCTGGTGTTCTTTAGTCATGTGTGAAATGTTGGTAAAGTTGGTTTTACCCAATTATGTATTTGCAACATAAGTTAATAATTATTTTCTTGCCGATGTGGTTTATGGACAGATCTGGGAACTTAGCAAAGTTCTTCATGATAATGTGCTTTGTTGTGAAACTTGTTTATACAAAAGTTGTAGATAATTCATGTATCTAGCTTCTATTAAAATTTAGTGTCATTTGGCCAAGAAGTTTAAGAGTTACAGCTGTTTAAAGTTGGGTTTCAGAAATGGCTGTTTTCTGTCAATTGTGGACCAGTTTCTGTAAATGGATATATTTGACTTAGTTAACTTGAGAATCATGCTAAGATGATTAAAGATGAATTGTAGAAAATTTCATAAGCTTTCCATAATGTCTTCTTGCAAGTCATTTGGATTTGTGTAACTCTAGTTATAGCTAAATCTTGTAGCTGCTGTTTGCATGTCCAGAAATTGGCAGATTCCAATTATAGTGCTTGCTTGTATATTGTTAAGTGTGACGTATGCCTTGAATGATGACTGAGTTAGAGCACTTGAGATCTTGGGAAACTTGTGTCATGATTGGTGTTGTCGTCTTCTTTGCCATCTTAGCATGATAGATTGTGTGATGTTTAAGTTAAGCATCGCAAAGTACTTAAGTGTGTTAGTGTAAACTATGCTTGTCTTGCTTGCTATTTTGTGATGTGTCTCATGGTACTATTCTTCATATTTATGCACTTGCATATTGCATCTCATCTAGGTACGCTAGATGAACCACGTGAAGAACATGATGTTGGAGCCGAACCCGAAGACGATGTATGGAGGATCTATCCTGAAGATGGAAGGACTAAGCGAATGCTAGGACCCGAGACGTCACCAGGACGGTGCAAGCTAACTGAACTGACTTGTGTCGGATCCCAGGCAAGCCCCGGAGCATTATAAGTCTCCTAATTTATAAAAGCAATTCTTTCTATATATATGAGTTTATATATTGTTGCATTAAGTTGTAGGAGTTGATTGAAACCGTTGATGCATTTATTACTATCCTTGCCTACCTTATTACCTTTTACCCGGTTAGGTCAGGATCGAATAACTGCTTAGCCTTGCTTAGACCGGTAGCGATCGGTGATATCCGGTCACCTACATCTATAGGTGGTTACTGGAAGAATTTAGCTATGGAAAGAATGATATCCTGGAATTAACCATGTGTGATGGATAATTGGAGACCGGACGGAAAAGTTGGAGGCAACCAGACAGGGTTCTGGGGTGCTGTTAGTTTCTATCTGTGTCGATTAAGGACCGACCGTTGTTGGGCCTCGAGTCATGTTGAACGCATGCCTTACATTTAGCTGGCCGGATAAAGTACCTTCCGACCGCGAAGCTGGGAGATTATTCGGGCCGAGTAGATTGCCCGCAGCGCACTGTGCCGGAGCAGGTGTGGTAGGACACGGGGGCGAGATGATAAGACCAAAGTGCAGTCGGTCGGCCCCCGGGTACATGTGGTTCCTAGCAAACTCGAGATTCCTGGATAGTTAACTCGGTGATCAATATCTCACTTTAGCGGGTGAGTGAGGTTTGTGTAAGGAATAAATCATCAGCTAGTTAGGAATCGATTCGAATCGCCATCGCTCCTGGATAGTGAGCACTTGACTCGAGTTACTACATCGTAGTAATTATTATGGAACAATGATGGTTGTCTGGATGGTATGGGATATGCTAAATCTAAATTGGTAACTGGATGTTATTGGTTAATCAAGTGATTGCTATAGTATAGGTGCTTACCTAGATGGATAGGTCATAATAAAGATGATGCAAAGTACTTAAAATGGTTTCTTCATGATAGCTTATGCTTTTCACAAACAAGTCAGCTAGCCCACTAAAGAAAGCCTTGCATAATCCTTGGTGTCACTTTATTTCTGGTTTACGATGGGTAAGTCTCGCTGAGTACATTTGAGTACTCAGGGTTTATCCCACCTTGTTGCAGGTGATGTCTTGACCTATTGATGATGGTGGCTAACCGTCGGTGGGCTCGGTGATTCTATACTTACTTCTCATCTATATGCTTTTGTCGGATGATGTCACTTATGCTAGCAATATATTTGGAACTTATATTAATGTAATCATTTGAAAGCTATGTTGTTTTCACTAAGCGGTTTTGAAACTCAAACTGGTACTTTTATTTGTGAACCCATTTATAATATTATTTCCGCTGCAACCCGATGTATGTGATGTGTATTTGCTTAATCACGCGATCTTGGTTGTGATGTTGATTTACCGAGGTCTTTCGGGACACTCGGCGGACTACCGGGTTTATATGAGTGAAAGTATGTGTGTGTCAACGTGTTAGCGGGGACAGCCGTACTTGATCTTGTATAAATTGGGCGGTTCTGTCACAGCTGGTATCAGAGCGAGATTAAGCATAATACTGTCAGGTACATAGTTTTAAAAGCCAAGTTTTGGTTTTAAAAGGTCTATTTTAACTAAAACTTTAGCTACAGGCAAATTTGTCAAAACTTATTTGCAAAACTATGCTAGCGACATCCTCCTTTATGTCCAGTTAAGGACTATTAGGTGGCTATCTAAGTACTAACTTTAAGGGATGTACTTTATTGCAATTTTTCTTTTGTCGTTCATACGGCGTGCTATTGTATGGATGTCATTCGCTTGAATGGTAATGTATGGATCAATTGCCTCTACGTCCAGGTAAGTGTGAGTTGTGAGAGCATGACCGTCCAACTATCGGTCTAGGGGAGAGTTAGCTATGGCTACTAGAATATTTATATGTTACACACATGTATATATGAAGGTACTTAATTGCGGGTATATGTATCGGGTAGCTATGGATATCGAAGTATATACATCCGGGGATGTATATATGGAGAGTATCTTAGTTCACTGTTTTCATTGTGCGCTTATTTATCTCTTGTGGGGATGGGCAGCAATGAATTTGCCTGCAGGTATGCTAACCACGAATGCGTAGATTGAACGTAGCTGACGACTAGCTATATATCGAGAGAGTACGTGTTATGCCACCGACATAGAACGTGATTGCCACCTTAGGCTGGCAATTTCGTGAGGACGAATAGGACGAGCATGCATCATGATTGTGCTTATGCATAAATATGCTTCCCTTCCTTTGTTCTAAGTACTAAGTAACTTGTGATCGATGTATTGCACTATCTTCCTTGTGTGGAGTTAAACAAGAATGCCTTGTTCCATGTTGCTTGAATAGGAAGTGCTTGAGAAAAGTGTGTGCTTAGCCTTGCTAGAAATAATTGTGGTTACATGCTTAACCTATAATGTCATCTAGTTTAGCCAAGTGGTGGGTATGTATGCTTGTTATCTAATTAGTGCCATAGTTATCACCCCTTTTGTCCTCGGTAAGCATACGAGTGTTGAAGAGCGCTATCCTAGAACCACGTCCAAGTTTTGGTAATCACTTGGTGGACACAAGACGTATATGGAAATTTGGCAAGAAGTCTCCTGCTCAGTTGTCTTTGGCAATTAAGCTATGCTCTCTTGCGTTGTGTTTTGATTTTTGAATCCCCTGCTTGTTGACTCCTAACCTTGTGACTACCTTTGTTTGCTATCCCTCCTTCGCATAGTGCTTGCTCCTATGCAACCCAATTTGTGCCATGTGAGATTTCTTGTAGGTTATATGTTCAGTAATGGTGCCACGATTAGCGATCTATGGTGCCGCGATGAAACCGAGAGCCTCCTATGGGCGCGCACACAAGGTTGTGCTGTTCGGCACGCGCTGGTATCAAGGTTTCTAGTCATGATCCATTACTGAACTACACCAATATGTTATTCTCACTTGAGCTCTTCCTTGGTTATCTCTCCTTATCATGTCAAGAGATCTATATGTCGAACTAGATGCAATAGGACTTCCTTCTGGAGTAGTCCAACGGTTAACCTTTGAAGAACAGGTCACTAACAGGAACATAAACAGACTACAAGAGGGTAGACAAGTGACTCTACTCGACGTGACTGTCCCTGTAATGACGTCGATCATCTAGTGAGCAACTTATGTCATTTTCATTGGATCAGAAAGGTGCACCACACTTAAGGTTGAACAAGTTATCAGTTGGATGATAAATGGACCAGGAGATTATGTGCTGTAATAGATCACCTGGTATATATGAGATTCCTGTCCAAGTTCTCAATCTTTAGGTGCATAAGGATGACGTAGACGAACCAACCTCCTTTGGTGTGACCCCTTTCTGCTGACTTCAATGGCGACCATCTGTAGGCTTCGACTAAAATTTTTATTATCAAGAGTGAAGATTTGGAACCTTTTTAGTGTTGAGGGACAACTGATTTGTTACCAGTAGGAAAGTTAGTCTTCAGATAGGTAACAACTAATTGGTAACTATGAAGGCCAGATCTCACAGAATAATGTTGATCAAGGAAACAGCAAACCTGGCCCCACAATGCAAGTGCTACTTCTTCTCCAAATGTGCTATCAAGTCAATTCCATCTTGGACAATCATGTATATAGTACAAGACGTGGTATCGGCTAGGTAGGAGCTAGTGAAAGCACGTCCCTAATTTTAGTTAGCATCTTTATGCCCCAAGGTGTCACTAACACATATGTCCGGACTCTATTGAATGAAGTGCCGAAGGATATATAGGAATGGTTCCTTGTCAATGTAGAAATGCCCTACATGTGGAATAATGTTTTGTGCCCTGCGAAAATAGCCCACAAGTCCAATGCTTGTGCATAGTCAAGTTGGTGTCTAGAACGATGGTTGAAGTGTTACCAGAGAAACATGTAAGGAAAACTCTAGCATCCATCCTTAGCTAGGGAAAGGCTGCTGCTACTATGAGAAAAGTAGAGAGTGCAAAACACACACCTCAACGTGTGAAGCAAAGAAAAGGGAGAACACGAAATCTGTCTAGATTTTGTGGCACTAAACCGGTTATCTTCCAGCCGGCGATTAGTGACTCAAACGAAGTCGAATTGACCCCAAACTTGGTGATCTCATTCTTTGCTCAGGACCCTTCAATGTCCTAAGTTGGTTTGAGTATTGGCTGAGTAAAACATCGGATTTGAGAGATACTTTGGCGGCTCGGTTGCTGCCATTTCAGAACACAACAGTTTTGGTAGAGGAATTATTTGGATGGTCAAATGGTGTCCGTTTAAGTTGATTTTTGGTGAGTAGTTAGAAGACCCATGGATCTACAAGCCCACCAAATTTTGTGCATATTGGAGCAGTAGTTTGTGAGATATGAATAGAAAACAAAAGGGTATAGAATCTACAATTTTGTTGTGACTGCGATCATCATTTGCATTAGACGGTTGTGTTTGTCATTCCTGCCAAGAAATTACAACTTGTAGGTGTATTGTTGTTAGACAACCCTCCATACCCTTGAGAAGACTAATTGCACCCCTATGTGCCTTGCCTTTGCCCTCTTAGATCAGCAATGCGTGAGCAGTCAAGGTGTTCTAGAAGTCAAAATTGTGCCCTTGCAATTCGAAAGCAATTGGAAAGGTGTCAAACCGCAGATTTTTAGATTATGGTTTTTGAGATATTGATAGGCCTTAGAATGGAAGCCTCGATGACAAATGTAGTAAGAAAGCTGGTTTTGCTACGATGCAAGTCAACCTAACTTGCTGTGCAACTGCATCACGAAGGCAAATTGTGCTCAACCTGCTTGGTAGTGAACTAGTCCCTAGTTTTGTGATTACTTGCAACTTGTGTTGTCCTCCAAGCCTCGCTAACATCCTTCTATGTCAATGGTTCTCCAATGCTGACATGCCTTTGGTACCTTATATGTGTTTTTACCCAAGAGGTTGCATCAGATTCCACCCAGATCACTGTTGCAACTTGGATACGAAGGCTCCCTAAGGAAATGATCATCGAGAACGTTGAGCCGACAGAGTCAGCTATTATGTTTACCACTCACTCGGCAGACTCAGACCCTACAATATTGTTATCAGAGAAAGAGAACTGCACACATGGAACCATTGCAACGAGTATCCTTCAGAAGATTATGATCTAGTGCAAAGTCCATATGGTATGTGCTGTATCCACTAGGGAAGTAGATGCTACAAGTATTTAGTCTACGTTTGTATCGCTCTTCGTACATCGAGGACGAAGTACGTAGGACATTGCTATCTTGGATTCCTCCCAAAGTAACCATACTTCATGAAGGCCAACGAAGGAAATTCTTCAGACAAAACTTACTACAAAGGACAAGTATCAGAAAGTGTCTTGACCAAATTAGCCTCTCTTATGCTTGAAGCTAGGTAGCCTAAAGCTATGTCTGATGTTGGAAACTGGTAGCATATCTCTCTTCCATAAAAGTCTTTCGTCCTGAATCTCGGGACGCGATTCTTTTAAGGGGGGAGGGCTGTAACACCCCAGGTGTTTGCCACCAGTTAAGCAATGGGTTTGAGCTAAAACATGGTATATTAAGTGATGATAAAGATGTCAAGGTCAAACCTATAGAAACGAGCCCCAACCTAAACTTGGATATTGCACCTATGCTCGCCTATAGACCCCTTTTCAAGATATATGCTTGGGTGGTGTTATTAGAATATCTTCATGTGTCTCACATCAATACCCATCTATATTGATCCATGGAAAAGTTTCATGAAGTTTGGAATCAAGAAGTCACATGAAATGACGAGTTATGTCCTTGCTTGAATTATTTTATAAAGTGAATGGAATTCTCGATCGTCAACCAAATCTTGCAACCATACCCAAATGACTCTAGATGAACTCTACAACAAAAGTCATGAAAGGTTCATGTTGGGCAAATGCCAAGAAAATGCTCCAATGGATCAAAAAGGATAATTTAAGCTTCATCGTGATCCTACTTTGGTCAAAGTAGAACAGCAGGTTCTATACCAGTTTTGAGGTTGGACCTTAAATGGAAGTTGTAGTCCATATCATGTAGAACAAACTTTGTTTTTGAAACAAGAGCCAGATCAACTTGGAACTAGGTCAAACAGAGGCTCGAAAATTGAATCAGCGGCTGTTTTCAGACTTAGAATTTTTCTAAGTCTGGAATTCATCGTCGTCGCCATTGGCATCTTGCGTTCTCGTGATTTTGTTAAGTAAAGTGAGCAGGTCCCAAAATAAAAGTTGGAGTATACATGATGGAGAAGAGCATGTATGAAGATGACACTCAGTTGACTTCATTTTGCCCATCAATTTCTGGAGGTTGTTAATCGCCGTTAATGCACTGACACTGCCATCTTGGAGTGTCATTAATCGCTAATCTATTGCCCCAATGGCTATAATCCCTTAATAAAGTTTGTAGATCGTCAGAAGTGGAACAATTTTTATTCAAGGACCATAGTCCAGTTCAGCACGCAAGCATCCCTATCACGGCCTCCAAGTCGAGCACCGCGACGCGCGCCACGTGTTCGACGAAATGGCGTCGTGGCAGCCATGCACCGGAGCACGCCCCGCCACGGCTGACGCATGTCCAAGCTCTGCGCCACGCGCTGCCAAGTGCCCTGCTCCTCCATAACTGCGCGCCCGAGCGGCCCTCGCCTCCCTCCTCTCCATTCTCCTCCTCCTTCTCGTTGTCTCCTCCTCGCTCTGCCGCTCGCGCTGGCGTCGCCCGCCATGGCCGGCTGCGGCCATGGCCGCCAGCAGAGCCCACTCCCACCCGAGCTTCTCACCTCTAGACGCCATGCGCATTGCCGTGGCCACCTACTCCGCACCCTGTGCCCCTCTTGTTGCCGTGCCCCGGACTGGGGTTAGCCATCGCCGAAGCCAGGCCGTCGCCGCTACCGCCTGGACGCTGCGGTCGAGCCACTGTGGGCCACCTTGGGCTAAGCCGAGCAGCCCCGCGGGTGCGCAAGGGCCCCCTGGTGCTCCCCCGCCCCTCAGCCGCCGACGGCATGGCCTCCTCCGGCTGGAGCAGCGATTCCCCGGCGATCCTCTGCTCCAAATTCACGTCAAGGACCTCGTACAGCAATTTGAAGAAAGGGAGGGTCCTATCTGCAATGTCATAGACTCATGTGAATAGTGCCGTAAGGACTGGTTTGTAATTATTTTGCAGGAACTTTGGAAATTCATAGTAAATCGTAGAAAATTCGTAAAATAGTAAATGAGGACTTTTTGGAATCCTTGTGAAATTGTCTATGCAGTGGATCTATAATATGACATATTTTAGTTTAAATATTTTGCGATAAAAATAGATATGTGCAGTAAGGTTGTAATGCTAGTTGAATTTGTTATTTTTCATAACTGTAGATCTAGGGCTCCAAATGAAGTGAAATTTTTGTGGCATGCTACCCATATGATAGTTGATGTGTGGTAAAAATTTCATGAGTATTGGATGAAGTATGAGTGAGTTATTGGTTTATCTTGCTCTCACATGATTTCTTGCTTTAGCAACTTGTCTTTTTCATAGAGGTTGCTATACATATTCAAATGGAGTGAAATTTGTACAGTAGACTATTGAGAGGATATGTGAGCCACTGTAATTTTTGTAGAAGTTATTGTGCACTTTTGGTATATGTTCATTAAGTCACCTTGTTATCTAAAATAAATTAAGAAATGCATTAAAAGAATTTATTTGGTCATGGACACTAGGTTTTCTGGTGTTCTTTAGTCATGTGTGAAATGTTGGTAAAGTTGGTTTTACCCAATTATGTATTTGCAACATAAGTTAATAATTATTTTCTTGCCGATGTGGTTTATGGACAGATCTGGGAACTTAGCAAAGTTCTTCATGATAATGTGCTTTGTTGTGAAACTTGTTTATACAAAAGTTGTAGATAATTCATGTATCTAGCTTCTATTAAAATTTGGTGTCATTTGGCCAAGTAGTTTAAGAGTTACAGCTGTTTAAAGTTGGGTTTCAGAAATGGCTGTTTTCTGTCAATTGTGGACCAGTTTCTGTAAATGGATATATTTGACTTAGTTAACTTGAGAATCATGCTAAGATGATTAAAGATGAATTGTAGAAAATTTCATAAGCTTTCCATAATGTCTTCTTGCAAGTCATTTGGATTTGTGTAACTCCAGTTATAGCTAAATCTTGTAGCTGCTGTTTGCATGTCCAGAAATTGGCAGATTCCAATTATAGTGCTTGCTTGTATATTGTTAAGTGTGACGTATGCCTTGAATGATGACTGAGTTAGAGCACTTAAGATCTTGGGAAACTTGTGTCATGATTGGTGTTGTCGTCTTCTTTGCCATCTTAGCATGATAGATTGTGTGATGTTTAAGTTAAGCATCGCAAAGTACTTAAGTGTGTTAGTGTAAACTATGCTTGTCTTGCTTGCTATTTTGTGATGTCTCTCATGGTACTATTCTTCATATTTATGCACTTGCATATTGCATCTCATCTAGGTACGCTAGATGAACCACGTGAAGAACATGATGTTGGAGCCGAACCCGAAGACGATGTATGGAGGATCTATCCTGAAGATGGAAGGACTAAGCGAATGCTAGGACCCGAGACGTCACCAGGACGGTGCAAGCTAACTGAACTGACTTGTGTCGGATCCCAGGCAAGCCCCGGAGCATTATAAGTCTCCTAATTTATAAAAGCAATTCTTTCTATATATATGAGTTTATATATTGTTGCATTAAGTTGTAGGAGTTGATTGAAACCGTTGATGCATTTATTACTATCCTTGCCTACCTTATTACCTTTTACCCGGTTAGGTCAGGATCGAATAACTGCTTAGCCTTGCTTAGACCGGTAGCGATCGGTGATATCCGGTCACCTACATCTATAGGTGGTTACTGGAAGAATTTAGCTATGAAAAGAATGATATCCTGGAATTAACCATGTGTGATGGATAATTGGAGACCGGACGGAAAAGTTGGAGGCAACCAGACAGGGTTCTGGGTGCTGTTAGTTTCTGTCTGTGTCGATTAAGGACCGACCGTTGTTGGGCCTCGAGTCATGTTGAACGCATGCCTTACATTTAGCTGGCCGGATAAAGTACCTTCCGACCGCGAAGCTGGGAGATTATTCGGGCCGAGTAGATTGCCCGCAACGCACTGTGCCAGAGCAGGTGTGGTAGGACACGGGGGCGAGATGATAAGACCAAAGTGCAGTCGGTCGGCCCCCGGGTACATGTGGTTCCTAGCAAACTCGAGATTCCTGGATAGTTGACTCGGTGATCAATATCTCACTTTAGCGGGTGAGTGAGGTTTGTGTAAGGAATAAATCACCAGCTGGTTAGGAATCGATTCGAATCGCCATCGCTCCTGGATAGTGAGCACTTGACTCGAGTTACTGCATCGTAGTAATTATTATGGAACAATGATGGTTATCTGGATGGTATGGGATATGCTAAATCTAAATTGGTAACTGGATGTTATTGGTTAATCAAGTGATTGCTATAGTATAGGTGCTTACCTAGATGGATAGGTCATAATAAAGATGATGCAAAGTACTTAAAATGGTTTCTTTATGATAGCTTATGCTTTTCGCAAACAAGTCAGCTAGCCCACTAAAGAAAGTCTTGCATAATCCTTGGTGTCACTTTATTTCTGGTTTACGACGGGTAAGTCTCGCTGAGTACATTTGAGTACTCAGGGTTTATCCCACCTTGTTGCAGGTGATGTCTCGACCTGTTGATGATGGTGGCTAACCGCCGGTGGGCTCGGTGATTCTATACTTACTTCTCATCTATATGCTTTTGTCGGATGATGTCACTTATGCTAGCAATATATTTGGAACTTATATTAATGTAATCATTTGAAAGCTATGTTGTTTTCACTAAGCGGTTTTGAAACTCAAACTGGTACTTTTATTTGTGAACCCATTTGTAATATTATTTCCGCTGCAACCCGATATATGTGATGTGTATTTGCTTAATCACGCGATCTTGGTTGTGATGTTGATTTACCGAGGTCTTTCGGGACACTCGGCGGACTACCGGGTTTATATGAGTGAAAGTATGTGTGTGTCAACGTGTTAGCGGGGACAGCCGTACTTGATCTTGTATAAATTGGGCGATTCTGTCACACCTGGTTTATTGCGACAACGTCAATGTTGTCTACCTCTCCACCAATCCGGTCCACAATCAGCGCACGAAGCACGTTGACATTGATCTCCACTTTGTTCGGGAGCGTGTCGCCCTCGGTCAGGTTTGGGTTCTCCATGTCTCCATGACATCCCAGTACGTCGACGTATTCACCAAGAGTCTCCCAACATCTGTATTTCAGGAGTTTCGATCCAGTCTTAACATTCATCGTGCTCCCGATAAGACAGCGGGGGAGTGTTAGCATGAATTAAATATAGCAATGGTCGCCCTGTACTTGTGCGCCTATGCGGTTGGCTTGCATGCCACCTCGGCTGCCTATATATATACCCCATACACAATGTGGAATACAATCAATCGTTCCAATCACTCTTTCAGATTCTTCGTTAATTATATTTTTATAGTATAACTATTTGATGTCATAAATCTTTGTAATTTTCTCAATAATTTTGGTCAAATTTGAAGCTTTTACACTCCATGAAAATTAGAATGACTTATAATTTGAAATGGAGTGAGTATAAGCGAGACAAAATTCGCTGGCACGTGCATAAAGCAACGAAGATTTGGAAGCAGCAGGTTTAACTAGAAATACAAATGAGGTCAGTAGTCTGGAGAGGTGAAGTACGGTTGGACGGTTGGTGTTAGGAACTTTACGTAAAGAAGTCTGAGAAGTTGTTTGAGCTTTCTTGCTTATACAATAAGCAGATTAAGTTGAGTTGGAATTCTTTACAACAACGCAAGTATGATTGGCACGGTACACTTGTGAGTTGTGGACCTGTGGTAGTGGCAACTGGCAAGGACCACCCATCACTTGCTAGAGTACTGCATCCGTTGAATACAAATTCAGTGAAACATCTTGAGCTTGACTAAGTTCATGTAAAAAATATCAATAGATCCTGATGCTAAACAAATTCACCTATTTAATGTGATAAATATTGATGTTCTTTTATATACGTTTCGTCAAACTTTAGATAGATTTTGACTAAAACCAAAACTCCTGATTCAGAAGCGTGAAAGTCCCACGGATAATTAGAATTTTTAGGATCTATCTTTTTTTAGCGTGAAACATAAGCTTAAGTTATATAAGCTCTTATTGTATCCGCATTATGAATGTATATTTAATTTTAAAATTTGTATCTAGCTGTAGCAATTTTCCGAACAGCATATTAAGTTGAAACTCTAATGCTTGTCATATCTTTTATTCAAAAAAAATTGTTAAAGAAGATTCTAGATCTTAGGCTACCCGTTCAGTTCTTACATTAGCATAAATAGTTCTTTCAGCTTGCACCGTGTTACTCAAGATCTTGAATTTATTAATCAACAAATTTGGGTAGTAGTATTGTTTTGTAAAACATAGAGTACTTAAGTTTTAATTACTAATATTAATATGACAAATTTTTAGCAAAATGTATAAGCTTATTTAAAGTAACAACTTAAGAAATTTTATTATCATGGAGAATTAATATAATTTATTTGAAGTGAACTGTAAGTGTCATTGCTATTTGGTTTGTTAATGGTACATTTCTCCACACTTGATGAGCTATCAAAATAAATATTCTCAGGTATAGATGTTTATTTGGTCTACATGGTGGAACACAACATTATGTTTACTTTTTAACTTCATAATGGTAGGTGTGTAATTTAGAAATATATATAGTATACTTTATTAATATTGAATTAGTTTGTTAGAAATACCTTTTGTTTATTTTTTGTCACAGGTGTGTAAATATTTAGATACTAATTAAAAGATGTCGTCATGTTCGCTTGAACTTATTAGCTCTACTTATCAGCCATGGTATAATATTTTGTCTCACAACAAAACAGCATCAGCCGGCTTATCAGCGCAGAAACTATCAGATATTACCTTTCATAATAACACATATAGGTAATTTGAATGCAAATTTAGGGATAATTTACGTTCTCTTGCATAATGGCTCACATGTGCAATTTAGATATAAATTCAGGGAATTATTTTGAATTATCTGCACAGTGGTAGATATGAGTAATTTAAATTCAAATTTAGTGGGGTTTTTTTATTATATTTTATAATGATAAACATGTGTGATTTAGATACAAATTTAGGGGTTACTTTAAAATTATCTTTAATAATGACAGGAGTGGGTGATTTTGATGAAAATTTAGAGGGTTACTTTATTTATTTCCATAATGACAGTGTTGGTTAATTTTCTATATAAGAGAATAGATCTATTGGCTATTATTGGAGATAATCAGCCCGATCGGCTGGGGCTGGCTGGCTGGGCTGGCTGGCCAGCCCTCTCACATGGATACTATTCATATGAACCAGCCAGCAGTATTTCTCTCTCACATAAACGAACCAGCAACGATACGAACCAGCCAACCGAACAGGCTGAATGATTAGAATCTACCAAATTAAATGTTCGATGTTTTAAATAATTATGGGAATTTTGAGGATTTATCTTTTCCTCAAACGCATCCGTTAAGAATTAACGGAGAGCCTTCAATTAGTAATGCTTAAGAGATGACAAAAAAAAGTCTAAATATTTAATGAGAAAAAACTAGCTGCCCGTGCAATTTGCGCAGCCATCTTGCTAGCGTTTTATGACCGGAGGAAGTAATAAATCTAACTCCGGCAGTCTAGCGTTGGTTTATTTATACCTAGGAAAACAGTTGAAAGATCTAGCTAGCTTTTGGCCATGATTCGACGAGTTACAGTAGACACGCGATGGTGACAACTGGTAGATCCGTTGACATGACGCCGTGCATGTGCTCACGGTGTAAAGCGCTCCGCAGAAAGAATAAAACTGCGTAACCATGATGATTTAGCCAAAACCGCATGCCCGAGCACATGGAAGATGAAAGATCCGGCGGGCTTACCCTGTAAACGGCGGAATATGCTGCCCGGGGTCAGCGTAAGTCGACACCTCGCAACCGTCTGCCGAACAAAAACGTGCTGTGCCTAGGCGCCATGCACTGCGGACTCGATCGCCTTGCCTCTACGGCAGCCCCTCTTCCGGAACGCATCCACGTCGCGAGAGGAACTGGATGGGGGAAGCCGGGAAGGTGAAAACCGCGCCGTGACGTTACCCATGATGAAGGTACAGCATCGAAGAAAAGAGAGAGCGTAACGCGACGGATCATCATTCCATCC
Organism: Miscanthus floridulus; assembly: GCF_019320115.1. Lineage (NCBI taxonomy): Eukaryota > Viridiplantae > Streptophyta > Magnoliopsida > Poales > Poaceae > Miscanthus > Miscanthus floridulus. The sequence continues at coordinate 104,006,257 of NC_089584.1, forward strand.
AGATCAGATCCAGGCCTTATCCGCTGCAGCAGAGAGAGGCAACGGAACTAGTACTGGTCACAGGTGACAGGTGAGGCGACCCAGCAAGCAGCCGGCTCTGCACGTGGCTGCCAATCAGATCAGACCCGGGCGGGCGGCGGCCAAGTGTTGAGAGGATGCACCTGCCCGGCTGCGAGGCCCGCGGCCGACGATCAGGGCCCGTCGTCGCAAGTAGTAAACGGCAGCAGGAAAAACGCCGGAAACAGACCGAAAACCCACGACCAGATCCGCTCCTACAAGTTCGTTACACCTTCCTTTGCAGACACGGGCGGGCGGGCACTGGTAGCCGGAGGTGGGCGACGAGAGGCTTTCCCTCACAGGCAGCCGCGCCCGCGCACAGAAACAAAACGCACGCGGCCATTTCCCTCCTCCCCCCGCTCGGTTTCCGCACGTGTTCCACGCGCCCCGCGCTGCCCGTAGAAATAGACCTCCCCCTCCCCTCACCAGAACACACCATCACAATTCCCATCCGCTTCTTCTTCCTGCAGTTCCCCACAGGCTCCACAGCGGGAGACGCAACGCAAACAGACCGAATTCCAACCATGGTGATGACGACGACGACGAAGCAGCTCAGGCGCGTGCGCACGCTGGGCCGCGGCGCGTCGGGCGCCGTGGTGTGGCTGGCCTCCGACGAGGCCTCGGGCGAGCTGCTGGCGGTGAAGTCGGCGAGCGCCGCCGGGGGGGCCGCGGCGCAGCTGCAGCGCGAGGGCCGCGTCCTTCAGGGCCTCTCCTCGCCGCACATCGTGCCGTGCCTGGGCTCCCGCGCCGCGGCGGGCGGCGAGTACCAGCTCTTCCTCGAGTTCGCGCCCGGAGGGTCTCTCGCCGACGAGGCCGCCAGGAGGAGCGGCGGCCGCCTGGCCGAGCGCGACATCCGCGCCTACGCCGGGGACGTGGCGCGCGCGCTGGCGTACCTCCACGGCCTGTCGCTCGTGCACGGGGATGTCAAGGCCCGGAACGTGGTCATCGGCGGCGACGGCCGCGCCAGGCTCACCGACTTCGGGTGCGCGAGGACTGTTTCGTCGACGCGCCCCATCGGGGGCACACCGGCGTTCATGGCGCCCGAGGTTGCGCGCGGGCAGGAGCAGGGCCCCGCCGCCGACGTCTGGGCGCTCGGGTGCATGGTCATCGAGATGGCCACGGGGCGCGCGCCATGGAGCGACATGGACGACCTCCTCGCCGCGATCCACCGGATCGGGTACACCGACGCCGTGCCGGAGGTGCCCGCGTGGCTGTCAGCGGAGGCCAAGGACTTCCTGGCCGGCTGCTTCGAGAGGAACGCCAGCGCCCGGTCCACGGCGGCGCAGCTCGTGGCGCACCCGTTCGTCTTCTCCGCCGCCCGCGACATGCAGGACGCGCAGCCGGCGAAGCAGGAGTTCCCGTCGTTCCCGTCCCCCAAGAGCACGCTGCACGACGCGTTCTGGGACTCGGACACCGAGGACGACGAAGCGGATAACGAGATGTCGACGGGCGCGGCCGAGAGGATCGGGGCACTGGCGTGCGCCGCCTCCGCGCTGCCTGACTGGGACTCCGAGGAAGGCTGGATCGACCTCCAGGACGACCGCTCGGAAACCGTCGACGCACCACCACCGGCAGCGACGGAGGCGGCCGTCGCGGACTACTTCGTCTGGGCGGAGCCGTCAGATGCAGCAGAGCTGGAGCATCAATTTGTCGCCGCCGCCGCCGCAGATGTCAGTGTCCATCTACATCTGCCGTCGCAAATTGTAGCTGGTGGCACCGCCATTAGTCAGGGCAGTTACTTGCCTATTATTATGCATTTAGGCGTCCATGAAAAGAAAATCCCACGCCCGTTCGATCATGACGACGGGATAGAAAAGGTGGAATCCCACCGCGCTTGTAATGGAAACAGAGTAACAACAACAACGAAACGAAATTTCGTTAAAAATTTTCCTTCTCGAGATCACCTGGTTGGCACGGACCGTACACATCATGTGCTTATGCCTAAGCCTAACGTGCAATCACCGGCAGCTGGAACGTTAAGCACCACACCACTGACGCCGCCGAGGCCAACTTCGCCACCGATCGAACTCGTGCGTCGACGGCGATCCTTCCGAGCGTAGCGTCCCTCGTTAGCAAAGTAGGCAAGGACTTCCGCCGCGCGGTTTTGCCGTACGGCATGCTGGAAGAGGGCCAACGGCCAATCAAATGCTGGCGCGACGGCGACGAGCCAGCATGACGTCACGTCTGCACATGCTCGTGCTCCGCTGCTCCAGGCTGCATGTCGGGATGTCAACGCCAAGATTCGGTGGGAGATCCGATGCGTTGCAGCAACCTCGCCTTCGGCGCATGATGCCCTTTTCTGATGGACGGACGGTATGGCCGCGGGCGGGCCAAAAGGTGGATGATAGACGAAGATACTCATCAGTAGGACAAGAATCTACGCGACTTAAACCCAAACAAGTTGGTTTGGTAATAAAGAAAAATAAACAAATTGAGCATAGTTATGTTCGTAAAAAAAAAATCTAACGTGGCATAACACATGCCTTAGATCTGAGGCACGAGGTATGGTGATCCAGCGTGGAACTGCAGTGATGGATCGAGCTTTTTCCTCGGATCCAGACCTCGCCGGCCTCATGGCTCATTGTATAGGCGACAGCGCTCACAGGCGAGACGATGGAAATCGAAGGCCGTGACGCGAACACGGAAAACAAACGTGGGACAAAGCCCCGTTGATCAGGGGGCGAACATATACGATCTCGCATCATGTGCGGATGTCACCGGCGTAACGCGCTCGGGCCAGCTGCACCCGGTCGGTGTTCGGCGCGACGCCGGTGGGCGAGGGCGACCTACCATGGCCCTAGATCTCGATATCCCCCAAGAAGCAGAGCACGGGCACGTGCTAGGACGCGGGCATCGTGGCCTTTGATAGTTTGATTCGATCTTCATCCCTCTGCTGGACACCGACGGCGCCCAGTTGCTCCACGCGCGATGTGACGATGACTCACGTCGTCGCCTGTTTGTTTGGGTTTGTTTGGATTATAACTTGTACTTTTTCAGCCAACGAACAGTATTTTTCTCTCACGCCAAATCAGTCAAGCCATGGCTTATCAGTCAAACAAGCTCAAACGAACAGGGCGCCGATATCGATCAGCACGTCATCGGATATATGTCTAGCCGGGCCTGACGGACTACTGGTTCGTTGTTGTTAGGCTGCCACGCGATGAGCATGGTTTTCTTTCGCCTGGGCCCCGTTTAGTTCGCCCGATCCGGCGACGCTGAAACACTGTAGCTACACCGCAGCTACAGTGTCGTTTTGTTTTTATTTGGTAATAATTGTCCAATCGTTGACTAATTAGGCTCAAAACGTTCGTCTCGCAAAGTACAACCAAACTGTGCAATTAGTTTTTGATTTCGTCAATATTTAGTACTCCATGCATGTACCGTAAATTTGATGTGACGGGAAATCTTCTTTTTGCATAGTATCAAAATTTGGAATTGGGGGCAACTAAACAAGGGCCTGGATGCATGGCTGGATCTCCTCTGCTTTAATCACCGGCACGTTCAGTTCAGTTTTATTAATATCTAGCTCCGTTCCTAATTTATGGCCCGTTAGGCAGGCTGAACTGTCCGGAGACGTACGTTTGGCGTGACGGATCTGGCACATGTGTGTTTGATTTGGCAAATTGGGCATGTACGTTCGTTTCGTACGACTAAGTTTAGAACAACACAGCACGCTCTACCTACAGTGTACGTACAGAGGTCGTAGCACTTATCCTACCCTATAAATCATTGGCACGGATCATTACTCGTCAACCGTTTATTAACAACGGGAAAAGAAAAAGAAAAAAAAGAGCTCTCAAGCGAGCACGTGTTGCTGGAGTCCACCAAGTAAATCCATGCGTTACCAACTCAAAAGGTCCAAGCGGGAGCGAGCTCGTGGCTGAATTTAACCAAGTCCGGTCTGCGATTTTGCTGGCTCCCGGCGACGACCGATGCTTGCGTTTCAGAGTTGAACTGACCTGAAGAACTAACTACTCCTAGTTCAGAAACAAACTGCACCGTAAAAGACTAGCGCCCGTCCGCGGTACGCAAATCACGCACGAGCCGAACTGAGAGACTGGGCGTACAGCCTATCTTTGCTTGGATACTAGTGGAGTGATACTAGTTGCGCTGAGGTTGGTGCAGTCCGCACCGGATGTTTACGTCCCTGTCAGGCAATCCAACCATAATCAAACCACCACCTTTTCTTCTCCATGCTGTATATATTTATTTACTCTTAAAAAACAGCACGGGTTCCTTCCCCAGTCTCCCTCGGCAGTTTCTTCTCTCCCGCGACTTTTCACTTGTTCATTTCAGATAGGATCTAACCGGGGCGGGGCGGCGTAAGCACTAACGCCAGCGCCGGTGCGCGCGGGCAAACGAACAACGAAGTGGCAGTTGCAATTTGGCACGCCAAGGCGACCCTTGACAGTGTCCTCTACCGGGCGGCGACTGCATCCGGCTGAGATTTTTATTCACTCACCATGCTCAGTGGCCAGTGCCAGTAGGCAAAGTAGTTTATCGTCTCCCGGATGCACATGCTGACATGCAAGCACGCACCTTCTCCGATCCTGCAGAGATCAGATCACTACTAGTATACACGGTAGTAGTAGGCAAAGTGAAGTTACCCACCCTCCCAGAGTGGCCACCTTCTCCAAGGAGAGTGCAGTGCAGGTTCTATCTGGTCGGAGGGAGGCGCGGCGCGGACGAAAGAAAGACTCCGAGCCGCCGCCGGCGAGCCTGATAGATAGATATGCCGAGTGCGTACGTCACAGCGGGCGTCACCGACGTGCCCAACGCATCACCATCGCATCACCTTGCGGCATCACAGATGCTCCGGCGGGCAAAGCACGTTTCGCTGTTACCTGTCACCATCGTCCAATGGTTCGGCCGTTTCAGTTGCCCTCCTTGCTCCACGTAGCCCAAACTTAAATGACTAGAGTTTACATTGCTAAAATTTACTCGTGTATTATCTGGATATACGGACTGCTAGGAGCGACTAACAACTAATTAGTTTTACGCTAAAAACTACTCTACATTTAACGCCATCCGTTTGGATGACTGACATCCCTTGTGTCAAGTCTTAGCGAGTGACGCAATCAGTGGGCTGAGGGCGATCGGACGATCCTTCGTCGGCTGACCTGTGCACGAGAATCCTGCTGTTCAACAACTGCCATCGCCCATCTTCTCAGGTCAAATCTCCGTTGCTACGACGACCTTCAACCCGTTCGGTCGGTCGATTATGATAGTGGATTATAAGCTGGAATAGTATTTATTTCTCACACCAAACCGATCAGCAGTAAATAATCTACGATCGTTTACGGTCTGCCCAACTAACTGCTTGCTTGGCGCGGAGCAGAAAGATCGTTTCCGCTGCTGCAGCCATGCGTTGTTGACCTGGCAGTTGGACGTACGCCACCTACCGAACACCCCACATCACACACACTTGGGTGCCCTTTTGCTCTCCTCCCTAGCTTACACCGATGCATGCAGCATGTAGTAGGGTTCTGGAGGCGGCCGCGTATGTAAACTAGTCCGCCACGCATTTCCGCTCTCTTGCTCGCTCGCTCTCAAGATTCAAGAAACGCACAAGCGGCAAAGGCGAGCTGCTGAGATGTGTAAGGTACTCCGTTAGTTAGCGCACAGCAAGGTTGCTGGCGATTTGAGGCTGTCGTGCAGGCCACCGAATTCCTTTTCCTTCGCTGTGGATGGCAGTGACCTCGGCTCTGAGGATGACCACAAGTCTGCACTATGGAAACACCAGCTAGCTAGCGCACAAATATCCAGCGATTCTCAGGACTTCAATTACGCAATAGATTCTTTGCTGCGGCTTCTATCTTCTTTCTTGTGAAAAAAAAATCATGGTGTACAAACACCAGCAAAGAGTCGCCGTGGAGAACTGGAGAAGAATACTAATAACAGATCGATTTTAGGTGACGTAAGAGCTGAGATGGGTGTGGGGAATCAACTACGGGTGGTAGCCTATTTCTGCTGCTGCTGCGGCTAGAAACGAGCACAGAAGTCTCAAGGAAGAGCTTTCCCAGAGGTCGCGACACGTGCCGGGGTGAGCAAACCTTGACGAACTGTACAGGCTCAAGAGACCTCCTCTCCCATATCTGTTTCCACGTGTGCCAAGTAGCACCTACTGTATGTATCAAACAAACGTGTACGCCAGCTTCGTTTATTTTTTTATATTTGCATGAGAAGCACACCACCAGGTTCGGAAGAAAGCGCCACTTGGCCATCGCTTGCATCGCGTATCAGGCATTCAGGCCGCGTGCCAACACGTCCAGACTTATCCAGATAAAGCGGAGTAATTTTTCAGTGGCTCAGGCCAGTGTCCCTCGCCGACGAGACCCCACTGGTACGCAGCAGGAGTGCTCCGTTTCGCTAGCTCACTGGAACTCTGCGGCCATCTAAACAGGCGGAGTTCATCGTTATCAGCTGGAGAATCAGGCGCCGAATATGCGCCGATGGCTGCTCGATGGGTGAGGATTGGTGAACGATTTGTAAATAGTGGCCAATGTCATGCCCAAAGAAAGGATTTTGCCAGAAATCCCCAGACTGCGATCTGGCCACTACTTTTAGCATGGAATGGCCCCATGGGCAGGGGATGTACTCCCGGTCATTCCCAACTCACGCCTCGCCGTCGCCGCCTCGGTCTAGAACTAGAACAATGTTTCTGGAATTGTCGCATCCATCGCACTAGTTAGGCAGTTCTAGAATTTTTTTGTGGACCAATGTGAAACGGATAATCATTTAGCAGAATGAATAGTAGTAGTAGAACAGAAGACAGAGCAAAGAGGGGACAATTTTGCAGTAAAAAGGACCTTGACATTTCAATATTGTGACAAGCCTCAGTAAGAAATACAGTTGGATTACTGTAAGTACCCCTACACTGCTCTTCCTGCAGCGCAACTGACGGAGCAGCAGCTAATCCTACAGCTACAGAACACTCAGGATCATCGCCCTCTGCGTCGGCGTCGATGAAGTCAACCTCTGTTTCCAACACCTCACTCAGGAGCTGGCACTCGTCTTCGCCGGCCACATCTTTGGTTGGTACCAAATTGGTGGCTTTGGCTTCACATTGCTCACCGAGCACTTCAATCCAGTCGCCTTCTTCGGAATCCCAGTCCGGCAAGGCCGAGCAGGGGCAGGCCAATGCCTTGATTCTCTGGGCGGGGCTCTCTGACACGTCGCCCTCGTCATCGGAGTCATCGTCGGCGTCGGATTCCCAGAGCGCGGCGTCCAGCGTGCTCTTGGGAGACACCCGCCATTCCGCCGCCGCCGCAGCCCCCTCCTCCGCCTTGACGCCGGCTCCAGCTGACGCCAGGAACGGGTGCTCCAAGAGCTGCGCCGCCGTGCACCGGTCGCGCGGGTTCCTCGCGAAGCAGCAGCGGGCCAAGAAGTCCCTGGCCTCGGCCGACATCCACGCGGGCACCTCCGGCACGGCGTCGGTGTACCCGATCCGGTGCACGGCCGCGGGGACGCTGTCCACCACGCCGCTCCACGGCGCGCGGCCCGTGGCCATCTCGACGACGGTGCACCCGAGCGCCCAGACGTCGGCGGCGGGGCCCTGCTCCTCCCCGCGCGCCACCTCGGGCGCCATGAACGCCGGCGTGCCGCCGATGATGGGGCGCGCGGAGGCGGAGGCGGAGCCCACCGCCCTGGCGCACCCGAAGTCCGCGAGCTTGGCGCGGCCGTCGGCGCCGACCACGACGTTCCGCGCCTTGACGTCCCCGTGCACGAGCGACCGCGCGTGGAGGTACGCCAGGCCCCGCGCCACGTCCGCGGCGTACGCGGCCACCGCGCGCTCGTCGTCGCCGATGCGCCCCCCGCCGCCGCTGCTCCGAGCCGCCGCGTCCGCGAGCGAGCCCCCCGGCGCGAACTCGAGGAGCAGCTGGCAGCCCCCGTCCGGCGCGGCGCGGACGCCCAGGCAGGGGACGATGTGCGGGGACCGGAGCGCGGACAGGATGCTCCCCTCGCGCCGCAGGTGCTCGGCCGCCGCCGTCCCCGCGGGCGCGGACTTGACCGCGAAGAGCGCGCCCGAGGCACCGTCGGCGGCGAGCGACACCACCGCGCCCGACGCGCCGCGGCCGAGCGTGCGGACGCGCGTCCACCGGCCGCTGATGACCGCTGCTGTTGCCATGGCGCTTTCTGCTTCTGCTTATCTCCTTCTCCTGTTTTCTAATCAGTTGGCTCGCTTCGGCCGAATTTTTGGTTTGTGCGATTTGCTGCCGCTTGTTTGAACTTGAAGTGGAGCGCGCGTATATTTATAAGACGGTGGGGGGCCGCGAGCGAAAACACATCTCCTGTGTGGTGTTGTGCCTCCCATCCGTACACGATGATTCCATTTCCGTAGCGATTCCTCCGCGGCCGCGGGGCTGTGGCGTGGAAAGCATGCGCGGGGGACCTACGCGGGCGAACAGGACTGGCGTGTGGACCCTCACGCGGCAGCAGCGGCATGCCCATGCCCTTGGGGAGGAGCTGCGCCTGCGGAGGGCCTAGGGACGGTAACGTGGCTGGTTTGGCGCGGGAGCACGTGGGGAATTTTCTGGTTTTGGGCGGGGGAACTGGAAAACGAGTGTCACTGCTTGTCTCACGTTTTTGTACTGGCTTCGACTACCAATTCACGCACGTCCGGTTCGTGACGATAATTTGATCCGGATTTTCATCATCATTTAATGGAAATCCAATCCACTCGGGTAGGGATTACAATCGGTGGTTGGAATCTGATCGGCCTGGCTCACTCGGGTAATGCCTGTGCGTCGTACCGGGTTAACAATATTTGTAAAATAAGCGAAAATTTGTTTGTGCTACCGGTTGCATTGGGTAAAATATCATGTTTTTTTGAGGATTTTTTTTTGTTATTTTGTGAAGCAATCAGGGTAATATATGAAATTACGTACGAATCTAAAGTGCTACAAATGGCATAGGTATGGAACCAACAAAATGTTGATGTTATAAGTATGGGACCAGCAAGAAGTTAATGGAAGTAAAAAAAATTACTCTATTCACATTTCAATCTTTTTAATTTTTTTATGGACCACAGAATGCGCGAAATAGGTAGCCATACTTTCACTGCAAGAATAACTTTACTTTGTTCCTCGTTTTTCTAAATGTACTATAAATTTTCCTACTTTATTAATTAACAAAATTGGCATAAGCTCGTTCCCATTCGTTGAAATAAAATATATAACTACCAAGTGGGTGTTAGAAGGTATAATTTAAACTCGGAGTAGTATATAAAATAGATGGCTAGTGTTTTGCTAAAGTAAATCATTTTGGACAAGTAAATGAGAGGAGTTTTATGTTTTTGCGTTGATTGTGGAATTTATCGTATATGAAAAACTATTTGTAAAGTCCAGGTGGGAGAAAAGAAAGTACTACCGTGGCCTCCAAGGAAGGCCGGGCCAACTGACCCTCGGTACTACTCAAAAAGAACTGACGTGTCTGATCGCAGATTCCTGTCCGAGTCCTTCCCAGAGTGAGAGTTCGATCATATTTTTTAAACAGGAGATTTTGTTCGGTCGAGTACTTTTCAGAGTCGTACTGTATTTTAGTCCGATTGTTGAAGTCCAGGTGGGAGAAAAGAGTACTACTCAGAAAAGAACTGAAGTGTCCGATCGTAGAGTCCGGTCCAAGTGCTTCCCACAGTGAGTCCGATCGTATTTTTTTAGGTTTTTGGGCGTGTCTACTTTGTGCTCGAGCGATTTAGAAGGTCCTGGCGCTCGAGTGTTAGATGGGTGAGAAACACTCGATTGGCTGCAAAATTGGAACCACGGTAGAATCGAGTGATTTGAGGCCCTAAAACACTTGATTCTCATAACCATAGGATTTAGATCAAATGATCAAAATTAATGCAAAAAGAACATATAAAATAAAAAAAATACTTAGATTATTTTTATGAAAGCCAAATTGAAAGATTTCAAAGAGAACAAAATAAAGCAAAAACATTAGCAAGGTTATTTCTATGGACGCCAAATTAAAAATTTTAAAAAAGAAACCAAATAAAACATATAGAAAAAAAGCTAAAAAATAATCAGATAACTATTCGAGTAATTTTAACCATTCTTATTTACGAAAAGTCAATTTACACCAATTAAACACAGAACTTACGTCTAAGTAAAAATAGTAAAATATGTTTTAATAAGATATAATCTGCTTGTATAAAAAAATAAATCTGCATGCATGTGTATAGGGGCTGATGTGACCACCCCGAGCCAGAGGCCCGCAACCCGCAACCGCACGCACAAGATCGGACGGATACTCGAATCGAGTGAGGGAAGCCCCAAAAAATACTCGGGCAAGGTATAGCTTTCCTGTTTTTTTAACCGGGGATTTTGTTCTTGATGTAAGTTTTTTTTCCTAGCCTGGTCCAGTAATTTCTAGAGTCCGATCGTCTTTTAGTCCGACTGTAGAGATCTTTTTTCAATTATAGAGATTTTTTTACCAGAGATTTTGTTTCCGCGGTAGAGTCCGATCGTATTTAGATTTTGTTCAGGCGGTAGATATTTTTTCCGGTCCGGTCGTTTTTTTAGATGTTATGGCTTCATCTACTCCGTACGTCACAACGTACGATGATTGACTATGGTCGTCTAGCTAATAACCCTGAGGTGATGGCGGTGACATCTCTTAGGCCTAGGCCTGGTTTAAATCCAAGCCGTAAAATTTTGGACGTCACATGGTTAGTTGCATGTGTTACTGTAGCACCACGTTATTAAATTATGAACTAATTAGACTTAAAAGATTCGTCTCGTAAATTAGTCGTAAACTATATAATTAATTATTTTTTAGTTTATATTTAATACTTTATACATGTGTCTAAATATTTGATGTGATAGAAAGTAAACTTTAAAGGAGGACCTGGACCAGGCCTCTTAGTTTTGTGTAGCATGTGGGAACAACGTACGCCGTCCGAGACAAGTTACTAGTTGACATGGGGTCAGCACTTGCGTGCTGCGCACTTTGCGTTGTTGGATACTGTTGTTGATGCGCTCCATACCATACCCATGCCCGGAGGCCACTGGCCTTTGTCCCATCCGAAGCGCCCCCATCTCTGGACCTCTCTATGCTTAACACCCTCGACTGGTGGGTGGCTTGGGCACTACGGCCCATTTGGCCGGTCTCCGGCGGCTCCGGCTTCCGTCTATTGGCTCGTGGGCGGTCGATACCTGGCTACTGTTCATCGGAGCTATTTTTCTCTCTCCTCCTTTTCTTTCTCACTGACACCACTAGAGCCGGAGAAGCTCGTTTTTCTGGCTCCGCGGCTCCGGCTCCTGTATGCACCTATCGGCCTGTGGACGGCCGACACCCGGCTACAGTGCAGGAGCTGGAGCCCGCGGAAGCCCGACCAAAGGGGGTCTACATATGAAACATCTTCCCGAGTCCTCACGCGGATCGGGCCTAGGAGCTCACAAGTCTAAGTGACGTCTTCGAAGCAGGTCCGAACGACGTCACTCGAAGGAGAAGACTCGGATTGCTGGCTGGGAGATTGATCCGAACATTTGGTTTGGCTTGACACTGAACACAGTGACGTCTTCGAAGCAGGCCCGAGTGACGTCACTCGAGGGAGAAGACTCGGATTGCTGGCTGAACAATATGTTTTGAGTGGAACTCCATACTGTTGGAATCGTACTTTCAGCATGTTCACTTGTTGGTTTCAGCCAGGGCTTATCAGTCAGCCAACAGTGTTTTCTCTCACAACAAACCAGCACCAGCCGAGCTTATCAGCTCAGGAACCAACCATCGAATAGGCTCTTTCTATCATTGTTGGATGCACGTTATTTTAACTCGTAGGAGGACAAGTCATAAGCTAGGACTAGGGTACAGGGAGGGACGTGGGGGCATTGTAGAAAGTAAGGAAAGAGGTTGGAAGAATCCATATCTCTTTAATATATTATGATGCATACATACACATAGATAAGTTGTTATGAGGTGTCTTACAATTGTATACTCTTCTACTTGCCAAAACAAATATGTGCTATAAGCTTATACACGAAGCTTTATTATAAATTTACACACAAAAGATGTATTATGATTTTTATCAAAGAATAGAAATTACAAGTACGGAAATTCTAAAAATGAGCGTTTTAGAGCATCTCCAAGAGTTTCCAAAACAATCTCTCAATCTATGATTTTTGGCAAGATTGAAAAAACACACATCTCCAACAACTCACAATCTTTTGGCGCTTGAAAAAATCGACGCCGTCGTACGGATAAATACGCGCGCGTATCTATTGCGCCAATCTAAGATGGAAGGAGGTGATAAAAGAATAAGAAGTAGGACAGGGCTTTTCATACAAATGTACATGAGAGAAATAAAGTATAAAAATAGTTAGGGTGATCCACAAATAGTTCAGAATTTCAGATGCAAAATTACCTTCTATCTTTTAGTAGCGATATTTTGAAAAAACAATGTTGAAGGATTTTTTTTTTACGAGTAGGGAAACTCATTAGTTTACCAAGTGATTTTTTACAAACTATTGGAGATGCTTTGGCCCGTCATCACTGAGGCACGGGGATAGTCATACATGGGAGGGCAGATTTAAACAGTATTCACTGACCCATTTACAGTGTTTTTTTTCTAACAGTGACCCAGTGAGTAATCAGAGATTTAACAGTCACCACACACGGTGACCTTGTTCGTGTCGAACTGCCGATACTCGAAAGGCAGTGTCTCCTTCCGCCCGTCATTTCAGATGGCATGGCTCATGATTTTGCGACGACAACAACCGGCGGTTCCCTTTGCTGTGAATCCGCGATCAGCCATGTTAGCCAGCTGTGCTACTCACCTGCGAGGCGGATGATGCTGTCAGCTGGCATGAGGATTACCTACCTGTTGCCGTAGTTGGGACAAGTGTCAGGTCCTCGTACTGTCGTGCACCCTGTGTTTATCTTGTCCTCTCCTTCTGGAAAGCTACACATGCACTGGTGCTCCGAGTTGCGCTGGCGCTCTGCACTCTCCGGAAAGCCCAATCGATGACTAGGCCTCGTTTGGATGCCATCCAAATTCTAAGTTTTTTCACTCTCTCTTTATCACATCAATTTTTAGCCACTTGCATAGAGTATTAAATGTAGGTAAAAAAATAACTAATTACATAGTTTAGTTGGAAATCACGAGATGAATCTTTTGAGCCTAGTTGATCCACGATTAGACAATATTTACCAAATAAGACGAAAGTGGTACTATTTATCGATTTGAAATTTTTTCGTAATCTAAACGGGGCCCTACATTTGGGTCGAACCAGCACGACTGATGATTGTTCAATACGCACCCACCTTTGACACTGCACCTGTTCAAAGGGTAAAGACTACAGTACTAGAGATTTACCTGGCTGAGCAATTGAGCATTGGCCGGTCAGGTCATGGAAAGTACCAGACCGTTGGTTACTGGCGGCGCCGGACGGCCTGTTCTCAAATATTGTTGGCTAATGCAGAGAAAGATATTATTTGTTAGCTAAAAAAAATATAACTTATAAATTAAGCGAACGTGGCACGCTAAAGGACGGGAGATGTCGAGAGAGAGAACACACGTGAAGGCACGCAACTCACACGTACTGTACTATGCGTTCAAAAAAATTATTCGGCCGTGGGCCGTGCTACGTACCGCCGCCTGCAAGCCGAACGCGAACGCAACAGACGGAGTGGTACACGTATCCGCCGGCCGGCCTCGGCGCGAGATTTATCGGGCAGGCAACGGCAGACGGCAGAGCCTCCGCGGCTCTTCCTAGCCTGCCTGTGCTGTGCCTGACGACGACACGGCGAGCCACGGAGCCAGATAGTTCGGTGCGCTGCACATTTGTCAGCTGGGTGTTCACTTGGACCGTCGTACTACACTACACCGGATTTTTTTCCGTTTCTTCGACGGCAGGCGGTGGATGCAGTCATGCAGATTCTCATGTCTGGTTTGGCGCAATCAGCTTGGGTTGAGCTGGTCAGGAAGAGTTCACGCATTTCTCTTCTGGTTCTCCTGCATTGAGCCGGGAGAATTCGCAAATCTATCTATATTATTATCTAATTCAAATATCGTGTTAAAAATAAGTCACCACTTTATCAGAAAGATATAAAAAAGAAAATATTAATTGAAAAGAAAAAAGGTAACACAGAATGTTCATTTTCATGATTACCTAACGGTTTAGATGTAACTGACAAGTTTAGATAAAAATGGTGAATATTAAGCTAAATTCGGAACTAAATATAGAAATGAGTAATGTACTATGTAAATAAAGATAAAGAATGTTGTCTGTTCCCTATTCGGTTATTTTTTAGGTTAACAAAAAACGAGTGTCAAACGTCATGCAAACGTCCGAAAACGATAGCACATTTGAGAGATATTTATGATGATCTAATGTCTTAGATCAAACCAAGAATACAAATCTAATACTATAATAATTTTTTTCACGTTTTATCTATTTCTAAACTTTATCTATTATAAAAAGAAACACATCCATTGGAGGACAAGTCCCACTCCTATAATATGTCTAATGAGATGATTATTATTATTTTTCTAGTGCAAATAAAAAGATGGACTCTACGTGCAAGTAAATTCCCGTGAGCGTACACTACTTTCTTTCCTTTTCTATTCACTTGCAATGTAGATATGAGCATCACCACGTACACCTCTTCCTTTATATTTTATCCCCCAATAAATATTATTTTCCTTCCAATTTTTATAGTCACATGAAAATAAAGAGATTTTCTCTCATACAAGGACCAGAAGCTCACGTACTCTTTTATTTATTGGCTTATAATAGTTCGTGATCATTTATCTCTCACTAGACATTAGTTTTCGCTTTCTAGTCGTTTCAACAAAAGAAAAACAAACTACATGTCGATGGAAATATTCATCCATCACCTACTATGGATGGCTGACTTATCAAAATAAACTGAAAGTCATAGGTCTAATGTAGATATTTATCCAATTACCCTAATCACTATGTCAAAACACCACAATAATAACAGAGAAAAGTGAAACAATTTTCAGTGATGAGCCTTATAAATAGTAAATTTTAATAATAATAAAAAGTTAGTAAATAAGCAAACTGGTAATTAGCAATGACAGATTTGAAAAGCTATGAAAATTAATAGTTTGACATCCTAGTCAATTTGGAAGAAAAAATTATAAATGGATAGTCTAGATAAATCGTAATTATCAAACAACTAAATTCAAAATTAAAATTACAAAGAAAAAGTAGTTGCTTGATTTTCATATGTTGGGAAAAAATACCAAATAAAAAGTTAGTGTAATACTATAAGTAAAGTTCAAAAGAAGGGATTACGTGCATGTAAAATAGCTACCCAAGTCACAAAGTCACACATCATTATCTTAGCAATTCCAAAAAAAATCATTATCTTAGCACACCTATGAAAAAAATATGGATTAAGTTCACTTTTGGCCTCTCAACTATTGGGTTCGTCTAATTTTGATCCTCAACTACAAAACCGTCTAATGTTGGTACCCCAATTGTCAAAACCGTTCACTTTTATCATATGAACGCGGCTAGGGCTGTTTTGTCCAACGTGGAGCGGGTTTGACCACGCCACGCTGACATTGACCGCCACGTAGGACGTTGGCCTCCATCTAGTGACATGTGGGGCACACGCATCAACCACCCATCCCCTCCCTCTCCATCCTCACGTTAGCACCCCCATGCCGCCTCTAGCCCGAGCATCACCGGCGCCGTCCCCCACGACAGCGCCACACCTACGCTGCCACCATGGCAGTGCCACACCTACGCCGCCACCACGGCAGTGCCACAACCCATGGGCGAAATCCCGACGCCGCCTCCTAACTGCTGCTGCTGCCAGAGTTGTGCCTTGCCAGAGAAATCTCGACGCCGACCCTTGCCTGCTGTAGCTGTCGGAGCTACACCCTGCGTTGGCCTCCGCACCCGCAGCCGTAGGAGGAGACCGGCCGGCAAGCAGCGCTGGCCCGCGCAGTCCCGAGGCCGGCTACGGCTCGGTGGGAGGCGGGTCATGGCCTGCTGGCCACGTGCGCCGGTGGCCCGATGACCACAACCGCGGCAACGGATAGGCGCGCCGGGTGCGGGACGAAGAGGGCTCGGCGGGAAGCGGGTCGTGGCCTGCTGGCCACAAGCGCTAGCGACCTGGCGGCCATGGCCATGGCGGAGAGATGCCACAATGGCGGGGAGGAGGCGAGGAGAGGCATGTCGGGTGCGTGAGGAAGAGGGCTCGGTGAGAGGCGGGCCGTGGTCTGCTACTTTGCTGGCCACATGCAGCGGCGACTTGGCGGCCATGACTGTGGTGGAGAGATGCCATAGCAGCGGGGAGGAGCCGAGGAGAGGCACGCTGGGTGTGTGGGGGAGGGGGCTCGGTGGGGAACACGGCGGTGTCCCGGCCACTCGCGTAGAAGGCCGCGGTGGCAACGATGTCGTGGCCGTGGTGCCGTAGCGGCGCAGAGAGCCGACGACCGGGAGCGCCACTTGAGTGAGGGCTTGGCGGAAGCGGCGGTGACGCTCGTTTAGCTTGCTGGCGGCCTGCGAGCACCGAGCAGCCATGGCAATGGCCATGGTGAGCTTGGTCTGGCGCAGGGAGGCGACTGTCGCCGTAGCCTGCTCGTGCGCCACCGCCGTAGCCTGCTGGCGTGCCATCGCCGTAGCCAACTCGCGGCCATTGTCTCCTTCACACACGTAGGAACGGGAGGAAAGAGAGGGCCAGCGTGGCACGGTCAACGACAGCGTGGCATGGTCAAACTCGCTCCACGTTGGACAAAACAACCATGCCCGCGTCCATGTGCTAAAAGTGAACTGTTTTGACAATTAGGGTACCAGCATTAGACGGTTTTATAGTTGATGGTCAAAATTAGATGAACCCAATAGTTAAGGGACCAAAAGTAGACTTAATCCAAAAAAAAAATATTAGAATAACATTATCATGTCACTCTTTTCCTCCTATGCTTCTAGCCGGAACATTTTGGTACCACCATCGATATCGACAAAGGGTGGACAACCAAACAGAATGTGTCGATTTTAAGATCATGGATCAGACCAGTGGTTTTTAAGATGGCGACCTAAGGGAGAAAGAAATTACAGCTACCAAGATTAGAATGAAATCACGAAAAACATATTGTCTTTCCATCTATTCTCCGTGTGCACGCATGAGAGGCTCGCGAGTGGTGCGATAGACAACATGTTTGCCTTTTTCTTCGCAAGAAGACGGTTATATACTTAAACAAATATGCTAACAACATGATAGTTTGCGGTAAGTAGAGTGGTATAGGTAATAGGCCTGATCAGCAACATATTGTGTCGGTGATGATTCCACAATTTATTTCGAAAAAGCATGAATTGATGATGGATGTTGGCGCGATGATGGGCCAACCAACAATGACTTTGGTAGGCATGCATGTGTATAGCATTGTGACGAATCCAGAAATGTTTTAGACAAAAAGGAGAAATTATGGATCCTCAAGAAAAGGTGCAGGATAGTCTAAAAATCTAAATTTACAAAAGGGTCGTGGAACAAAATAGTTTGTGAAATGCTTGAACAATAGTTTTATTAAGAAATCGAACTTACTAGACAAAATTAAATGTTAGGTTGATTTGATTGATATCAACAAAAATTGCACATCCATTGTATAATAGTGGGAAAATGAATGAGAGGGAGATTTAAAGATATATTTTTCATAGTAGTGAAAACACATAGATAGTAAACAACTACATTAAAGATATATTTTTCATATAAAAAACATGAATACCACACTGAAAAAGCTAGCATCCGTGCTATTTGCATGGGCAATCCTACTAGTTTGTATACAAACTAAAGGTGTTATTTTTTTATTATCTTTTATAACAACGGATGTGGACATTTGGATGTAAACTTATGTGTTACTTTGTATTATCTTTTTATAACAGTAGAGATGGCTAATTTAGATGCAATATTTGAACATATTTTAAATTATTTTTTTATAATGGTAAATATGGACATTTAGATGTAATTTTTTGGATTATTTTGAATTTTGATAAACGACAAAGATGGGTCATTTAGATCCAAATTTAGAGGTTACTTCATGTGTTTCTCCTAGCGCAGATATGAGTAGTTTTTAGAAAATATAAAAATCCAACGTATTACTAGAGATGATGAATATAATCTATTAAGTTAAATAATATATGTTTCTGATTACTATAAGAATTTCTAAAATTTATCTTTTTTCATATAACGTCTCGTGAAGATTAAATGTGCATTCAGTCCGTGATAGTAAGATTTTCATCCATCCATGCTCAAACCTCCACTAGCCAAACAAAAACCTGGGCCATCCTAATAACGACCCATAATACTACGGTGTACAGTACAGCTTAAACTTCAGACCTTGCAGCTGGAAGCCTTGTCATATGCTGACCCATGATGACGACTCTGATCGAGGTCACCGTTATGACCGAATGCATCTGAAACTTCAGTTAGGCCACCTTGCTGGAAGCCTAGAATGAATCAGGCGTGCGATGTGATTTGTCGTTCGTTCAGAAGATATCGAACAGTTCAGAGTCCAGACACCACAGCCCATCCATGGATACATACTCCAGCGTAATCAGAGGAAGCACAACTGTTCCAATCACGTTTTTCATGATAAGCATCGCCCGTCTTGCCAGCGAAATGATGATGATTATTCCCTCAGCTCTACTGAAACTTCTGACAGGTGGACGATACAGATCCAAGCTCACGTACAGCCACAAGCCAAGTACTCCGTACTACACTTGGCTAAACAAACACCATTACACCACCCGTGCCTGGCCAGTCGCCACCTGTGCAGCGCTGTTCGCTGGCGAGTGGGCGGCCGGCCGCCTTACCTGTCGCAGTTGCTGCCTCGACAGGTGTCCGTGTCACAGGTTCGCTCTGCACTGCATGCGGCTTCAATTTTTTTGTGCTTCGGCGGCGTCCAGCAGAGCCAGAGCCGAGCCGTTGTGGCGGTTCTTGGCGGAGGAGCGCTACACGTTGCGCATCCCTAGTGGACGGGACGCCGGGAGTATGCTGGCCGTGTGCCTGGAGCTTTAGAATTTCGTCGTCCTTTTTAGAAAAAGCAGTGGACGGAGAGGGCCGGAGCATGAGCACAAGAAGAAAACGAAGGGCAGGAGGGTACGGTACCGTTGGAGGCAGGAGTACAGCAGTAGTAAGGCATCGTTCGGTTGAGCTAGAATGGTTGCCCGAAACAATTCCTACCAGGAATACTTGCCTAATTTATATAGGCTTTGATGAGCTAGAATAACCTCACATTTCTGGCTAAGGCTTGTTTAGATTCCAAAAAATTTTGCGCAGTACCCGTCACATCGAATCTTACGGCACATGCATGGAGTACTAAATGTAGACGAAAAAAAACTAATTGCACAGTTGGATGAGAAATCGCGAGACGAAACTTTTGAACCTAATTAGTCCATAATTAGATACTAATTACCAAATACAAACGAAAGTGCTACGGTATCCAAAATCCAAAAAAATTTTGGATCTAAACGGGGCCTAAATTGCCAGGACCGACCGGAACTGTCGAGATTAGAAGAACGGTTATCAGATGGCAGCTGTGGCATGGGCGGCGTTCACACCGTGCTCTATTACTATTTGCTGCGCTTGACGACCTTTGAAGTTATGGCACCCCTCCACGGGAGTTTGACTTTTGCATAGTGTGTGAGAGCACCCCAATGGGGACAGGCGTGAAGTCAACCTGGAGGGCTACAGTGCTGTTGGCACATTTAACACCGCGAGGTTCATGCAAACGACGATGGTGTAAACGCGCTCTGAAACAAGGGCACAGGAGCGCGGAAGAAGAAGAACACGTCTGCTACTTGTTTCAGAGCTACCTGTAGTAGCTGTGTACGTAGCGCGAGTTTGATTACTAAGGCTCTGATCGCTTCTCTTATAATCCATCTTTTTCAGCTTATTTTTTAGTCGAAACAGTGTTTTTCTCTCACGACAAATCAGCCGGAACAATGTTTCGATTTGTTTTTTAGCGAAACGAACATAGCCTAAACTGAACAGCAGTACCGTGTGGGGGCGCGCAGAAGTTTGGGGGGCTGCTAACCTAGATCGCCAGGTGGTATCTCTGTTTGGTTGGTGCCACCAAAGCGCTGGCGTGGACGCTGAGTTGGTCGAAACTCACCAGAATTAACGAACCTGGAGTCCTCTCGCTTATCCATTCGAATTTACAGTACTTTACATCAGCAGGCAGCAGCCCTTCTACTTCTAGACAGAACACAGTCGCCATCACATATTCAGTTATTCACACATCCGTTTGCGCCCTGGAACATTCCAAGCCGTTGACTCCACCGAATCCTCGCCTTCCAAAGATCTCAAGAAGCCTTCCACGATGCATGTACACAGAGCAAATGTTCTGGGCCTCTTTAGAACCCTGGGTGTCGTCGTCCACCAGTTATTAGATCAATCAAAACGTTCTAGAAATTTTAATCACGGCGGGTGCCCTCCTCTCCAAGCCTACGTATACTACTTGCGTCCGAAAGTTGACACGAAAGGGGCAGAAAGCACAAAGTGGCGAGACAAGCGGAGACCTGTGAGAGAGGCAGCCGAAAGTTGTGGACTCTCCCGTGGCAGGAGCTGGAGCTGGCGGCCAAGATCCTCCAAATGCACTCTCCCGTGGACTCCATCTGCGCTCGTGCTCCGCTCCGCTCCGGTATCTTGGCCGCCACGCCGGGCGGCCCGAGCCTCGTGTTGCCAACCTCGTGGCGCATCGATCGTTTCGACACGCGTGGCGGGCAATCAGCGCGCGCGGGGCGGCAGCTCCGCTGACCGCCACGGTACCGCGGGCGCGAGCCTAATAATTGTGCCGGCCGGTGCTTTGACCGCGTACGGAACGGTGATCGCCTGATCGGTGAGGCACCGCACCGAGTAGGCCGCCCCAGCATAGTGAGTGCGCCGTGACGGAACCCATGATGCGGGGGTCGCGTTAGCCGGCGCGACGCCGACTCGGCCGCCACCAGCCCTGCCCAGGGCATCTACACTGCACGGGCGCCGCGGGACGGTGCTGTGGATATCGCGGTCGCCGGGGGGCGGTGCCGGGGCCCCGTGGCGTATCCCGTTTGCCCGTTCCCCGTCGAAAGGGGCAGATGCTGCCTGTGCCTGGCTTTGCTGCGCGAGTGCGCCTGTTTCTTCGCGTCAGCCGACGCCCGCGCGCGCGACGCCGCCAGTGGTCGACGGACGGTTTCCCGAGCCCGGTGGTATAAGTTTAGTTTAGCGGAGGGACGAGTGGCGTACGTGTAGGCTGACGCTGGCGGGCATCCGTGTCGTGCCCTGATCGGAGAATCCACGGCCGGTTTCGCGGTCCAGAAGCCGGGGATTGGAACAAACGCACAGCTGGTGGAATAAACCCAGGTGTTCTTGAACAATTAGCGTTCACGGCTTCACGCCGTGGTGTTCGTTCAGGTCATGCTATGTCAGTCACGTCGCTTCTTTTCGGCGCGGTTACTGCAGCCAATCATTATTTTTTAAAAAATTCAAAAAAAATCATTATTTTTTAAGCGTGGAGCAGAACGTGTTCCGTCTTGCAGACTTAAAACTAGGCGAGAGCAGGGTATGAAGGAGGCAATCAAACAGAGCAGCACATCAAAATCTGCCGTGGTGTTACAAGTCGTCTTTGTTCGCTTGTTGGTTTTAGCCAGCTCAAACTAGCCACAATAAATCAGCACCAGCCAGCCCAAACCAGCCCAGAAACCAACCAACGAACAGGCCGTTATCTCGCCGCTTCCTAAACGGTGTGGTTACTGTGGCAGATTGCTTCCACCTATATGCACGTGCGGCCGTTGCATGTGGAGCCGATCGTGGCCTGTCTCGCGTATATACCGATGAAAATTAGGCATGAGCGAAGGAGATCTCATGACGAGGGCAATCGAACAGAGCAGCACAGCGAAAATTTGTTGGAACCCATAACTTTATTGCGTTAATGACTAGATTACAAAGCACTAACTGACACGAGAGTGCTACATGACAGTGCGAACTCAAATAGTGTTTCTCCTGACGCTCAACGGAAGCATCCGCGGCTGCTGGAACATCATCGCCACCGAACGGCACGCCGTCTGCTTCCAGTTCATCATCACTGCGGGGGAGGCCGCTGACGCCGCCGACAGCCATCTCCCCAGCTGGCACCGCCAGGGCGCTGGACACTTTGCCTGGCGCGCAGCGCGACACCTGGACCGCGCCGCGAGCCGCCTCGACCTGCTGCTGCTGCTCGCCGAGCACGTCGATCCATCCGTCCTCGCTGTCCCAGTCGGGCAAGGCGCAGGCGGAGGACGCCAGTGACTTGATCCTCTCTGACGCGTTCCCTGACACCTCGTCCGCCGCGTCGTCGTCGTCGGACTCCCAGAATGCGGCGTCCAGCGTGCTCTTGGGAGACGCCCGGCGCCGGACCTTGTCGTCATGATCCGCAAATGCCACGAACGGGTGCTCCAAGAGCTGCGCGGCGGTCCATCGGTCGGCGGCGTCTCTGGCGAAACAGCAGGCGAGGAAATCCTCGGCCTCCGCCGACAGCCAGAACGGCACCTCCGGCACGGCGTCCGTGTACCCGATCCGGTGCACCGCCGCGAGGACGTCGTGACCCATGTCGCTCCAGGGGGCGCTGCCGGTGGCCATCTCGATGACGGTGCAGCCAAGCGCCCAGACGTCAGCGGCGGGGCCCTGGTCCTCGCCGCGGGCCACCTCGGGCGCCATGAACGCCGGCGTGCCGCCGATCGGGCGCGCGGAGGCGGAGCCGAACGCCCTCGCGCACCCGAAGTCGGCCAGCTTGGCGCGCCCGTCGCCCCCGATCAGCACGTTCCGCGCCTTGACGTCGCCGTGCACGACGGAGCGGTCGTCGTGGAGGTACGCCAGCGCGCGCAGCACGTCCGCGGCGTAGGCACGGATGGCGCGCTCCTCGAGCGAGCCCCCATTCCGGGCCACCTCGTCGGCGAGCGACCCGCCGGGGGCGTACTCGAGGAAGAGCTGGTACGACCCTTCCTCCGCGCCCTCGCCGCCGCCGACGCAGCGCACGACGTGGGGCGAGGACAGACCCGCCAGCACCGCTCGCTCCCGCCGCAGCGTCGCCGCGTCGCTCGCGCCGGCTGACTTGACCGCGAACAGCTCCCCCGACGCGGCGTCCGACGCCAGCGACACCACGGCGCCCGAGGCGCCGCGGCCCAGCGTCCGCAGTCTCCTCCAGTGCCCGCTCACGGCAACCGCCGCCGCCGCCATGGCTCCTCCTTTGCCTCTGTTCTTCTTCTTCCTCCCTCCTTGGTGTGGTTACTTGCTTGCTGCTTTTCTGCTTTCGCGATGTGCTGCTGGTGGTCTTTTTCTTTGGCCTGAGCTGGAATTTGTGAGCCTGTGGGTGACTTGCGAGCGTTTATTTTTATATACAAAGCTGGGCAAGGAGGAGGAGGGAGAAGACGAGTTGGAGTTAATTTGGGTGGGGGGATTAGTTTAGCTAAGAGGGTGTTTGGTGTGCGTCAAAGGCTCAAGTTGGGTGGGGGAGGAGGGCGGGATTAGCAAATCGGCAAGGGGCCCCTAGCTGCAGTTTCCGGCCGTGCAACGCATTGAACCTGGTGTCTTGCTCTGTTTTCGGCTTTTTTTATAGGCCGGGCAGCGTGCGACCTCAGCCTCAGCTGTCTGGTCTCATCCTCGTCCCTGTGCGTGCGTGTCGATTCGTTTCAGATCCCAGAAGGGTTGACGCTGGTCGTGCGCAACGAAACATCATCGGCGTTATTGCCTTGCCCCCCACCCGATAGGGAACTGCAGTTTCTTTGTGGCGTCCTGCCGGCCAAAATGGCCAGACCGAGCCGCACAGCACCGCACTGGCGTTTTCTCGGATATGCGTCTGACGAGCTAGAGCACACCGGCTTCCGCGGGGCGCGTCAGCTACTTCTCTGCCGCTTTGCTATTGCTCAGCCCTGTGCTTGTTTCTGCTCCAAATAATGGAGAGCGTAGTGTGGTTGTGGTTGCCTGCCGCCACGGCTCCACGTTTGCCAACGCGTAGGTTCTGGTGAGCGAGCAGCGTTTTTCAGGCGGCGTATGCACATGAACCCAACACCCTCTCCCTTGAGATCTGACTGACGAGTCTCACGTTGCTGCGCCCAACTCGGCGGGCGCTCGATTGAGTAGCTCACGCCGGCCCAAGTCAACACACGCCGGTCCGGTGTGCAAGCAACTGGCGACTGGGTGAGTCAACTTGTTCGGTACGGAGTATAGTTCTACGCGGACTACAGCCTTTTAGTACTTAGTGGTAGCCTCACCATCCTATGATTACAGTGTCTCCTCCCATGTGTAAGCTAACCCGTGTTTCCAAGGCTGCGGATTCCACTCGACATTTGTTAATTTAGCTCTGTAGACTGTGGAGGTGAGCCAGAAATGTAAGAATTGGTTGAACCTGCTACCGAGTTTGGAGCAGGTCAACCGTTTTGACATCTCCGCGAATACTTCTTTTTCTGCCGCTTGTTTAGGCCCGTTGACTAATGAGCAATGTCAACGACCAATAAAAAAAAGGTTTAAGTTTACTTCTGGCCCTTCAATTATTGGGTTCGTCTAATTTTGACCCTCAACTACAAAACCGTCTAATGCCAGTACCCCAGCTGTCAAAATCGTTCACTTTTAGCATCTGGCCAGGGGCAAGGCTGTTTTGACCGACGTTGAGCGATTTTGACCACGCCTCCCTCTCCACGCTACACAACCTGACAAACCGATATTGGGGCCTCTGTTCTTCCCTACCAGTTGCTCGAAACCAGGAAGCGCCTGAATAAAGATTGTAGTTCTAAGTGCAATGAACGGCCCAGAGTGCCACAGTGAAATCTAAGAAACACGCACGCCAAAAATCGTGCAGCACTATGTTTTGGCCGGTGTCCGCTGTCGTGCCCATGCCATGGCTGAGCCGCTCTAGCCTCGCCCTGCCGCCGCAGCTTCTCCGATCGCTGCCCTGGCCGGTCCTGCTGACCTGCTGCGCCCGCGCTGCCCCTGCTGCTTGGCTGCCGCATCGTGCTGCTGCCTCGTTGCTGCACCCGACCGTGCCCTTGTCGTCGCAACGCTCGACGGTTAGACGGCTGACCCGCTGCCGTGTGTGCCTCTACTGCATGCTAGCTCTGCCACGCCGAGCTGTGTGTCTGTCGCGTCCGCGCCATGGCTGAGAGCCCTACCGCCACTGCGTGCCTGGTTGGGCACAGCATTGCGCCCCGTCTCACCCATGCCGAGCCATCATCTACGCGTGCACGCGACGCCGCTGCCGCAGTTTTGCCGCGTCAGATAGCCAGGGCGAGCTCTCTGGTGCACGAAAGCCGGTGCGACTGCGTCTACAAGGTAGCTAGAAACCTCGAGAGGCTACGTGTAAGAGGAATTGAAGATATGTCTGAGTGTAGGTGACGAATTTTGGAGGCGGAACCGGCGAGCTCGGCTGTGGCGCAGGGAGGCGGCGTCCGCCGTAGCCTCCTCGCGCGCTGCCGTGCTGCTCGGGCGCCGCCGCCGCCACTTGTTCGAGCGCCAACACCCTGCTCGCTCGCTGCCGCCGTAGCCTGCTCGCGTACCGCCATGCTGCTTGCCGCGCCACCGTCGTAGCCTGCTCGCCGCCGATGACGGGAGGAAAGAGAGGGGCCAGCGTGGCACAGTCAACGCCGAGACCAGCGCCGGAGAGAGGAGGCGTCGGGGAGTGGCCGTGAGGATGGAGAGGGAGGGGTTGAGTCGATGACGTGTGGGCCCCACATGCCACTGAGATGGAGGTCAATGCTAGTGTGGCGTGGTCAAAACCGCTCCACGTGGGACAAAACTGCCTTACCCATGCCCAGGTGCTAAAAGTGAACGGCTTTGACAGCTGGGTACTAGCATTAGACGGTTTTATAGTTGATGGTCAAAATTAGACGAACCCAATAGTTGAGGGGCCAAAAGTGGACTTAATACTGTACCAGAGGTGCATGGTTGACGAACAATGCACTGGAGATCAAGGCCGAGCTTGTCTAAGAATCGATCAATCTGGCCGGCATGGTTTTGATTTGATTTGTCACGCTCAGGAGCAAGGATGGAAGCGGGTGGCTCCAGGTCTCAATTCTCAAGTGACAAGTACTACCATGCTTGGAAAGCGTCCATGCTCGTGTGGAATGACGTCGCACCCACCATCTATCAACTCGCAGTGGTTCGCTGCAGCTGTAAAGAGGCAATGCGCGCGGAAGCAACAGTAAATTAACTCCGACAAACACACTACAGGATGTGCCGTTTCTCTCTGTGTTTTTTTCATCCTCACTTGTAGTTGCCATGTCAGGCGACGATGTTTATAGCTTAGCAGCGAGTTTGGTGGTGAACCTGTCTTTTCCTGTGCTGATGAATCCGAGCCTGTTTCGGTTCAGTTTTCAGGTCAACCAACGAGTTTTGGTTCGTTCTGAACTTTCAACTACAAATTACTAGTTTGCTTCCTTATCCTCAGGCACCGAAAATTAGTATATGTTTCGCTTTAGCTCCGGCTAAAGGCATGTCGAACACTTCCACTCGGAGGCGTGCCAAAAGAAAAGCAACCGCAAATGCTTCATCACTTGCCAATAAAAATATTCAAGATTCCTTGCAAGACTCAAAGATGGCCTTGAACTGCTTCTGCTTGAAACGTCAACCCTGGCGTTGACACCGGCGGACGGCGGATTGGCTGAGCTTCGTTGCGGAGTCAACCTTGTTGAGAGGACTAAAATAAAGTTTCGAAAGGAGCAAAAGGAAAGAGAGAACCGCATTAGCTCAAGTCAATTCCTCAATGGACATCTCACATCTACGTGTATCCATCATCGGCGATGGGCGACGGCCGGCGGCAAGCTACTTTTCTCTGACCTCGCCACAGGAATCGACAGCTTGTTGGGAGATGAAGTTTATTGCTATGCCTTTCCATGGTACCATCCTGATTGCAATTGAAATGCTACCTCTTGGCCAAACACCATCAGCACCATCACTCTCCATTAGCGTGCATAACATATTTAAACGCAACTGGCTTGAGAGTCATTACCTGCTGGGCAACCGGATAAGGCAGCCGTTGCTGAACCCTTGAGGATCCGGCAGTTCAGCAGCCAGCCGCTTTTGGTTGGAGCTGCGGCAGGTAGTATGCACTGCCGCCTGAGTCAACAAGGCCTGCAGCCAGAGGCTCACCCGTGGCGTACTACTACTAATACATGCTACAGTGCTTGTTAGGCTGCCTCAATCGGTTATTCTGTTGTTGCCCACTGACGATGAGGCTACAACACGCCGCTCGTCGAACGGCTTCGGACAATCTCCGCATGCCTTTTGAAAGTTGAAAAAAGCTACCTATGGCCTCGTTTGGCTTACCCTATATCCGGTTTGTTCGGCTTCTTTTTCAGCCGAAACAGTATTTTTCAGCCGAAACAGTATTTTTCAGCCAGTTTCAGCTCAAATTCAGCCGGTCGAACGGGGCCATATGTAGCGTAGCCTGCTTTTTTTCCGAGGCTAAGACGAGATATGTATGGAATACGGATCAGTAGTTGGAGAAGGTCATCCATTCACTATGGCATAAAAAAGCTCGTTCCTTCAGAATATGGTTATGCATGCATGCTTGGACCGGATTATAACCGTATTTGTTCCATTTCAAAGGCTATAGGATTTTCTAATCGTCTACTAGAAAAAGCTTATAATAATAATTCTGTTTGCCAACTTGTTCCTTCGAAGCTTTGATTCTGATCCGTCTGGACCGAAGCAATCTGAAGATATCGGAATAAGATACTTATAGAAATGTCAATCATGTCTAGCTGGATCCTTAGTTTTCTTTGTCCCAGTGCTTATTTGGATCAAACAATTTTCTTGGGATTTGACAGCAGAAGTCCTTGTTTGAAATGGATGTCGCAACATAATTCTGGTATGCATTGCTCGTCTAAGCAACCGTTTAGTTCGATTAAACTCTACACTGGTATATTATTGTTTATGTTTAATCGACCGTTTTATCCTATCTAAATAGTTGTGTCATCTGTTTAAATTGTCGTTGAGCTCGACGAATAATTAACCAACTGCTTATAACGTTTAAAAAGCATTGTTCGTACTATAAAATTCCCATTGTGTAGCTATTTTAACAAGAAAGTGTCCATTTTAAAGGTGTTTGGATTATATGAAAGAACCAAAAAAGATGCAAATGCCGAAATTAGGAACTAGTCCTCTCTTTAAGCTCCTAAAACATTTTTCAATGATAAATGCTAATTACATTTTTTCCAACTACCAAGACTATTAATTTCAATTAGTTCCATTATACCATTCAGAACTCCCATAGATTCTTGTCTCCACGAAGTATGAATACATTTATTGTCGTGGGTTTATAACCATTGCTAATAATGGGTCGATGTATGAGACTTCGATGGTTAACACTCAAGATATGAGAAGTTTATCTTGGTTCGGGCTTCGGAACCCTACGTCCAGCAATCGAGTTCATTATATTAGAGTGCTTAAGCGAGTTCTTACGATGAGAGAGATGATAGGAGAGCGCTAAACTAGCTCTGGTCTAGGGTTTTTAAGAATCGCCCCCCCCCCCCCCTACGGGAGTCTTTGTCCTGCCTTACATCTCGGAGAACAGAGAGGGGTACAAAGTGTTTGTCTAGTAGCTTCTTTTTTTCCCCAATACCTAGAATAGTGCACGAACATCCTACCCATATAAGCACATTCGAAGAATTGAGTTGGACTCACAAATCATTTAACAAAGTAACTACAGACGCCTCACTGTTAACTGGCATGTCGCCTACCACGGGAAGAATAACATTGTTAAATCCTGAAATAAGTCGAGAAAAATATGAGCACATGTGTCAAGTTGAGAGAACTTAACCCAAATAGATAGAGTTCACCGTAAGGAACCCAACCAACTGAGCTAAGCTTAGTTTGTATTTGGTAACCTTAGTCGCCAAGGGACCTCTAGGGTTTTCTGGGTGTCTTGGCATCCAGCTTTCCAATGGGATGCATGCCCCAGCTTCCAGCAGGATGGGTGCCCATTTGGTGCACGGCAATGCTGGTGCGATCGAGACGCACACGGCGAAAAAACGGTTGTCCAATCGTCCACAGGACCTGCCGTTGTCGATTCTCGAAAACTGTAGGGACGCAGAGCTAAACATAAAGCTTAGCTACCAAACTCCATAGCCGCCATGCAAGGCGGCGGCTCTAGCCGGGCGACATGGAAAATCACTCATCTCAGCGGCGAAAGGCGACGCAACCGTTTCTCCAGGGATGGATCTAGCAGTGGGGGGAGGGGGGAGAGAGAGAGAGAGAGAAAAGCGGACTAGTCTTACAAAACTGATTACATAGTGTAAAACTATAAAGCTTAGAAAAATCACACGCTCGATCGTTAAGAAACTAAACTAACTCCACATGTGTCTTGCATCATACGTTACTCGCAAGCATGTTCGTTCTGTCCAAGAATGGTGGGAGAACGACTCGCTAGGTGGCCTTTTGGCGTAGCAACAACGATCCACAACTGCTCTGCTCATGTACACCGCCTGGAACCTGTTGAAGGAACGCAATAGTGGTATTTTCGAGGGATCGATAAAATCCCCGCCTCAAGTGCTTTGGTCTCGAACTTTGGTCCAGTTTAGTTTGCAAAAAAATTTGCAAAATTTTTCACATTCCCCGTCACATCGAATCTTTGGACGCATGCATGAAGCATTAAATATAAATAAAAAATAAAACTAATTACACAGTTTAGACGAAATCCACGAGACGAATCTTTTAAGCCTAATTAGACTATGATTGGACACTATTTGCCAAATAACAACGAAAACGTTACAGTAGCCATTTTGCAAAATTTTTTGCATCTAAACAAGGCCTTTACCATTTTTACTTGAAGGGCTACAAAATAACATTGATACATTTCCTTCCTACTATTAATATCGCCGAGTTCCCACTATATACACCTGACTCTAGCTACCATCGTTATAGGAATATATAGAGACTATGGAGTTCGATACAGATAAAGATCAAAGCAGCATATAATAATTAATAAATGTCTTTCCTGAACAACTTACGACATGTTCGCTGTTTGGTTTATAGGCTGATAAGTCCGACTGATGCTGGTTTGTTGTGAGAAAAAACATTATTGGTTGACTGATAAGCCATGGCTGAAACCAACAAGCGAACATACTGTTATTATACAATGATGTCAATTAGTATTATGACTTATAAACATGTTAGAGAAAGAGCCATCAACCACGCATTACGCGGGTTGCAGTAGCATAGCTCAGCCTCAATGGTGAATCTATTTTTTTTTTTTGGAAAACAGCTTCACAAGCAACTTTTTTTTAAGTAAAGCTGAGCTGTTTTGAAAAAAGTATTTGACAAAATAGCTTCACCAACAGCTCATGAGTGAGAGGGCTATAATAAGCTACTATTTTCAGCTTCATTTCAACTCTTGTCTCTATGAGAGGAGGAGAAAAATAATTTCACCCATAAAACTGTTTTGGAAATAAGTGTTTGACAAAGAAAAAGAACAGCTCTGTGCCAAACAGGCACTAAATTCCCACATGGTACGTACCATGTGGGAATTTAGTGCCTGTTTGGGCCTAATACTCGCATGACAGCTTAAATAGTCGGGTTCCCTAACGAGTAACGGGGACGGGTAAACAGGGAACGTTCCCGTAACCGCTATACCCGTCGGGGATGGATTCTTGCCCATTTAGATGCCTACGGGTAAAGATATGATCCAATCCCCGTCTCCTAATAGATCAAATACCCTTTGGGTATCGGGTATCGGGGTCGTTGCCATCTTTAATTATGGGCCATTCTTTGCTCTCAGGACTTAGCCACATCGGTCACTGGGCCCAATATGTCGGTCAACAGGCCATTCTTCTATGTTCTCCTCCAAAAGGCCGAAACACTCATCGGGTAAAAAACACTGCAAAACTCGATAAACCCTCCTCTCAAAAAAATCAATAAACCCCTATAAATACACATGCACACACTTAACATTTATGAATACCTCTAACAAAGAGCCGATAGATTATAAGGGTCTATTTGGCAGGGCTCTGGCTCCTTTGAAAATGGCTCCGGCTCTGGCTCCTCTGAAGGAGCAACTCCTTTGGAGGAGCTGAAGCCGTTCTGGAAAATGTTTGGCAAAACGGCTCCTTCGCACTAGACGACGTGAACCCACAGCAAGGAGCCGCGCGAAGCTCATTTTTTAGGCTTCTCCTGCGCAGGTAAAAAATAGCTCCAGCTCTTGACCGGCTCCCCATGCAGAGTCCTTTCCAAAACAGGCGTTTAGCACAGCTCCTGCAGGAGTGCAGGAGCCCTACCAAAGAGGCTCTAAGATTAACAAATTAAAATCACACAGATATCTCAGAATTGACGGACATCACCTATTACTTGAATGACCCATAAACACATGCATCCCATGCTGAGTTAGAATCTTATATTCAGATGGACATGTTTTACCATAAGAAATATAACCAACTAAGCTACACTCATGAGCATCCAAGAGCAGTGAATTGGGTGTCTAATTGTAAACTTAAATTCTAAGGCTCAATTTAAACTACCACTAGAAATCCCATAAACTGTTGCAAAATCTGTAATTAAGTTTTTTTTTTCCTAGCATGCTCTAACTTACCCTCGGCCGGATGGTGGTGATACTGTAATGTTGCGAATCAACGTGGAGCAAGCTTTAGAATAATTAGTTACTATCATATTTGTGGGTATCAGCTATTCTATTGGACGTAAGATTTTTTCTGGTTAGATTTTAAATGGACTTTTTTCAGTGGATATATATCTCGATCCATAACCACCTTTTAGTCGTGCGTTATAAAAAGGTTTGATGGAGTCTCTAATTTAAAACATTCCGATTCCTTGAGAAGTAAGCAGTGTGCTGTCTGCTGCGTGCGGGACACGGTGGTTGCGAGAGTTGCTTAACTGACATTTGGTGTGGCAATGTAGAGTTTTTATGCTCGTGGCTAGGATTATCTGCATATTTTTCAGTGTGCATGAACAACGTGCCAATGCGCCAGTACGCGCTGGCGGTTGGCCGTCGGTTGGTTGGTTGATTTGTTCTGCGCTAGAGTTTTTATATATATATATAAATATGTGCTAGAGAAATTAAAGCTGAGCACAGCATAGAGGTAGCTCGGGCGTTGCTCTCATTCCTACCGTCGTACGCCCTCCTTTTCATAAACCCAGCCATCACGATTTCACTTCCTCTCAATTTTCAAGCTTGTTCTCCTGCTCCTCGTGGCCATTTCCATGCCACTACTGGAGGCTCGACCACTTGGTACACGTCTCCTTACTTTTTTTTTGAGTTTGGTACACGTCTCCTTGTTAGTTCTTACTATGTCGAATTGGCCGCAGTGAAGCAGCCGTACGTCGTAATTTACGTGTTCTTTTGATCCCATCATCGGCAGGTGTATGTGTATACCATAACCACGATGGTCATCACAGCTCGCTGCTACCGTTAGCCAAGGAAACGTCGAACTCAACTCAGACGACCACTACGTAAAAAACAATTTTTAGCGACGGTTTGATTTTTTTTTAGGGGCGGAGCCGCCCCTACAGTGATGTGCTCGGGTGTCCAGACACCAGCCGCCCTTACAAATGGAGTCTGATTTGTAGGGGCGGCTCAATCACCAGCCGTTCCTAGAAATGCTATTTGTAGGGGCGGCTAGTGATTGAGCTGCCCCCTACAAATAGCCCCGTATTTATAGTTTCGATTTATAGGGGCGGCTCAATCACCAGCTGCCCCTACAAATGACCCACATATAAAACAGATGCAGCACATTCTTCCTTCTCGGATCACTCACTCCAACCTATGAAAGAAAGGTGGGGAGGCCTTGGGCACCTCCAAAAAATTACTCTACTAGGGGGAAGGTTTTGGTCTTAAATTCTTTGGTGAAGAGGTCATAGAAGGTAAGAAATTGCTATTCCATACTTTTTTGAAGTTTTAATAGTTAGTTAGTGAGTAATTAGAATTTTGGTTTTCTCTCTCTTCTATGGTGCTTGAGCTACTTATGAAGCAAATTAGATCTAAGTTTTAAATGTACTAGGGTAAATTAGGGAGGAAAACAAGATCATACCCTTATTTGGTCCATGTTTTTTGATTTTAGTGAATAATTAGTTAGTTTTATGGATGTTTCTTGTGCATGTGGATCTAGATCTAGGGTTTGGTTTTTTTTATTAATTTCGTTTTTGTAAATTTATGTTTGATGAAATTGGACTAGGGTTTGTATGAAAGATATTGGGTAAAGTATAATTGTTGTCTTTGAAAATGTTTATTGTAATCAATAATTATGTATTTTAATTATTTATGGATAAATGGGCCATTAATTAATTTTCCTTTACCATGGTGTGTTTGTATGCTTCATGTAATTATATTAGATTTATATTTATATATATCTGAAGTATATACAATTATTCTCAAGTAATTATTAATTTATTTCATTTATATATATATCTGAATAAGTAGTCCTTTAATGTTTGTTTTGTTGTTGTTGTAAAAGATGAAGTACAAGAACTCTTGGATGTATGGTTCGTTAAGGTTCAAGGCAGGTTTCTGTGAAGAGGTGGATAAATTTATTGAAGCCGCAAAGAAGCATGCAACGACATTGAAAGAGAATAAGGATACAATTATTTGTCCATGTAAAGATTGCAAGAACCGTATGGCATGGACAGATGTGACTATCATCATATCACATTTGATTATGCGAGGATTTGTTGAGGACTATACAGTGTGGATTCATCATGGTGAAACGATTATTGTTAACGACGAGGATGAGGAGGAATACGACGACGAAACCATAGAATCTCTGTCCCAATATTTAGCAAAGCTTGATGCATGAATGGATTTTGAGTTTGGCAATGATTCCAATGAACAAGGTGGTGATGCTGGTGGTTGGGATGGTAACAACGAAGGTGGTGCCAATAATGATGGTGGAGCACGTGTCGGAGATGAAGATGATTTAGAGGACATGATTCGAGCCCTTAGACCAGAGATTTTACTAAATAACCCGAAAGATCTAAAAATTTTGGAAAGGGTGACAAAAGCATCGAAAGAGACTGTGTATGGTGTTGAAAAGGGTTGTCGACACATTGGACATTGCTACGTTTTGTGCTTGAGCTGCTCATTCTGAAGGCTAAGTACGGCTGGTTAGACTATATTTTCAATGATCTATTGCATCTCCTATCATGGGTGCTGCCACAACCAAACTCAGTTTCTACCAACACATACCAAGCGAAGAAAGTCATAAGTCCATTGACAATGGGGGTTAAAAAAATCCATGCATGCCCCAACCACTATATACTTTTTTGTGGCGAAACGTTCAAGTCACTGGATAAATGTCCCCGGTGTAGGGCCAGCCGGTACAAGAACAATGACCTTTATAGTGGGGATGAAACCTCCACGAGGAAAAAGAGGAATAAGAAGGGTACAAAAAATATGGTACAAGAATCTCAGCCCCCAGAGGACACTCCATTAGGCAACGATGTAAAGCAGAGAAGAATTCCTGCCTTGGTAACGTGGTACCTGCCAGTGACCGACCGCTTGAGACATATCTTTCTAAACCCTAAAGAAGCCGCACTCATGACATGGTGGAATGATGAGCGCAAGGTGGATGATGATAAGATTGCACACCCGGCTGATTGTAGTCAGTGGCAAAGGTTTGATGAGAAGCACAAAGAATTAAGCGATAACCCAAAGAATATACGGGTTGGCTTGAGCACCGATGGAATGAATCCCTTCAATGAGAGGATGAGCGACCACAGCACATGGCTAGTGATCTTGACCATGTACAACATCCCAATATGGTTGTGTCAGAAAAGAAAGTACCTTCTCCTCACTATTCTTATTTCTAGCCCTAAACAACCAGGCATTGATATAGACGTGTTCCTCGAGCCTTTGATGCAAGAAATAGAGAGGCTATGGAGGCATGGGGAGCAGATGTACGATACGTTCTGAAAGGAGGACTTCATATGTAGAGCAATAATATTTGTTACTATCAATAATTACCCCGCGCTGTTTGCTTTGTCTGGACAGATCAAAGGGAAGACGGGATGCTTGGTTTGCTTAGATGGTACTACATGGGTGTACCTGGATGCATCCAAGAAGATAGTTTACCTAAGGAACTGACGCTTCTTAAAGACAAGTCACAAGTACCACATCAAATTGTTCTTTAGATTTTATGACAATGCCCCGAAGATTGAACCCCCTCCGGAGAGACGTCATAACGGAGAACACGTGTACAAAATGGTGAAAACATACGCATCGTCTATGGAAAGAAGAATCCGGATGGGACGAACAGAGATAGATGCACACCTCCTGTCGAAGGAGTACCTTTCAAGAAACAATCAATCTTCTTTCAGTATCTGCCTTATTGACCAGACTTGGAGGTCCCCCATGCCATTGATGCTATACACGTGCAGAAGAATGTCTTTGAGAGTCTCATTGCTATCTTGATGGACACAGGCAAGTCAAAAGATGGTCTGAAAGCACGGAAAGACATAGTGCAGCTAAACATGATGCCACAACTTCACCCGGTACCTGAGGCTAATGGAAAATACACTCTGCCCGTGGCGTGCTTCAACCTAACACCAGACAAGAAGAGAGCTATATGCACTTTCCTGGAGGGGATCAAAGTCCCAACTGGATTTTCAGCAAATGTGAAGAAACTAGTGTCGATGAAGGACTTGCCAATAACACACTGCAAGGCTCACGATTGCCATGTGACGCTGATAGTGTTTCTATCTATTGCAATCAGGGCTATAAAGCTAGAGTTCTTAAAAATGGCCATCACCCGCATGTGCTACTTCTTTTTGAAGATCTCACAGAAGACAATTGACAAGCAAGAGCTGAGTGACCTACATGAATTTGTGGTGGAGACACAAAATCAACTGGAGATGTGTTTACCTCCTGCTTTTTTTTATATAATGCCACAGCTCATGATTCACATGGTTCATCAGATATAGACGTTGTGCCCTTGCTACTTGTATGAAATGTGGTCCTACGAGCGGTTCATGTCGGTTCTAAGTCGATACATGCATAATCGAGCATACCCAGAGGACTCCATGATAGAGGGTTATAGTACTGAAGAAGTCGTCAAGTGCTGTCGAGAGTACCTAAAAGTACAGAAAGGGATCGATAAACCCGATTCTCGTCACAAGAGTAGGCTGGCTGGAAAGGGCACCAGTGGTAGAAAAGTGTTCATCGACCATGGTTACAAAGAGATGAGTCGGGCGCATTACAGTGTCTTGCAGAGTACACAACTGATGCAACCGTACATTGATGAACACTTGGCTATTATTATGACGAAGAGAAATAGCCGTTCGGATGATTGGGTCATGAAACAACATAAGCAACGACTAACTACATGGTTGAAGGACCAAAGCAAGCAGCTTTTTTTTAAGTAAAGCTGAGCTGTTTTGAAAAAAGTATTTGTCAAAATAGCTTCACCAATGGCTCATGAGTGAGAGAGCTATAATAAGCTATTATTTTCAGCTTCATTTCAGCTCTTGTCTCTATGAGAAGAGGAGAAAAACAGTTTCACCCATAAAACTGTTTTGAAAATAAGTGTTTGAAAAAAAAAAGAACAGCTCTGTGGCACTAAATTCCCACATGGTACGTATCTATAGTAGAAGAGTATGAGCCCGTACAAGGTGGTTGCAAGCAGGGCTTCTCCGATC
The DNA here is from genome assembly GCF_019320115.1 of Miscanthus floridulus. Lineage (NCBI taxonomy): Eukaryota > Viridiplantae > Streptophyta > Magnoliopsida > Poales > Poaceae > Miscanthus > Miscanthus floridulus. Next base: position 104,042,866 of record NC_089584.1, read on the forward strand.
AAACATTGATCCCCGAAGGCCTCAAAGCAAACCCCACGCTTACGAAGCTAGTAGTAGGAATCTGATTAGCACAGACTAATGGGCCAAATGGGCTGTCTACTACGCGTCGTTGTCTATTCTGGGCCATTCTTTGCTCTCAGGACTTAGCCACGTCGGTCAATGGGCCCAATATGTCGGTCAACAGGCCATTCTTCTCTGTTCTCCTCCAAAAGGTCGAAACACTCATCGGGTAAAAAACACTGCAAAACTCGATAAACCCTCCTCTCAAAAAAAAAAAAATCGATAAACCCCTATAAATACACATGCACACACTTAACATTTATGAATACCTCTAACAAAGAGCCGAAAGATTATAAGATTAACAAATTAAAATCACACAGATATCTCAGAATTGACGGACATATCACCTATTACTTGAATGACCCATAAACACACGCACCCCATGCTGAGTTAGAATCTTATATTCAGATGGACATGTTTTATCATAAGAAATATAACCAACTAAGCTACACTCATGAGCATTCAAGAGCAGTGAATTGGGTGTCTAATTGTAAACTTAAATTCTAAGGCTCAATCTAAACTACCACTAGAAATCCCATAAACTGTTGCAAAATGTGTAATTAAGTTTTTTTTTTCCTAGCATGCTCTAACTTGCCCTCGGCCGGATGGTGGTGATACTGTAATGTTGCGAATCAACGTGGAGCAAGCTTTAGAATAATTAGTTACTATCATATTTGTGGGTATCAGCTATTCTATTGGACGTAAGATTTTTTCTGGTTAGATTTTAAATGGACTTTTTTCAGTGGATATATATCTCGATCCATAACCACCTTTTAGTCGTGCGTTATAAAAAGGTTTGATGGAGTCTCTAATTTAAAACATTCCGATTCCTTGAGAAGTAAGCAGTGTGCTGTCTGCTGCGTGCGGGACACGGTGGTTGCGAGAGTTGCTTAACCGACATTTGGTGTGGCAATGTAGAGTTTTTATGCTCGTGGCTAGGATTATCTGCATATTTTTCAGTGTGCATGAACAACGTGCCAATGCGCCAGTACGCGCTGGCGGTTGGCCGTCGGTTGGTTGGTTGATTTGTTCTGCGCTAGAGTTTTTTTTATATATAAATATGTGCTAGAGAAATTAAAGCTGAGCACAGCATAGAGGTAGCTCGGGCGTTGCTCTCATTCCTACCGTCGTACGCCCTCCTTTTCGTAAGCCCAGCCATCACGATTTCACTTCCTTTCAATTTCAAGCTTGTTCTCCTGCTCCTCGTGGCCATTTCCATGCCACTACTGGAGGCTCGACCACTTGGTACACGTCTCCTTACTTTTTTTAGTTTGGTACACGTCTCCTTATTAGTTCTTACTATGTCGAATTGGCCGCAGTGAAGCAGCCGTACGTCGTAATTTACGTGTTCTTTTGATCCCATCATCGGCAGGTGTATGTGTATACCATAACCACGATGGTCATCACAGCTCGCTGCTACCGTTAGCCAAGGAAACGTCGAACTCAGACGACGCCCTCTTTGGTAACAGCGGAGACAGTGTCGCCTCGGCCTCGCCGTCGTCGCCGGACGACGCGCTGCACCAGCTCGCGCGCTCGCCGCCGTCGCCGCTCTCTCGCCGGCCCACGAGCGGCGCAGGGCAGCTCTCGGCTAGCAGAGGGCCAGGACCACGAGTAGGCGGGGCGCGAAAACCGTCTGCTCCCCCGCCGTCCGGTGGGCCGAAGCCGCCGCACCGGCTGAGTAGCGAGCAGGCGGGCCCAGGCCGCCGGTCGTCGATGTGTCGGACGTGCTCCTGATTTGTGTGCTGCAGAGGATGGTGGTTGGCCTTGGCCAGGGTAGCTCCAGTGCGGTTCATATTCCGAATGTTTTTTCTCTCGTATCATTATACTAAGTATAAGAGTTTAAACGAACATACGACGCGCTTGTATCGAGCGTTGAAGAGGTCAACTTAACACAGCCGTAGCTACACCATCCTAACTAGGAGACCTCTAGATTCAATATTATATTAAAGGAAAACAACCAATACCGACACAACGACGCGACCTAGGAGGCGGCCTTGTGACGTCGCGGCTACCTGGATCAAACAACCAGGAAGAATTCGTCCAGAGCTTCGGCTTTGGACGCAGTCAAGTCGCCGCCGAAAAGCCTGTCATAGGCCTCCAGCTTCGACGCGGATGGCGTTGATGGACCTTTGGTGAAGCACATACGCTGCATGATCAGCACCTCACCACGCTCGGAAACAGGTACTCGAGAGAGGAGCTGAGCCGCCAACCGCCTACTCCACCACAGCATCACTGGCTTAGCAGGATGCTCACAAATTAGAGGAGAGTCCCTCTTATAGGTCACTTCGTTGATGGAGCTATCGAGGCGGCGTCTGGCGGAGCCGTCGGTTGTCCATTTTTCGAATGTTGTTCGAGGTATGCAGTTGATGTCGAACGGCATGTCGATAATTACGGATGCATCCATCAACCGTGTAGGGGTCCGGTTGCAGGTGGTTTTCTCACAAAATGCGCTTGGACGCGGCTCGCCGGAGTAGGCGTGTACGCAGCCCGGTAGGGCAGGGGGAGGGATTGCCCGTGTGTGCATGCATGCATGCACTTGGAAACTCAGCCAATCGTGAAGCGCATTCTAGCATGCGAGAGCTGCAGCTAATCTAGTCTGGTGCTGCAGTTAATCTTGTGCACAAAGTTGCACCACTCGTCTTGGTATCTGCAATTTTTTCCATTACGCCTAAAAAAGCTGCCTAGAGGGAGTGACGGGGGTCGTGCGAGGCTGCTTCTGGGCCGGCGGGAGTTCCGGGGTGCTCGGCTGGCGGCGTGTGTAGCGACCAGCGGCCCGGCCTGGGTTTGTAGCGGATTTGCGGATGTTGTCGTAGCTTCGTTGAGACCTCCTGAAAGGCTGAAACGTGTATATATACGGAGTAAGTTCGAATCGAAGAGCTTGATTAAGCAGGACGGAGCAGTTATGGCTTGGACATGGATAGAGAAGTCGTAGTACTTCTGCTATTAAGGTCCTGTTTGGTTCCAAATAAATCACCTACTTATAAGTTAAAAAGTGAAAAAGTGACTTATTTTGTCAAACACCACCAACTTATAAGTCACCCCTGCTTATAAGTTTTAAGTTGGTTCACCCCTGCTTAAAACTTATAAGTCACCATTTTTCGCGTGGGGCCCACACCTTCAATGAACTTATAAGTCATCTACAACCAAACAGGCATGACTTATAAGTCACTGGTTTTCAGTCACCTGACTTAATAAATCACCTGACTTATGAAAACCAAACAGGGCCTAAAGCTGGAACCACCTGTCCGGCCGGCTAGCAGTACCCGTGCTTAGCACCTAGCATACCACCACTCCACCAGAGAGGTCGGTCTACTACTACTACTCACGATTTCAAAGAGGTTCAAAACAAATGTTGTCAAAAAAATAAAAAAGAGGTTCAAAACAAGATCGAAGAAAGCGCCCCCGATATCTTTGCCAATCTCTTGGGATTCGGCCCGCTCCTCTCCTCGAGACCACAGTCTCTTTCCCGTTTCATGAGACAGACGATAAAGGAAAGGAAAGCAAAGTCAGGAAGGGGGGCCACCTTGCTGGGCGGGCTGCGGGCGGCAGCGGCAGCGGCAGACAGAAGACAGAAGAGAGAGAGAGAGAGACGCTGCTGCTTGTTTGCTTGAAGAAGCGTAACCGAGCCAAGGAGATTGGTCAGATGGATCAAGCTGTACATGCACGTCGGGGGCCCGCAACGCTTCCATTGACCGTTTGGCTGCATCATTCATCAATGCTGTAGACCATAACATAGAATTATGTGTTTGACACTGAAATAAATTAGTTTTTCGTATTTGACATTTAAAATTTTAAACTTTCTTATCTGACACCGAGTTAAATTTTTCTTCCATATATGACACTACCATCCATTCATCTATTAGTTGACTATTTTGACCGTGTTAGTTTTTTTTATTAGTGCGACAAACGTACCCTCTTGTACCAGCAGTACCCTGACCACAATCCCACGCTCCTCCAGACCCAGCAGCTCTTCGCCCAGGTCCTTTCCGACACCTCCACCACCAGCGCCCTCGTCGCCGTGCTGGTCGACGCCCAAGGCAACGACCCCTAGGATCCACCCTCCTTGAATAGTGCAGCCACGGGCGCGGTGGAGCTGGCCAATACCTCGTCACCACCGAAGGGCAGCAGCTGCTTCAAGGACGCGGTGAGCATGGCGTTCTTAAGAGGCATGGAAGAGGCCAACAGATTCTTGCCCGGCGCCGGTGGCTACACGGCGGATTGTAGGGGCAGGAAGAAGAGGCTTGACGTTGACGGAGATGACGAGCAGGTGGAGGGCAGGAGCAGCAAGCAAATGGCAGCTGACGGTGAGGACTCAGAGGAAGCCGACGCGCGAGAGATGCTAGACAAGCTGATGCTCAACGGCGACGCCGAACCAATCCTCGCCGACGACATGCAGGAGCTGCGCGCTGCCATGGACATGGCCAAGACGCCGCCGGGGAGGCTGGCCGGCACCAGGGAGGATCCGGGTCAGCAGCAACAGGCGGTGGACCTCCACTCCATGCTCATCCGCTGCGCCGACGCCGTGGCCGACAACGACCGCCGCAGAGCGGTCGATCTTATGCAGCGGATTAGGTACCACTCTTCGCCGAGCGGGAACGCCACGCAGCGGCTGGCACACTGCTTCGCCAAGGGGCTGCAGGTGCGGCTCAACGGCACGGGGAACCTACACTATCGGGCGTCGTCGTTAATGCCAAAAAGCGCCTCCTCCTCATCGGGTGTCCAGCTCAGGGCGATGCAGTTCTTCATGGTCACGTGCTGCTTCCTCCCGGTGAACATCCTCTTCTCCAACAAGTCCCTCTACAAAGCTGCCGCTGGGAGGAAGAAGTTGCACATTGTGCACTATGGTCTGGACCATGGGCTCCAGTGGGCAACCCTGCTCTGGTGGCTCGCGCGTAGGGAGGGCGGGCCACCGGAGGTGCGGCTCACCGGCATCGACGTCCCACAGCCCGGGTTCCGTCCAGCGCGGCTCATCGAGGAGGCGGGGCGTCGGCTCACCGCTTGCGCGTGCCAGCTCGGCATGCCGTTCAGGTTCCGCGGCATCGTGGCGAAATCGGAAGCGGTCCGCGCGGGCGACCTGGACATCGATCCCGACGAGGTGCTCGCCGTCAACAGCCTGTTCCATTTCATGACGCTGACGGACGAGGGCACGATGGCTACTGACGACGGCGAGGCAGGCACAGACCCCATCGGCGCGGTGCTCGGCGCCATCAGAGAGATGAAAGCCGTCCGTGTTTGTCCACGCGGTCCTCAACGCGTCGTACAGCACCGCGTTCTTCGCGACGCGGTTCCAGGAGGCGCTCTACAACTTCACGACGCTGTTCAACACGGTGGACACCATCTTGCCGCAGGACAACGACAGCAGGCTGCTGTTCACAATATATTGTGATATTTATAATTTTCTTATTTGACAACCTGTTCATCTATTATTTCTCTATTTGGCATCATGTATTTCTGCTACAAAAAAGGACATTCATGTTATTTTACCAGTCACTTGACCGCCGTTACTAGCCCAAATGAACGACAATGCTAATGTTATTTTACCAGTCACTTGACGCCATTACTAGCCCAAATGAACGACAATGCTATCTAGGGAAGAAAATTTTAACTTGGTGTTAAATAAGAAAGTTTAAACTTTTTAATGCCAAATACGAAAGACTGATTCATTTTAGTGTCGAATATATAATTCTCCCAAACCATAAACCATGGCAGGGCCGCTGCGTGTGGGCGCGCGCGCTGCTGCGGCGGAGGCAGCGACCGCTGTGCAGGCTCGAGAAAAAAAAAGCAGCGCAAACAGCTGACAGCCATTGGCCCATTGCTCACTTGCTCCCTCCTCTCCTTTTGCCCCTGCTCTCTTCTGTCCAGTCTCTCTCTCTCTCTCTGGGTCTCACATCAAAGCCGCCAGCTGCTTGGTTTTACTAGTCGGCTTCCCTTCCCTTCCCTTGTGCGTTTGGGGACACACGCACGGCCCTCCCTTGCCCACCTCGCTTCCCCGCGCCCCAGCAACTGCCGTGCTCGCCCGAGCCGGTGAAAGGCCGTCGAGGACCAGCAAGCAACATGGCCTCGGATGAGCCCCACGAAGCTGCACCCAGGCCGCCATGGCCGCCTCGAGACCACGGGGTGGACGCGGAGGGATGAGGTGAGTCCTTCCCCCTGCTCTCCTCCATGCCATCGCATTTCACTCCTACTCTTTGTTCGTCTGTTCTATCTCGACATTGTGTCGAGTCGCTAGCTCATGGCCAACTGCGATGGAGTAGGAGTAATATATAAATGCATTTTAGCGGCAGATTCACGGAGTAGGAGAATGTTTGTTTCTAGCCGGTTTTTGGAGACGCACATATAATGCATCTTCGGTATCCTGTTTGTTTTCTTTAGCATATGGTCAAGTTCGGGGGTGACTAAATCTTCTGTTTTTGACTGTTGGATTGGTCCTTTCTGTAAGGTCTCCGCCGCATCTGACCGCAGATACGGTCACATTATCTGTTGTAGCCCTCTTGTACTTGGTGGTGAATGCTACTTTACCGCTGGGTGGTCACGTGCCTTGTTAGCAGTCATTGCCCTTAGGTTGTAGTGGATCTGGTGCTTTCATCAACATTTGCAGCCTGATCTTGCATTTTGTTTTTCTTTTCTTTTTCTCCCAGAACGGTACACGGTTGTCAGTTGTGTTACTGTGTATGATCAAGGAACTGAGGATTGAATTCTGCTTTACTTTTCTTTGGTTAAAAAATTATGAGTAATTGCCAATGTACATTTATAAGTTAAGTTAGCCTTTTTGTTGATTGTCATTTGTTCCCCACTGCCTTCTTTTGTTAAACTTAGGGTTTGTCAGCCTTAGGATTTGTCTACTCCATTCCCAATTTTAGTTACGGTTAACTTACACTGGATCTACGCTTGACATGTACTAGAGCTACGGTCATTATTTTGACATATAATTTCTAGGTAGAATTGGTGTAACTAAAATTCAGGTATAATTTAGAATTGGTGTAACTAAAATCGGGATGTGGAGAAGGAATACTTCACTCGATTCTTGCAACACTTTTAATCTGGATGCGATACTCCTTTAAAACACCAAAAAAAAATTCTTATAACATACTCACAATCACAAGGTTCGGGTGTAAGAGATAAGTTTTTCACCGGACCATGATATGGCAAAACTATAGAGCGTTATTATACTTTCTGCTTTCCAGATTTAAATATTTGATTTATGTTCAACTAAAAATGACAAGATATTGCTTACAACTATGCCTTTTGAATTCAAATGTTTACAAATAACTAAGAAAGCTTGCCTTCTCATCGGTACAAAAGTTCGAAATATGTTCTTCAGTGCAACAAATTGTTCAAGTAATTTTCCTACTAAACTTCCATTAATTGTTTGTCATGTTTTAGGTGGTGTTGGGATCCGGTGACTAAAATTTAGGAGGTATGTCGGGAGGATATTGCATGGGGTGTTCGGATACTAATAAAAAAACAAATTACATAATCTGTGAGTACTCCACGAGACGAATTTTTTAAACCTAATTAATCCGTCAGTAGCACATATTTACTGTAGCACCACATTATCAAATCATGGACTAATTAGGCTTAAAAGATTTGTCTCGCAAATTAGTCGCAAACTTTGCAATTAGTTTCATAATTAATCTATATTTAATACTTCATACATGTATCAAACATTCAATGTAATAACGACTAAAATTTAGGAGGGTAACCAAACATCACCTTACTTTGAATTTGATATAGTACTGCATTGAATTACACGCCAGATTGAGAGACGATGATAGATTTTTGTGGACCATGTTGGTCCTTATTTGAACCAATTGTCTTTACCTTCTTCATGTACATGATGTGCACGTAGTACAGTACTATTTATGGGCCTTCCTGTTAGGACATGGGCCACCAAGTCACCAACTTCCTTAAGTGCCATCAATGTTTGCTTGCTCGATGTTCTTAGCTTTTCATGACTGTCCTCCTAACAAACTGTTTTGAAGAGCGATTTCTTATTTGGTGACTTATCGATTTATCTCATGAACCTATGTTAATGGACTGTCTAATGAGTTAATGTAATGCAATCTTTGGTCACTTACTGTAAGAAGAGTTCTGCTGTAGTTCTATAGTCATCACCGAAATAAATCAGTTTCAGCCAAAACGTTGCTCAGACAAACATGTAAACTCCCGGCCATCTGTAGGAGTGCCATGTTTAATTTCTCCATGAATAACTGTATACCTGCAGGCAAAACCAGTCTGCATGGGGTTGGCCTGATCTCCTTGTCCTTGTTCCTATGCGTATGCATGCATTTGTTTCTCGGGCAGTAGCGTGCGTCTAAGGCCAGTCTCAGTGTGAGGATGACGAGAGTTTCATTTGCATTTAATAGCATGTCACATACGTATTTTTTATAGCATGGTAATGTTTTAATGAAGAGAGAGAGAGAAATATGTTTTATGGGAACGAAACTCACTTGCCGCGATTACCAACTCTATAAGTCTTAGAATTAAATGTCTATAAAACCATGGAATGAAACTTTGCATTGAGAGTGAGTGTTTCATTCAAGTTTTATTTCATTTTATATGACATGGCAGTCTTGGAAATAATGCAATGAAACTCTCCACTGAGACTGACCTAAGAAACCTTAGACTCAAAGCAGCTTCTTAGATAGTTGGATGGGTGAAAGCTCTAGTTTGGTTTTGGTGAATTGATGAAACCCTAAGTGCTAACCTAGTTTATCAAAGTGATTATGAGATAGGTAACACATTCCAAGTGGTGAAGCAAATGAAGATCATGACATGATGATGGTGATGCCATGGTGATGATAAAGCGCTTGGACTTGAAAAGAAGAAAGAGAAAAACAAAAGGCTCAAGACAAAGATATAAATTGTAGGAGCCATTTTGTTTTGATGATCGAGACACTTAGTGAGTGTGATCACATTTAGGATCGATAGCCGTACTATTAAGAGGGGTGGAACTCGTATCGAAATGCGGTTATCAAAGTGCCACTAGATGCTCTAACTCATTGCACATGCATTTATGATCTAGTGGAGTACTAACACCCTTGAAAATGTTTGTAAAAATATGCTAACGCATGTGCACAAGGTGATACACTTGGTGGTTGACACATTTGAGCAAGGGTTAGGAACTTCACCGGCGGATTGTCCGTCCGTAGAGTGCAGACAGTCCGACGGTGTCACCGGCGCCCTAGACAGAAAAGACGGTGATCACTGTAAGTGACCGAACGCTGGTCTCGGTTGGACCGGCGCGTCCGGTCAGTGGCAGCAGAGGGCGCGCAGCGTCGGTCTCTGACCGGACGCTGGGTCATTTAGTGACCGAACGCTGACAGGGTGTGTCCGGTCCTACTGACGTGGCAGTGCACAGGGAAGTCGCCGTGTGACCGGACGCTGGGTGTGTTCGGTCGAGCATGACCGGACACATCCGGTTGTGAAAAATCGTCTCTAGATGCTTACTGAAAACGACCGGATGCTGAGGTCCAGCGTCCAGTCATTTTACAGCAGCGCGTCCGGTCATCACTTAACCATTGGGATCGGGCGCTCAGTATTTGAAGAGAGGGGACACGTGGCGTGTATCGAGCGACCGGACGCTGAGGTCCAGCGTCCGGTCAATCTGACCGGTGCGTCCGGTCGGCCCGTGTCCTGTGCAGTGAGGAGCCCAACGACTCTATTTCGTGGGAGCTTCTATTTAAGCCCCATGGCCGGCTTAAGCTCACTCTCTTGGCCATTTGTATTGACATAGCAACCTTGTGAGCTTAGCCAAAGCCCTTCCACTCATCTCCATCATTGATTTATCATCTTTGTGAGATTGGGAGAGAATCCAAGTGCATTACTTGAGTGATTGCATCTAGAGGCACTTGGTGTTCATGTTTCGCTGTGGGATTCGCTTGTTTCTCTTAATGGTTGCCGCCACCTAGACAGCTTGGAGCAGCGAAGACTGTCGAGCGGAGGTTGGTGATTGTCTCCGGCTCTGATCATGGTGATTGTGAGAGGTTCTTGACCTTTTCTCGACGGAGAGCCAAAAGGTACTCTAGTGGATTGTTCGTGGCTTGTATGATCCTCATCTTGTGTTGGTTGTGTGGCACCCTATTGAGGGTTTAGCGTGTAAAGCCAATTAGCGCGTGAACCTCCAAGTGAGTGAATCGTCACAACGAGGAGTAACTTGCCGGTAAGCAAGTGAACATCGATAAAAAAATCATTGTGTTCATCATTTGATTCCGAGGTGATTGATTTTCATTGGTATTCACTCTTGTGATTGATTGGCTCCTTTCTCGACACGGCGGTATAAACAAATTGCTCACTCTCTTTATATTACCGTAAATTAGTTGTCAAGCTCTTTAGTGTAGCTAGTTGTGTGAGCTTGTTAGTTTGGTTAGTGTGGCTCTTTAGTTAGCGTTTGAGAGTACACTAACTTAGTATAGTGACATAGAAATTGTGTGGATAGAAACTATATAAACTAGAATCGTGGTAGGTGGCTTGTATTTTTAGTAGGCTAGCGCAACACTTGTTCGCCTCATAATTGTCTAACCGGTTTGTTAAGTGTTGTTGTAGAAATTTTTAATAGGCTATTCACCCCCTCTAGCCATTAGGACCTTTTAATGGGTTATTTAGGGGCTAATTGGTAGGCCGAACCCGGTTGTCCCTGCACCGTTTAGTTGTCTAACCTCGTTCATGCGGCGTGTTTGGTTGTCCTCCTCGCACCTTTCGCCTACATCCTTTTATTTGTCTGTCCTCCTCTATCCCGCACGTCTTCGTCTTCTCAATTTTTACTTCCCTCTCCATGCAGGACAGCTTGATTCAGACATGGTGCAGGGGTCCATGTGTCATACACTCAAAACTCCTATCCATACATGCAACTAAACAAGATCTTATCTCGTACTAAACCAACACCAAAGATAACCAAATACGACTAGGTGTACAGTTTGAACATACATCTCACCATCCTAGATCGGCTCTCCATCCCGGCTCCTCCTTACCAAAGCAACCGATCACCCCCTCTGTACCCCTATCGAAGTTTCAAACTTTGAGGATCTCTCGAAAAAAAAGTTTCAAACTTTGAGTGCTTTGGGGGTATCTGGGTATATACAGGCAAACATATAAACTGTATTCGTATTTACTTGACACCGCTGTTTGCCCACTTGCAGGCCCAGGAAGTCGGTGATCCCTTGAGAGCGGCCGGGTGACAGCAACCGGTGACACGCCTGCTCGCGCGCACGCCGAGGAGGGCATGGCTGGAGAAGTTGGGAATGAAGCGTCTTGGTCCGGGAGCGTATGTATGTTTTTTTTGCGAGTAACATCGACAATCTATACCCAGATAAAAGTTTCATCAGTTTTCAGGCAGAGGGTTAGCATTCAGTAGGGCCTAACTAGGCAAATTCTTTCCGCGGCGAACTGTCAATTCAGCTGCAAGCGTGTCTCGTGGATGGAGACCATTCAGAAATCAGGACGCGTTTGCTCTCTTTGGTTGTCCTGTGCCCGTGGTGGTATTCTTTGCTCACTCCAGTCCAGCGGCGGCGACCAGCGAGTCTGTTGGCCGTGCTGTGCCTGCCAGCGGCGGCGACCAGCGAGTCTGTTGGCCGTGCTGTGTGCCCGTGGTGGTATTCTTTGCTCACTCCAGTCCAGCGGCGGCGACCAGCGAGTCTGTCGGCCGTGCTGTGCCTGCCCGCGGCGTGCTCGATGACGGTGGCCGTACCCCGGCACCGAAGCATGGGCGCCGTGCCGCCGTGGGCACGGGCGAGGACTGCGCCTGCCCGTTTCACCAGTTAGCGCGATGGTTGTCGTTGGCCGTTGTACGGTCAGTTATGCCTACAAGTTGTCAGGATGACCCGATTTTGTACGGTGCCTTCTTGCTCTTGGCAGCTGTCGCTCGATCTCTTCCTGTAATTTGCTGTTGTAGGTTCAAGCCAAGCTCAGTGGAGATGCTACTGCTATATAGCATTTTACATAGATAATGCGATCATGTGAAATGCCTGTTAGATGTACTATGTCCACCTCAGGTTCTCATGGACTTGGACATCACGAATTTCTTGTCATTTTTTTATGTATTCGACACAACACTGTCCAATTCAAGTGCCCCGTCCTTCCAGCTCTCAGGGCTCCCAGGGCATGCATGGTTCATCAAAAGAGACACATCAAATAATCGCAATTGCCTTGCGAAACATGTCAACAGATAGCTTAGGCTACCTGATGAGCAGCATAATGCACATCAAGTCATCCTGAATACATGGTAGGCTGTTTTGAATGGCTGGATAATGTTACCATCCTTCTTGGAGGGTGACTCCAGGAGTTCATTGTACAAATCAGCATCTAGAACTAGAAAGATGCATTTACAGGAGAGTACTAGAGGTTCTTGGACAGTAAATTACGTAGGTACCGTTGCCACCCACGTCTTCTCAAACGACTTCTTTCATAATACTCCACTCTGGACAATGTTAAATTGGTTAGGAACTAGGATGGTGAATTCATAATCCAAAGGATATAAAATGCAGGAAAGGAATATGATAATCCAGGTAATGTAAAGGTTCTAGGAGGGTAGAGTTCAGAGGCTGACTCTGCACTGATAAGCTAAAACACATAATTCTCTGCATTGATAAGCTAAAACACATAATTCTATATCTTATTACTATCATGGAACCAAATAGTTCTAGACACAAAGGTTGTACTCCAGTAGATAAAAAAGAAATATACAAAATGTATAGCGCGCAAGTACATTTTCAGGCGTGAATCTGTAAATTTTCATTCTAAACAATCTAAACTAAGTGCCATCTGTCCCTATGGTAATTTTATAGGCTTTATAGTACCCTAAATCCCTAATAGCTCTAGCCATAAAGTAGGTTCAAAAGCATAGCACGAAGTTACCCAAACCCTGAGACCCGGACACTGCCATTGTGTTGATCAAAGAATCACTCCTGAGAACAAGATGGTGGATTCAACAGCACAAATACAATGGTAACCAACACGTCACCACAAGGATTATCCTTACAGTGAAAACACAATTGATAGTTCAACCTCATACTTTTTACTGGTATATATGCTGAAAGAGACATATAGTAAAATGGTTCGAGGGTAAATAAAGTTGCATCAAAACAAATGATTTTGAAACTGAAGGCATAGAAAAATTAGTTGGCTTCAAGACTTTCAGCCTGTTCAGCTGGTGCTGATACGATCGTATACGATCGTGGATTATTACTGCTGGCTGGTTTGGTGTGAGAGAAAAATATTGTTCTGGCTGAAAATTTACGATCGTTTACGACCAAGCGAACATGCTGTTTAATAACTAAGGTCTATAGACTATAGAGGCCTCAGTTCCGGCAATTAGCACCTCCAAATTCAAACATCAAACAGCTAATAAAATCTTTGGTAATTTGTATACTTTTGCAGGTCCCCTTCATCAATAATGACCATCCAATACAAACTGAGTTAAAACTGAATATAGACACCCACTAACAGTTCTTTCATTACAAATACTATTACAGCCACTGAACTTAATTTATACATAATTTTCATGGCAAAACTTGACAGTTTCTTGAACTGCCAATGCATACTATTTCCAGGTTGTTGGTAACATTCTCTGCTTAAGACATAAGGTAAGTATCACTCTAACAGGCGCTGAAGATTCTAAAAGCTACCATATATTAACATCTTAAATGCACCTCATAGATTTGTGCTTTTAACTTTTATTATCCATGAATACAAACAAATGGCAAGGAAGTATACATAACCAGCTTCTTTCCACTTTTCTTATAAAAGCCTCTTGTATCAACTTTTTTCTCGCCAGAACATCTCATGCATGCACATCTTCAACAAGGGATAAGATAAAATGGTATTGGAAATAAACTGAAAGAAGTGCAGAGCCTCAAATGTACTCACCTATTTTGGCACCACAATAAGTTCGTCACCACGCGGTGCTCCATCATCTCCATGATCACCTGAACCAGCAACAACTGCAGAAGCACAGGGGAAAACAATCATTATTAAGTTATACCAATCTTCACAGCAGTTAGAGGAAGTCAGCGATACCTTCTGGGTCTTCCCGTAACCAATCTTGTGCACACACCAATCCCTGAACCGTTGAAGGGTCCATAGTACTGAGATACTCATTAAGTGTACGGGCTTCACTGTCCAAAGGGATGATAGATACAGGGATAGCTAAAATATCACGAGCCATTTGTGAAAGTACAGGATACTTGGCTGCAAAGGACTTCCACCATCCCAGAATGTCAAAATTATCCTGATTTCCTTCTTTTTGACGATAAACTGCTTCCTCAAGATACATCTCCAAGTCAGACTTCAAGGATTGTCCTGATGAGGTCTCTTGTATATACTGATCAAGTCCCCGTCGAGCATCAGATAATGTGATACGTGAGAAGGTCTTAGAATCATCCCCATTGCTGTACATAGAGCCCATGCAAGAACTACTGTTTCTAGAGTAACAGAGAACAGATGGATTCTTCCATGAATCTGATGATTGATGTTTATAATCATTATACAGATTGTGAAAGGTATTCTGGATGACATCTATCATTGCCTTTGCTGTAAATTGCTCATCAGAATAAATGAGCCGAAAAAAATATTCGAGGGACTTCATCTTGTAACGAGGATCAAGAATAGATGCAAATGCCATTACAGGCCTAGTGAGATCCCAGTAGCCCTCAAATTTAGAAAGCATCTGGTCAGCAACTTTGGCAACAACAGTAGATGGACTCTTGCTCCAGGTTTTCAAAAGCACGTGGATCTCACACATCTCATTAAAATAAAGGTTTGCAGTTGAGTTTTCCACAGGAAACTTCTCCATAGCATGATAGACTACGTCCAGTATTTCAGTGAGGGCTTTCACATCAGCCCAGTCATTAGCAGACAGAAAAACATCATAATGCCCTTCCTGTTCTGTCAGGCGCACAAACACATCATGATAGTAGCATGCAGACTCAAACATTAAGTAAGTAGACGGCCAGTTATCAGGAGAATCAACAACTAGCAGCTTTTGATCCATATGCAGTACCTTTGAAATATCCTGAAACTTTTGGAATCTTTCAAACTTGACATAGTTAATCATCTTGCGAACTCTATTAGCTATATCAGATGCATGTTCCCAGCTTTCTTGGACAGTGAGATTTAGAATATGTGCACAAGAGCGTACTTGGAACAAATCCCCATTCAATAGAAGCCTCCGAGGCTGCAAAACTCTAAGAAGCTCTCTAGCAACAATTTCACCACCGTTGCAGTTGTCTAGCACAACAGCAGCTACCATTCTGTCAATACCCCAACTCTGCAACTTCTCTACAATGAGATTAGCCATCTGATCAAGTGTAAAAGCTGCCTCCATATGCACAAAGTTGATAATTTTTTTCCTAACTTTCCACTCATCATTAGCATGGTCAATGTAGTGGCAAGTCAAGCACATGTATTCCATCTGTGTATTTGACCGCCACATGTCAACTGATATGCTAACCCGGCAGGGGATCTTAAAGAGCACATCATGTAGCTTAAGTTTCTCACCTGCATATATTTCCATGCTATCAGCCCTCACTGTGTCACATGATACCATCCTAAACTGAGGCTGGAGGTTCTTGACAAACTTTTGGAAGCCCACATCATCCACAATCGAAAACCGGTAGCCATGCTGGACAATCATGTGCACAAGGTCTCGGCGGCTGAGTTCTTGATCGAAGTGTGTTCCCTCATTACCATTGTCCTCGCCTGAGGCGCGTCCCTCACCCGAGCGCCCATCCATGGAGGGTCTGTTGTGGAGAATACGGCGTACAACAAGCTTCCGGCGCTTACCACCACGCCGTGTGGAGGTGGTGTTGCAGATTGCGAGGTGGTTGCGGAGGTGCGTTGTGCCTGACCGGCTAGTTGCCGTGAGCTGCTTCTTGCAGTGGTTACAGACAGCCACACAGTTACCGTCGGCACGACGCTCCTTCGTGAAGTCCTGCCAAACAGCAGACCGCAGCTTGCGTGCCCGTGGATTGTGAACCACAGGCGCAGGCATCACTGCATTGCTCACTGAGCCAGCAATGGGCACCTCCATTGCCGTTGGCTCCAGCATGTTACTGCGTACACGATCACCCACTGCAGCACATACAGAGAAGCACATCATACTTTTTTTTATTTGATTGCGAGAAGCACATCATACATAACAATACCAAAGGATAAGCTCTCAATTTTGTCTCCTTTTACCAGAAACGAAAGGGTAGCAAAAACTAAATACAGAATGCATATCTCCAATACCTTTCGTCATAAACTGGAAAGCAATCGGCAGCCTTTCACCCATAACCAGACTAAAATCTTGCCAAGCTCTCTCCTAACTCGGATTGCAAAGCAATGAAACGCTGAGCAAGCACATTGCACAAGCACCACCGAATGCCTCTGACCTCAGAGAGACACCATTAAAAAACCCCTTGCACATACAGCTGGGAGTAGCAAATCCCCTTGCATATGCCAAGCAGATCCCCAATCCCTCATAACTACGGCACAATCAGCCGGAGCGAGCAAGTGACCTGGCATCCCCCCGGCCAAATCGAATCCCAGCGGGGTCCAGTCCCCGCGCTCGAACAGTCAAACCCTAGGAAATCGGGCGTGAAATAGCTCGCAGACCGCGCCTTTTAGCTAGGGTTTATGGCCCCGGTAAGCGGATCCGTTAAGGAGGAACAAACAGAAGGGGAGGAGACGGAGTTGAGTGATTTGAAACTAACCTCTGCGGCGCGGCGGCGGCGGCCGGCGGCGAGCTGTGATGGATCTGGGTCGGGGGGTGGCGACCCGCAACCCGATCCGGGCGGGGGCTTAGCTTAGCAGATCGGAGCCGGGACCGAGGCAGCGTGGGTTGCGACTTGCGACCCATTCGGATGTGCAGGAGTCGTTAGTTTTGTTGCGGCGGGTTTCGGGTCCGCGCCTACGCTGATGGACGGCTGAGATGCGAGCCAGGCTATACTGCGGTGTGGTAAAGGTTCGGGTGGTTTGTGGTTGGAGCTTTGGGCACGGCGGCGGGTCAGCTTTGGGGGCGGAGGTGCGGAAAACGGAACCAGCCCCGTTGACGGACTACTGGTTTGGGTTGGATCGGATTCAACTGGATGGATGGATTTGGTTGGAATTTGGATGATCGGCATGCATCGGTGCCTTAATATTGGGTTCTGTTTTGTTTCAAAAATATTGGGTTCTGTTCTCTTCAAGCCAGTCAAAAGATTTTTTTTTTCAGAGGACTTCTTTGGATAAACTCAATCCATACGAGTATCTGGATGGAAGTGGATAAACTCGATCCATATTCCAGTGGAAAATGAATTAAATTTCCACCACAAAAACTTGCAATACGTATAGACTGAAAGAGGTTGTCATGTTACCAAACAAGCCCTCGCACAGTTTCAAAGACACTCCTATCTACCGAAATCACCGAAATCACAACAAGAAATGGTTGGCTTCAGACTTCAGCAGACATCTTGAAAAATATACGTTCCACGTAGACCACTGACTCAAGATGGTCATAACAACAAACCATGCATGCAGCAGAAACACCAACATGTGGTGGTCAACAAACTTAGCGTGCAGGTCACTGATTTCAAATAAAATGGACACATAGTTGGAATGTTCGAAGCAAATACATAAATTGAAAGGGCAGTAAGGCCATAATGTTAAACTGCTGTGATACAGATATTACAGTCTCTCGAGCAACATCGCTCTGATTTTTGCTCTCAATTCACTAAGCACTTCAGTTGTTCCCTGAGTTGATTGTGCAGTGTCATCAGGCAGCTTGTCTGATTCAAACTTGGCACCTGATCTAGACGGGGACACTTCTAAGCGATCTTGAGACTGTTCACTCTGGTCTCGGTCTTCCTCGAGCTTCCTTTTAGAACTGGAGTGACGCTCCCTCCTCCGATGCTTATGTGACCTCCTGTGTTCCTCCTCGTCAGAGTAGCGGTGATCATCTCTATGCCCATGCCTTGACTTCGAACTCCGACGCTCCTGCTCCTGCTCATCTTCCGAAGAGTTATAACGGTGTCTGTGATGTCTGGATTCCCTGTCCTTGGAGTGTCTCTTGAGCTTATGTTTATGAACATCCATACTCCGGCCTCTTGAATGCTCTGGGCGATGCCTCTTCCTCGAGTGCTTATAGCTATCCCCTGATTCATCTCCTTCCTCGTCAGATTCTTGATGTTTCTTTCTATACTTCCGCACTCTGTTCTGTTCATCATCAGAGTCATTATTATGCTTTGTCAAGTTTGGCCCCTCATGTTCAAACGGAGCAGAGCTACCTTCACGTTCCTTAGCCACAGATTGCAGATCAAGTCCAGAGACATTCGTATCAGGAATTGCCTTGGCAGCTTCACTGGTTGGATCCGATGCTGCAGCTAAATCATTCATCTTGTTGTCTCCACTCTTAATGATTGCAGCAAACATCTTCGCACGGCGAAGCCTCTCAGCTTTCAGCTTCTGTTCCTTTGTCATGGAAGCTTCCGAAGAATCTGCCTCTTTGGAGGCTGCAGCAGCAGCAGCTTTTGCAATAGTGTTTGCAATCCAATCATCATCAATAATTCCAAAACCTTCCTTTTGGGGCTGTCCACTACTTGTAAGTGAAGCATCAGCCTCACTATTTGAAATATGTTTGGACAATGCATCTTGGTCCTGTAAACATGAGAAACTTCCAAAGCTGGAAGAAGGATCATTACTAACATGGGTGCGAACATTGTCCTTGGTTCCTTTCATGGTGTTAAGTGAGTCATTTGCAGCACCCAGTCCACGAGTAGCCGCCATTACTATAGCAGCAGCTTCATCTGCAGTGACTTTCCGAGTAGGTCCCTTCTTGACCCCACAAACAGGATGGAATCTACCCTTCCCTTGTTTGTCATACAGCTGCTTCTCCGATGGTCCAGCTGAGCTTCTATCAGAAGCACTGGATACCATGCCATAACTGCTGTCTTTGCGCTCCAGTGAGCATCTTCGGTCGCCGCGCTCACGAGAGCTTCTGTCAACGCGCTCACGAGAGCTTCTGTCATCGCTCTCAGGACTTCTTCTGCCCCTCCAGTCAGAACAACCTCTTCTGTCCTTGTGATCAGGACTTCTACCGCGTGACTTGGACTGCAAAATCAATAAATGAAAGAGAAACAAACCATAGTTAAAATTTGCCATTGGATCATAGGAAAAAGGATAACATTAACTTAGTAAAGAAGCTAGTGAAATGTTTAGAGCATGAAGATTCTGATCAAACAGTGGGAATTAAAGTATTTCTTGCAAAATCCTGCATTGCGAAAGGGCCTAAGTCTACAACACAACCTTAGTATTCCCAGGGTATAAAAGAGAAGCACCAACAATTATAAGGATCTGTTTGGGTGTAGATATTGCGGGGGAGGAATTGATTTGGCCTGGAATACAAAACACTCTTGGGTGTCCACCAGGATATTTTGTATGAGTTAGATCTAATACGAGAAGGGCGGGCCTGGTGCAAGCGGTAGAGTCTTACCGCCTGTGACCGGAAGGTCCCGGGTTCGAGTCGCAGTCTCCTCGCATTGCACAGGCGAGGGTAAGGCTTGCCACTGACACCCTTCCCCGGACCCTGCACAAAGCGGGAGCTCTCTGCACTGGGTACGCCCTTTTTTTTAGATCTAATACGAGCTAAAAAATACTAATAATTAAAAAATGGGCAGTATAAGCTTGAAAAGCAAAGCACACAAGCAATGCATTCAAGAAACAATTGAACCAAGGAAAGCGATTCAATTAATCAAAATAGACATCAGCAATTCATGTCCATGAAGATGAAGAACCTTTCCATATCCAAAAAATAAGAAATCAATTGCCGTGTGCTTCAAACTAGGATAGCACAACATAGCTACATCAAATCATGCCCTGGATGTCCAGGATATCATCAAAGTAGACATTATATTAAAAAAACAAACAGCAAAGAGATGCAGAAAGCCAGTAAGCAACAATTCAACCAAAGAAACTGACTCATGTGAACACAATACATCCACCAGAAAATCATGTCATAAATATGTTGCACGAAAAGTTTCAGTTCCTAGTGTTTTTTTTTACAGAGGAAAATCCTGCTTTTATATAGAAAGTGAAAAGGTATACAAATTTTAGAACACTCACACCACAGCCACGCTGGGGAAACCAGCTTACAAGATTAGGACCAACAGAAAAGTGTCCAACGATTGAATAAAAGACCCTACTACAGGCTACTCAAAGTAGTGCATCAGCAATTAATACTTTCCACATGTGAACTTACCTGAAGTTCAGAGATCAAGTGTAAGACATCATATGCACTTCAGAACAAAAAAGAAAGAAAAAAAGAAGACACTCAGCAAAAAACAATACAATAAGAATCAGGAACAGCAGTACAAAAACACTATCAGTTTTAAAGATCTCAAAATTTTAAGCAAGCAGGACCCAGAAAAAAAACTGTTGCTTAGCATGGCAATGCTGGTTGCCTGGTTGCTCGATTTGAATGCACATCAAGAGTACTTAAGAATGATATAAATATAAAGCAGCTAAGCCTATTAGAAATAATAATTGTAACAATAAGGCAATACTTAAACAAGAAAAGAAGCTTGATGAATGAAGAACATAGGGCCATCATTTTTGCAATTACAACATTCCTATCAATTGTGTGAACATATTCAGTAGTAGAAAGCTCAATCAGGTTTGAATATAAATAATGAAATAATTGATCAACAAACAAATGCAAGGTATGAAAACCTGACAAACATTAATATTAAGTAAATAGAAGTATCACTATCACAAGATGAGAATGAAGGCATGGGACATTTGTTGCATGACAGTATTTTGGGAAACTAATTTTCTTTTGGCTTCTCTGATATAGAAAGAAGGCACAATAAACTTTTTTTGGCATCTTCGAAATAGTAACGAAGAAGACAATAAATTTCTTTTGACCTCTACAACACAAATCTTTCAAGGTTAAAGCATAAACAAGTGTGACTCAAATTACCTCTTCAGTTTCCTGGAGAAACTTTAGATAATACGAGTGGTATGGATTAGAAGACAGAAGAAATGGAAACCTCCCAGTTGTTCTGTCTTGCTCAATCAGTTTTTCTTCGAACTCCTTCCCGTTCGTCAGAATAAACTCAATTATTTTCTCCATGGTGCGTTTCATGAAAGATGGTGGTTCGAGGATCATTTCTTTTGTTTCAGATAAGCCTGAATTGGTATGTGATTTGGATGTAGTTGATACTGTAATTGTGTCATTAACCTTTTCACGCTGAACAGCAACAATGCTGTTGCCAGTAATAATCGGATTCTTCTTTGTCAATATTGTTTTACTCTTAACTGCAGGAGCGGCAGCATTCTGATCTTTGCCTAGTTCTTTTTTGTCAGGCATAATTGATGCAGATTTTACATGGCCCTGCACATCAGGGGTCATGCTATTTCCAGGATTCATGCCTTCCGAACTACGTGGCAGTGTGCCTTCATCCTCATCTTCTGAGTCATATGCGGTCCCAAGCAATGATAAAGCACCGCCAGATGAAGCATGCTCACTCTCAGTATTACGTTTATCCGTGTCAACAGCATCAGCACCATCTTTCAGCAGTTGAGGATGATCAACAAGGTAGCGGAAGTAGCTGTGGAGATGATGATCAGGCATCAAGAATCCAAATGTTGGATTATCTCCTTGTTTCACCCTCAATACAATCTCTGACTGTCCCCCATGCTCGCTGACAAATAAAGCTGTTCTTGCAATTATCTGATGCGCCTTCTCAGAAGGAGGCTGTAAATTTAAAACAGGGGAGCAAAAAAATGTCTCAGTAATGACTAGAGAGCGCACAAGCACAAATTATGTCAAACAGAATGAATTACTATATTAAGAAAACTGGTATATCGTAAGACAGCCATCCCATTCATTTTTGTTATATGTAGCACTTGAATCATTCTAATCCCACCTGCCTATATTCCTTACGTCAAGATACATTGCAAGGAAACAATGTGCATCACTAGTAGGAACTTCATCTCTGCTCCAACCATCTGAAACAGGCATTTAATCCTTAGAAGAACATATGCACCCTGGACAATTATTGCTGGATCAACTGAAGAAGATTAATAACAGGGTAGAAGAAATAAATTTCTATCATATTTGGAGAAAATAGTTAAAAGTGAGAGCTCAAAGCTTATACTCACCAGCTTATTCAACAAGCTTTCTGGCACATAAAATGATGGGCGATAACACAAGTCCGAAGAACTTGGTTCATCTGAACCAGCAGGATATCCATATGAGAAAGGAACAGCATTATAATCAGCTTGTTCAGTATCTGTCCCATTTCCTAGATAAGCAAGAATATGTCAGCTAAAGTATTGTTGTATAGTAAAATAACAGAAATAGGAGTAGGGAAGAAAACATGCAGGCACAAATTACATCTTCCAAGCAACAGAAGAAAGTCCCTTACTTGAAATGATTAAAGATGCTCATGAACTAATCAAAGCATCCTTCCTGCAGACTTAAAAGTATACAATGGAAAAAAAAACATATGTACAATGAACACTGCTAACTTCAAACATGTGGCAGTGATACTGTTATTTGGGTACAACTGGATATTCTATGAACCTTGTTTCTTTGCAAGAAAAGACAGTTACTACTACGTTCGTCTGCTGGTAACCAAAAAAATTCAAACCAAGAACAGATCAGTACGTGTGATATGCTTGCAGGCCACATATAAGAGAGAAATATCTGAAAACAAAAATCCTAATACAGTTTAAACCTGAAGAGTTGGTTCAAGAGGGCTGGGATCATCAGAACACTGAAATGTGAAATCTCAACCAATTAATGGACTTATTTTGAATTTATACTTGAGGCTTCATTAAGATGAGTCCGAAAAATGTAGGATTGTGACTCATAGAACATGACAAAGTCGGCAGAATGACATTCAGAATGTAGAACGGAACAAACTTTGAGCTCAAATACACCAAAAACATAACAAAGGGTAGGCAGAAGCTGACAGTTACAGATACGAGAGGCGAAAAGAGAGGAGAGGAGAGGCGGCGCAAAAGGAAGATCCATTTATACCTGAGGGAGGCGCATCTCCAGAACCCTCGTATTCGCCGTCACCAGCCGGGAGGTCCAGGTAGCGCTCGCGATCGAGCTCGGTCTCAGAGATGCCGTCGGGGGAGGGCGCGGAGAGGAGGACCACTGAGTAGGCGCGGCGCGGGCGAGGGGGCACGCGGTCAAGCAGGTGGCGCACGTCGTGGCGGTCGAGGAGGAGGTCTGCCGCGCCGACGGCCGCCCAGGGGACAAGGGAGCCGCCGGAGTTGACGACCTCCGCCGTCGCGTCGTCGTCGAACAGTAAGGCGTGCCGCCCAACGATCTCCAGATTCATGGCTGAGCCGCTGAGGTATGCTTGTCTTTGCCTCGGCTTTTTCTTCGCGAGAAGCGGCGTGCTCGGTAGCCTGGAGCTCGGCGGAGCGCTTCTAGGGTTTCGGTTAAGATTGACGCTCCAGATTCGGTTGTTTGGTTCGTTTCGTTGCTGGTTCATCGAGAAATATTGTTGGCTAGTTTGTGTGAGAGAAAAATATTGTTCTGGTTGAAAATTTACGATCGTTTATGACAAGCTACAGCGAAACGAACAGGCTGAATGTACGCTTTCATATATTTTGCATTTGACACCCGCTGTTATTCAAAAATAGACAGACAGTAACCATCTCAGATTCTCAGGGGATTAGAAAGGAAGCCCGGCCCAGTTAGGTCTTCTCTGGGAATTCATCTCTATCTATATGTGTTGAGGTGGATTGGAGTGAAATTGAACTAAGTTTTATTTTATTCTACTCGCACATATGAATTGAAGTAGGTACACATGCATCTAAACAAGGCCTTAGCAATTAATATAGGCTATGAGACGAGGCATAGCAACAATTGGCCCTCCGCCATATGAGGCTTGGAGCGTTAGCCTAAGAGCATCTCTAAAAGCTTTTTTAAATCTTATTCTCTAAATTATCATTTAAAAAAATATTTGCATAAAAATCGTTTTCTATATCTATTTACTCTCCAACAGCTTTTCTATATCTTATATGCACTCTAGAGAGCCATTTTTGTCTTCTACTTTTGGCTAGCAAAAAATCCAGAATGGAAGATGGCTATATTTGGATGACCATTTACATAAATTGTTGGAATGCAGTTTTTTTATCAAAATATCTATTCCTAGCATTTAGAAAGGATATGAAGAGTGTAACACCCCTGGTATTACGATCTTATTTAGCACCGAGATTTAGGCCTAAGAAAAATTTCCGAAAACGAGTTCCTCGAATTTTGATTTAAAACAAACTTGAAGTGATAAGTGGATCCTGTGTGGCTCACTTTGGTGGACTCATATAAATGTCCAAGTTAAACTATTCAGTGCGTAAAAATATTTAGGAATGTCTGACAACAATTCTAGCAAATAAGTAGCGGATGGATTGTTCTATGGGATTAAGTGTGAAAAACAATTTTTATAAACCAAATAAAATATAACTTGTAATTCATACTTAGATAAAAGTTTGAAGTGCAAGTTTAGTAGATAAAAATGTTATTTTTTGCGTTTAAATTCTAACAAAATTTTCTAAATCTTAGTTTTGTGTTTTGGTACGATTTGTTGCATCAAAGTGTGTACTTGAGCCTTCGTCGTATTAGTAAGTTGTTTTCGGTTCGCTTTTAAAAGCGTGTGTGACGTCGTTCCAGCCAGTCCAGGCGCTGCCACTGCCTCGCTCTGTGTTGTGCTCCTACCGTCTCGCGTCGCATCCAGGCCCCTACACCGCTGCGACGTTGTCGGCCGCCCGATGCCATTGCTGCGCACGCATGGGGATGCCCCTCCCCACATAGTGCTATCGCCGCCTTAATGGCACTGCGCGCGCACGATCTCCCTGGCCACGAGTTATGCAGCGCCAGCACGCGTGCCACCACTGTCGCTCAACCACGGTCTGCCTCTGTTGTCTCATCGCGCTATTGTCCTAGTCGCAGCGCCGTTGTCTGCCTTCGTGTCCCGCCAGGTTGAGTCATCTCGTCCATGCCACTGCTGTCCTACGTCCGACCATGTGCGCTCCGGTGCCAGCGTTGTGCTGCTCATACGCGCGCTCCCTCTGGACTGTTGGGCAGGGCGCCATTCTTGCTGCTCGCATAAAACGCGGCCGACGGTACCTGCTCACTCTCACTGCTTGCCTACTTCTCCTCCTACCCATCCGTCGCGAGCTCCACTGCCACGCTGGTCCAGCTGCTCCACGGTGCCGCCCCTTCTTTTCCCTCCCCACGTCACGTGCCCGTGTCCGCAGCACCACACTGCCTCCAATCGCGCCTATTTACGTCGTCGCCCGACCCCTTGCGAGCGCGTGCGCACCCCACGGCTCCGCGCTAGAGCTACATCCAATAGCGCTGCCCCGTCCGCGTCCCATCGCCATCCGCGCTGGTACGGCTTCGCCGCGCTTAGCTCCGCCTCGCCTCGAGCCTCCTATGCACCGCTGTTGCTGCGCTGTGTTTCTCATGCGGCCGCGTCCGTGGCTCGCGTCTCCGGGCGACCTCTAGCGCGGGCTCAGCGAGGTCTACCGGCTCATCCATGCCTCGCAGCGCCCTGCCGGGAGCGGCCATATGTTTCGACCGGATTCTGGCACGCCGTCTTCCCCGCCGCGTCCCCTACGTGTGGGCACTGTGCCAAGCTCCGCCTCGGTCCGTGTCGTGGCCAGGCGAGCCCGGTCGTGGCCTCGCGCCTCCTCGGTCGTCAGGTCGCCGCCGGCGTGCCACTGTGGTTGCGTCGCTCCACCTCCTGCCATGCCCCGCCGTCGCCCTATGGCTGACCGCACGCGTGTGTGGCCAAGGCGTCGTGGGCCGCCTTTGGCTGTGCCGCCGATGTCCGCGTGCACGGCCGTGTCCGATGCTGCCCTGTGCCGCCTGGTCGCCGTTCCTCCGGTGGAAATCAACCGGAGCCGCCGTCCTCTACCCGTGCACTGCTTGCGAGGAGGATGAGAGGGACCGCGGGGCAAGGAATAAAGTTCATCAGGGCTCTCAATGGAAAAATCAGCGACTATCATGAATAGTATGTTGTACTGCGGGTTAGCTTTGAGATAGCCCAGGGGCCTCTTCGTATAAGTGTTGCCTCCCTGGCTAGCTGGGCCACGTGCGCCTGGTCCTCCTAGCTGCCCAGCGTGGGCCGAGCTGGCCGAAGCCGGCCTAGGTGCCCTTTTCTTTTTTCTAGTTTTTGTTTAAAATGGCTGAAACTTGTAAAATCCATAATAAATCAAATAAAAATCATAAAATGGTAAATCTAGTTTTGTTGAACTCTACATAGATTGTACTACACTGTGAACACATAAAAGCATATGCTTTAGTGCAAAATAATTGTCTTAAAAATTACTCTAGGGTTTGTTGTAAGTAATTAAAATGGTTCTTATTCTCCAAATGCTATGAAACTTTTGTAGTAGCATAACTTTGCTATGTTTGTACTCTAGTAAGAATTTTATGTTCAGTAGGTACTGGATCACTGGAGTATTAATTTAGCTTGTGATTACTAGTTTAAGGCTTGAAATAAAATTAAAAGAAAATAGAAATATAACATGTAGGTCCTTAGGCCATGTTCGCTTGTCTTATAATCTGTACTTTTTAGCTTATTTTTTTAGCCGGAACAGTGTTTTGGCTTATTTTTTCAACGAAGCGAACGGAGCCATAGAATATTATTACTACAATAGTACTTTAGGACACTTGTTAACCCCTTGGAATTGTAGGTCTTCACCCCGGTCTTTGGGAGATTGTGGTGAACGGATTGCAGCCACCGGAAGATCCCGAAGCGCCAACAAATGAGGAGCTAGCTATTGTCCATCTCAATGGCCAAGCCACAAGTATTCTTCTTAGTGCCTTGGATGAAAATGAGTACAATCGAGTGATGAATGTCAATGTTGTAAAACAGATTTGGGACACTTTGCATCTAGCACATGAAGGTGTTGATAAAGTGAGGAAAGCAAAGATTGATTTGTTGATGGCTAAGCTCAATAGGTTTGTGATTGTTGATGGAGAGGGGTCACAAGAGATATTTGATAGATTGATGACCTTGGTGGGTAAGATTAGAGGGTATGGATGTGATGAGCTTGATGATCACAAAATGGTGAAAGTTATGTTGGAAGCCTACTCACCAAGAAATGAGACCGTAGTTACTTTGATTAGAGATAAGAAGAAATTTGAGCACTTCACACCTAATGATGTGCTTGGAAGATTATTGACATTTGACATGCAAAGGGAAGAAGCCAATGAAAGGAGAAGACTTAGTGAGTTGCAGTCAAGTTAGAAGGCATGAAAATCAAGGAAGTAGCTCTCAAGACCAATAAATCAAGCAATCAAGACACCTCTAACAAGGCAAAGGGCAGCAAGCCAGCATCAATAAGTCAACTCAAGGAAATCAAGTCAACTCCACAAAATGATGATCCAAGTTCATCCTCAAGTAAAGATGAAGATGATGGGGCTAATTACATGAAGATTGATGACATGGCTTTGTTCATGAAGAGCTATCACAAGGGGTTGAAAAAGAATGAGTATAAAATAGTGCAAAGAAGGTTCCCAAACAAGAAGAAGAGGACTTGCTACAATTATGGTAGCATGGAGCACTTCATTGCTAAGTGTTCCTATGACAAGAAAGAAAACAAATACAAGAGGGACAACAATGAAGGCAAGTATGAACACAAAAAGAGATACAAGCAAATGGGAGAGGCACACATTGGACATGAGTGGGACTCAACTAAGGGGTCAAGTGACGAGGATGTGAAGGTTGCAACTGTGGCCATTCAAAAGCCATCCTCTACACCAAGGCTCTTCAATAACATATCCGATGATGATGACCATCGCTCCACTCACGTTTGTCTTATGGCAAAGAGTGAGAAGGTAAAATGAAGAGCTAAATCTCCTCCACCTCCTAGTGACATCTCTAGTCGTGAACTTAGTGATTCTAGTAATGATGATACTAGTGATGTTGAGAAATATGCTAAATTAACTAAAAAGTTGGATCCTAAGACCAAGCTTTTCATCATAAATCTAATAGAGGAATTAGAAAATATCAAAGCCGAGCTAGCCGATAAAGATGAATATCTAGAGGAAACTGAAAAGATGTATATTGGCTGTAAGGAAGCTTTTGAGTTAGAGAAAAGTGAAGTAAACTCTTTGAACAAGGTCTTGGCCAAAGAACAAAGAGAACATGCTCTCACAAAGAAGACAAATATTGCACTCAATGACAAGTATTGTGTCTTAGTTAAAAAGCACAACAAACTTGAGAAGTAATATAATCTTCTATGTGAGAGCACCCTACTCCCCTCTAACACAAATGATACTTCTATTCCCTCCACTAGCCAAGGATATGGAAAGTGTTATAATCTTAACGTAAATATTTATTCCACTAACCTTGCAAACTTTGAGGTTATGAAAAAGAAAATTGCTAGGCTCAATGATATGTTAGGAAAAAGGTGCATGGAAGGCAAGAAACCTGGTGGTGGCAAAGTTCAAAAACCAAAGAGGCCGCAATACAAAGATGGAAGAAATCTACGCATCAAAAATGGGCTTGGACACACTCATGGAGGTAAAACCAATGGAAGAAAGGTAATCAATGGATATGAGTGTGTTCAGTTCATGAGCAAAGGGTAGGAAGGTATAGATAGGTCTGCACAGATGGTGGCACAAGGCCAGCCCAGAGTAGCACCGTAGCCTATGGGCGGCAGTGTCGCTATGAAGGGCGGCAGTGCCACCCTCCATAGAAAAGGGAAGACCACCTCCTTCTCCTCTACTCATGTCAAGCCCAAGAAGAAGGTGTCTCATCCTGAGCAGGTTGTCTAAAAACTAAAAAAATCTATCTGGGTCACTCTAAATAGATATGCCTATCAACCAAAGGCAAAAATACCTTCACAATGTTTGAATTCTAACTTTGTCTTGCAGCACAACAGCAAGGGGGAAGTATTTGCCAAGTTTATTGGCAATGGTCAAAATGTTTATCATAATGCTTTCATTTTGGTTCCTAAAGTTCTTGTGACTAACATACAAGGCCCCAAGAATATTTGAGGACCTAAAACTAGGAACTAAACTTGTGTTGCAGGCATACTCCTCCGGTGGGTCAAGTTGGGTGCTTGACAGCGGCTGTACAAATCATATGACCGAAGAAAGGAGTATGTTCTCATTGTACTCCCCAACTACAAATTTAGATGAGAATATCATATTTGATGACAATTCAAAAGAGGGTGTGATTGGACTTGGTAAAGTAGCTATTACACTTGATCATTCAATTACAAATATCTTACATGTTGATTCCTTGAAGTACAATCTGCTGTCCATCTCTCAATTATGTGAGATGGGTTACAATTATCTCTACATGGATAAGGGTGTGGAAGTCTATAAGAGGGAGGATTTCTCTATTGTCTTTATGGGTCGCCTCAAGAACAAGCTTTACCTAGTTGATTTTAGCAAAGAGAAAGCTAAGCTTGAGACCTGTTTAGTGGCAAAATCTAGCATGGGTTGGCTATAGCATCGCCGACTAGCTCATGTTGGGATGAGGAACTTGACCAAACTCATAAAAGATAACCACATCCTTGGACTAACCAATGTTCAATTTGAGAAAGACAGGATTTGTAGTGCGTGCCAAGCCAGAAAGCAAGTAGGTGTACCTCATCCACCAAAGAGCATCATGACCACCACACAACCATTGGAGTTAATTCACATGGATCTCTTTAGATCGGTCACCTACCTAAGCATCGGGGGTAACAAATATGGTCTAGTTATTGTTGATGATTATTCCTGTTTCACTTGGGTGTTCTTTATTTATAATAAGTCCCAGGTGTAAGAGAAAGTCAAGATATTTGTGAGAAGGACACAAAAGGAGTTCGGTCTTTCTATCAAGAAGATAAAAAGTGATAATGGGACTGAATTCAAGAACACTCTAGTTGAAGAGTTTCTTAATGATGAGGGCATCAAGCATGAGTTTTCAACTCCTTATACCCCTGAACAAAATGGTGTAGTAGAGAGGAAGA
The DNA here is from genome assembly GCF_019320115.1 of Miscanthus floridulus. NCBI lineage: Eukaryota > Viridiplantae > Streptophyta > Magnoliopsida > Poales > Poaceae > Miscanthus > Miscanthus floridulus. The sequence goes on from NC_089584.1 coordinate 104,072,869, forward strand.
ACCATACACTTCTTGATATGGCAAGAACAATGCTAGATGAGTACAAGACATCGGACCTCTTTTGGAGTGACGCCATCAAAACCGCTTGCCATGCAATCAACCGCCTCTACTTACACAAGAAACTCAAGAAGACTTCATATGAGCTTCTAACCGGTAACAAACCAAAGGTGTCATATTTTAGAGTGTTTGGGTGCAAGTGTTTTATACTTAACAAAAGACCTAAAACTTCTAAATTCGCACCTAAAGTTGATGAAGACATTCTTCTTGGTTATGGATCAAATAAGCATGCCTATCATGTCTTCAACAAAACCATGGGTAGAGTTGAAGTCACGGTAAATGTGACATTTGATGAATCTAATGGCTCTCAAGTGAAGCAAGTTGATTCAAATATTGTAGGAAAGGAGGATCCACCATGTGAAGCAATCAAGCAAATGTCTATAGGCGACATTGGGCCACAAGAAGATTGAGCCACTGATGATGAGGATCCCTAGGATGTTGCTACACAAATTTCTATTGACGTACTCCATCGACAAGGGTAGTGCTCACCTGCTGAATTTCAATAGGGCGGTAGTGCCGCTCCTGAGGGTGGCAGTGTTGCCCCATCCACCTCAGCAGCAGCTCCTTCAACTCCTACTCCATCACTTCAAGGGCTTAACTTGGAGCCTATTTTTGAACAAGAAGAAGCTAAAAGTCCAGAAGAAGAACAAGGAGGTGTTGAGCATCCAAGGCTACGTCAAACTATACAATGGGATCACCCCATTGACAACATCCTTGGGAGCATTCGAAAGGGGGTAACAACTCATTCACATTTAGCAAATTTTTGTCAATATTACTCATTTGTTTCCTCTTTGGAACCTCTCAAGGTAGAACAAGCACTTGGAGATCCGGGTTGGGTCATGGCCATGCAAGAAGAGCTCAATAACTTCGAGAGAAATCAAGTGTGAAACTTGGTGGAAAGTCCCAATACCAATGTCATCGGTACCAAATGGGTCTTCCGCAATAAGCAAGATGAAAATGGCATAGTAACAAAAAACAAGGCAAGATTGGTGGCACAAGGCTTCACTCAAGTAGAGGGCTTAGACTTTGAAAAAACATATGCACCGGTGGTAAGATTTGAAGTAATTTGAATGCTTCTAGCCTTTGTTGCCCATTATGACTTCAAGCTATACCAAATGGATATCAAGAGTGTATTTCTCAATGGCCCAATACAAGAGTTAGTATATGTGGAGCAGCCACCGGGGTTTGAAGATCCCAAGTTCCCCAACCATATCTATAAACTCCAAAAGGTGCTCTATGGGCTTAAGCAAGCACTAAGAGCATGGTATGAATGTCTTAAGGAATTCTTGCTCAAACAAGGCTTTGAAATAGGTAAAGCTGATACTACACTCTTTACTCACAAAGTTAGAAATGATATATTTATGTGCTAAATATATGTCGATGACATAATATTTGGTAGTACTAACCATGTGTATTGTGATGAGTTTAGTAGGATTATGACTAAGAGATTTAAGATGTCCATGATGGGTGAGCTGAAGTTCTTCCTTGGATTTCAAATCAAGCAAATGAAGGAAGGGACATTCATTAGCCAAACCAAGTACACCCATGATATGCTTAAAAAGTTCGACATGGTGAATGCCAAGCCTATCAAAACTCCCATGTTAACCAATGAACATCTTGATCTAAATGAAGATGGGAAAGCCATGGACATCAAGGTATATCGCTCTATGATCGGCTCTCTACTTTACTTATATACATCTAGGCCGGACATAATGCTTAGTGTGTGCATGTGTGCTAGATTTTAAGTCAACCCAAAAGAATGTCATTTAGTGGCTGTTAAAAGAATCTTGAGATATTTAGTACACACTCCTGACCTTGGCTTATGGTATCCCAAGGGCTCTAAGTTCAATCTACTTGGCTATTTAGATTTCGATTATGCCGGTTGCAAGGTAGATAGAAAAAGTACTTTAGGGACGTGTCAATTCCTTGGATGGTCCCTAGTGTCTTGGAGTTCAAAGAAGCAAAATTATGTAGCCCTTTTCACCGCCGAGGCCGAGTATGTTACAATTAGTGCATGTTGTGCTCAACTACTTTGGATGAGGCAAACCCTTCATGATTTCGGATGTCAATTCATCAAAATTCTGCTCTTGTGTGACAATGAAAGTGCCATAAAGCTTGTAAACAATCTCGTAAGCCACTCAAGAACCAAACATATAGACATCTGACATCACTTCTTGAGAGACCATGAAATCAAAGGAGATATCAAAATTCGTCATGTGAGCACTAAAAAACAACTAGCCGATATCTTCTCTAAGCCTCTCGACGAGTCAAGGTTTTGTGCTTTGCGTAGTGAGCTAAATATACTTGATTCTCGTAACGTGGTTTGAAATATGGCACACCTCTGTTTGATAACCTAGCAACATAGGAAAATGATTTAAAAGGATACTATATTGTGTTTAAAAACCATTTCAAAAGGCCAACTAAGTGTCATGACCATTGTCTGTATTGTTGATTGCTTACTGGTCATGATATTTAGAGAATATATATCTATATCTAAGGTAAATAAGGTCATAGAGTTTTAGAGTAATCCCTGCAAAATTGGTAGGGCGGCAGTGCCGCTCTTAATGGCCGGCAGTGCCGTCCTCTGAAAACTAGGCCATTTTTTTACCAATTTTGGCTGGGTCGCGGGGCCCATTTTCTTCTATCTAGTTATTCCTCTGGCCCTCGACTCAACTCTTCCCTTCTTTCCTAGCCAACGCCGATGCCTGCGCTCCTCTCTTCCTCTCTCTCAAGCACGTGCTACCGCCGTTCCTTGCGACCTGCCACCCTGATAGTGTCGCCCCTATAGCCGACCGAGACTCCTCATCGCTGGTCCCTGCAGGAAGCTTCTAGCCGAGCCCTTTCTCCTCTTCTCCCTCCACTCCAATGTTTGGAAGCAAGATGGATCGAGGAAAAAGAAAGGTGATATCAACTAAGCAAAAGGTCAAGAGAGGCAGGGGATAGGCAACCTATACTCCCAGTGACAGAAATTTTGATGAAGATCTTGCTAAAGAAGAAAGAATTCAGAAGATAGGAATGACCATTCGTGTGTAGCCTGATTCTTCTCTGCACATTTTAGAGTTTGATAGCAGCTACATGAGAGATAACACTGATGTGTTCAACCTCAATCCTCCCCAAAATAGTGACAATCATAAGGTCATTGATTATTCTATGAGTTGAAAGAAGACTGGTGAAGCTAGAGAGATTGATCCTTACTCCTCTAATAGATCCAATGGCATTGATTATAGATTTTGGAATGCTTTCCAATCTGATTTTTATGCCACAACCATCCTATCCAAGTCAAAGGGCAAGATCAGCAAGATGCAGTATATTGATTTTAGTGACTTGGAGAGCAGAGATGATCATGGGTTTGTTGTAGCCATCAAGACCTGTGACCGCTTTGAGATGATAGATATCATGAGTTTCAGGTATGATTGGAACAGGGAGATTCTTGCACAGTTCCATACCACTTACTATTGGAACATGGAAGTGGATGAGCTTCATTGGATGACTGATGGGCGACATTATCGTATTGATTTTGTCACTTTCTGTCGTATTCTTGATTTTGGACACATCCATAGGGGATATAAGAAAATTCATAATGAGCGTCGTCTTGAGCCAATGTAAGTAAGCTTCATGTGGGAGGATCAAAATCTTGCAGTTCCTGATTGGTCAAGGACCAAGCTCAAGAGCTTCTATTACATCATGAATAATCTTTTTAGGATCACTCTTAACCCCAAAGACAATGCAACAGATTTAAATGGCTATATCACTAATGTGTTGTCTAGGTTTCCCAGCAGTGAAAAGTTTAATGTTCCAAGGTTCATTTGGGTTGAGCTAGCATATGCCATGGATGATGGGAGGAGATCTTTGCCCTATGCTCCTTACCTTATGTTTATGATTGAGAGAGTGACTAGCATGTGGTTCCCTAAGGATTGTGAGCACACTGCTTACAAGATCAAAAAGACCCATGGTAGCTTAGGGGGACTTGGCTCAGCTACTCAGCATACTAGTTCTGGAGGAGGAGATAGTGGGGTAGCAGGCTTTCACTCTTCTAGAGCTGCATATGGAGATATTCCTGAGCCATCCAGGGCTAGAGAACAAAAGAAGAAGTCAAAGTGGGGGAAGATGAGTGCATGGATAAAGTTAATCTTTGCTCATTATGCATATGCCTCACAGACTATTTATGAGGATAGAATGGAGAATAGGGAAGCAGTGAGGCATGCTAAGGAGATGGCAGGGCTGCCACCACTTCCACCAGTGTAGTCACCACCTTAGTTTCTTAACTTGCCTCGCCTTTCTTCTTCTGATGAGGAGCAGGATTAGCCACATGAGCACCATGATGAATAACCAGATGATCAGTAGTATGGGCACTCATATGAGCCATTCAATCAGTACTACGAGTATCCATAGGGGCAGCATTTTGAGGAGCTCCCAAGACAGCAGGACCTTGGTGCAGAGATTCACCCTACAGAGGCCGATCCACAGGTTCAGGCAGCCTTGTTTCGCACATATTCTAGGAGACCACGTCCTTCGACGGATTAGTCAGGGCCTTCTACTTCAGCTGGGGCAGCACCTCCATGACATTCAGCACGCTTCACTTCTCACACCCATGTCGCCGGACGTGCCCGCGTCGACTTCGACAGTAATGAGTGACTTTTCTTCTTTTTCTTCTTCTTTTTGGTATTTGATGCCAAAGGGGGAGAAAATTAGAGGGGTCAACAGTTTTTCGATGCCATGAGTTATCTGTCGCTGCACTTTATGTTCAGATCTGATGAGAGTAGTTGTTAGGTTGTGAGTTTGAGAGTCGCTCAAAACTCTATTTTATGAAATAAGCTACTTTGTGACTTAATTTGCTTTAGATATAGACATGTATTCATAGTTACTATTTTAGCTTGTTATATTCTGAGTTTAGATTGTTTTATATTCATATGATCTGCTGTAGGAATCTGATTGCTACCTGACTGATATAGTCAGGACAGCAGTGCCGCCCTCTATGGCCGGTAGTGCCGCCCTGTGCTGTATCAGCTAGAGTCTTGTGTGCTTAAACTGATATAACATGTCATATGCATCACATTTATTCATGTGACACCTTGTTCAGCACCCCACAGCAGGCATGGATGTAGGGGGAGGTTCTCATCACACCTAAAATGTAAATTGTGGCCTTTCATGCCAAATTAAGAATTCAAATCTCTATTTATATATTTAGGGGAGGCTCTAACACCCATGGTTCCAAAATCTCAGTTTAAATTTCATATCATATGTAAGCTCTAATTGGGTTGTCATCAATTATCAAAAAGGGGGAGATTGTAAGTGCAATCAAGCCCTATTGTGGGTTTTGGCATTGATGGCCACCAAACTAGAGGACTAATGAGATTTATCGAGATGACAAGCAGGGAATTGAAAAATGAGGATGATGTATAGGTTGCAGGTGTCCTAATTACAAAAGGTGGCCAGACCTAGCTCAAAGGAAGTTTAAATCCTTTTATGTTTTGAAATTGAGTTTAGGGAAAGTCATACTATTAAGAGGGATCTTAGGACAGTTGATCAACTGTTGAATCAGATGCTCAAATTTATAGATTTACATCATCTCACCTAGTTAAAACAGCCAGCCAAATTTTATATCATCTTACCTATTTTGGCTAGGGCGGTAGTGCCGCCCTGTTAAGAATGGCAGTGCCACCCTTAACTGACTGTTGGGCTCGAGGGGTACTTATACCCTTTAGGCTCGGCCCATAATAGTCATCTTCTTCACTCAGTCATTCTGCTCGAAACAAGACAGAACCAAAAGCTCACCTCTCTCCTCCATTGTTGCTCCTCCATCCCTCAAGCAAATTCTTAATTTCAACCATCAAAACTTGAGAGAAAAGGCAGCAAAACTCGATTGGAGAGTAGATCCACTGATTCCTAAAGTCTAAGAGCATTTGATTCTTGTTTGGCCGATGGTTCTAGGGTTTGTTACTCTTGGAGTTTGCTCCTAGTCGGCTAGGCGTCGCCCTTGTGCTTGCTAACCCGTGTGGCAGCCTTAGGAGGTTTGTAATCTCATTCAAAAGCTAAGAAATCACCTCTTGAAAGCTCTAGTTTGGTTTTGGTTAATTGATGAAACCCTAAGTGCTAACCTAGTTTATCAAAGTGATTATGAGATAGGTAGCACTACTCCAAGTGATGAAGCAATGACAAAGATCATGACAATGGTGATAGCATGATGATGATCAAATGCTTGAACTTAGAAAAGAAGAAAGAGAAAAACAAAAGGCTCAAGGCAAAGGTATAAAATGTAGGAGCTATTTTGTTTTAGTGATCAAGACACTTAGTGAGTGTGATCACATTTAGGATAGATAGCCGTACTATTAAGAGGAGTGAAACTCGTATTGGAATACGGTTATCAAAGTGGCACTAGATGCTCTAACTCATTACATATGCATTTAGGATCTAGTGTAGTGCTAACACCTTTGAAAATATTTGTGAAAATATGCTAACACATGTGCACAAGGTGTTTATAGGGTTGAGATGGGTTTGGGTCCCTCTCTCCCTCCCGCCGAGCTTGCGAGGCAGGATTCGGCGCTTTTGAAAAAATGAAATGTCTATTTTCTATTGCGCCGGATGCAAAATTCTTGGTGATTGGCACACTTGAGAAAAGGTGAAGAAGTTAGAGTTGAAATGGAGTTGGTCGAAATGATGCTAGCATCGGTCTACTGACCGGACGCTGGGTCACTCAGCGACCGGACGCTGAAAGGCTGCGTCCGGTCAAGCTGGCAGAGAGGTCACCAGTTTTGGTGTTGCACCGGACGCTCGACCTGAGATGCACTGGACGCTGGTTTCTGCGTCCGATTAAACTGACGGGTCTGCACAGTGGCTAAGGGTTGAGCACCGGACGCTGGCTGCGTCCGGTCAAGGTGGACCGGACGCGTCCGGTCGAAAAAATATACCTCGGGGAGCTTACTGGAAACGACCGAACACTGGGGCTTCAGCGTCCGGTCAGTTTTACCGGAGCGTCCGGTCAGCTTCGTAGCCGTTGAAATCTGACGAACAACGTTTGAAGCCGATGACGCGTGGCGTCCATCGGGCGACCGGACGCTGAGGGCCAGCGTCCGGTCAGAGCGCGTTTTGCCTAGTAAAGGGGTATAACGGCTCTATTTGATGGGGGCTCTATTTATAGCCCCATGGCCGGCTCAAAGGATAACTCTTGCACATTTTCATTGACATAGCATCCTTGTGAGCTCAGCCAAAGCCCTCCCACTCATCTCCATCATTGATCCATCATCATTGTGAGATTGGGAGAGAGAATCCAAGTGCATTGCTTGAGTGATTGCATCTAGAGGCACTTGGTATTCGTGTTGCGCTATGGATTTCGCTTGTTTCTCTTAGTGGTTGCCACCACCTAGACGGTTGGAGCAGCGGTGAAGGATCGGCACGAGTTGGTGATTGTTCGTGGCCGCCTTCGGTGATTGTGAGGGGAGTTGTACCTTCCCCGGCGGAGTGCCAAAAGGTAACTCTAGTAAATTGCTCGTGTCATTGAGTTACCTCACTTGTTGGTCGGTTCTTGCGGTGTCCTATCGTGTGGACGAGGTTTGTGAAACACCTCTTAGCCGCCGAACCACCAAGTGTTGGTCGACACAACGGGGACTAGCGTGTTGGCAAGCACATGAATCTCGGGAGAAAAATCGGTTGTCTCTTGTCATTTGCATTCTCCCGGTGATTGGCTTGATCTTCATCTTGTGATTGGTTCATCCCCTACACGGCGGTATAATCACCCTACTTACTTGTTTACATTCTTGCAAACTAGTTGATACAAGCTCTTTAGTGTAATTAGAATTGAGAGCTTGCTTTATTATTTACATTCATCTAGTTAAGCTTTTTGGAGTAGCAAGTTTGTGTGCCTAAGTAATCATTGCAACTAGAATTGTTGGATAGGTGGCTTGCAACCCTTGTAGAGCTAGAGCAAGTTTGCATTACGCTATTTGTCATACTAATTAAATTGTTCTAGTTAATTTGTAGATTCTTAAATAGGCTATTCACCCCCCTTTAGCCATATTAGGACCTTTCACCTCTCACCTTAAGAGTTCGCTCTCTTGATTTGAGAACGAGGGTAAGGCAAGCCTTTGTGGCAAGCTCAAGCCTTTTGTGGCTTCCTCAACAACGTGGACTTAGGCAAACCTTTATGGTGAGCTGAACCACAGGATAAATCTTGTGTCTCACATGCTCCATCTTATTTACTTGCTGTTTTAGCTTATTGCTAGCTGTTGTTAGGATTTAGTTGCTCGATCCACTCTCGTGTGGAGTTTCTATAGTATTCAGTCTTCGAACTAGATCTTGTCTTTATATTGCAGGATTAAGCAACTAGTGGGGTCAGGTTCATCTCTGTAAAATCTCAGCTGTGTTAGATTTATTTTCGTAGAGCGGCAGTGCCGCCCTGTAAGGTCGGCAGTGCCGTCCTCTATTCTAATAGAGTTTTGAGTTGAATTTTTACAGGCCTATTCACCCTCCTCTAGGCCTCCTTTATCTACCTGTAGATCCTACAGGGGTTCAGTGTCCAGTTACTTTGAGCTGCGGTGTCCGGTCATTACTTGACCGTTGAGATCGGGTGATCGGCATTTGAAGAGATGGGACACGTGGCACGCATCGCGTGACTGGACGCTGAGGTCCAACATCCGGCCAACATCCGGCCAATATGATCCGGCGATACTGTAGCATTTGTTTGTATTTGGTAATAATTGTCCAACCGTTGACTAATTAGGCCTAAAACGTTCGTCTCGCAAAGTACAACCAAACTGTGTAATTAGTTATTTTTTTATCTATATTTAATACTCTACGCATGTGTCCAAAGATTTGATGTGATGTGATGTGATGTGATGGAGAATCTTACACTGTGCAAAATTTGGAGGTGCAAAGTTGGTGCAACTAAGGTAGTGTTTAGTTCCCAAAATTTTTCAAGATTCCCCGTCAATCTTTGGACGTATGCATGAAGCATTAAATATAAATAAAAAATAAAACTAATTACACAGTTTAGACGAAATTCACGAGACAAATCTTTTAAGCCTAATTAGACTATGATTGGACACTAATTGCCAAATAACAACGAAAGTACTATAGTACCATTTTTAAAAAATTTCGCCATCTAAATACGCCCTAAACAAGGGCCAAATAAACGTCAAGTGCTGCCGTGGTCGTCAAGTAGAATCAGATTGAAAGGAACTCCAGATGTCCAGATGCATTGTTTGTCTATTTCATCCAAGTTGAAAAATGGATGAATTTACCCCATGCGGCCGTGCGTGGTGCGTTATCTCTCCCATTTAGAGGCGACACAGTTTTTTCAAATCCGATTTTGAAAACCAAAAGACCAAAACCGTTCCATCAATTGTTCAAATGGGACGTAGATTTGCATTTCCATGCCTTTCGGAATTCGAATTTGAACGAAAACTAGCCATCCTCCATCCACTTGCGTTTCAGGTCCGCAAGGCGCGAATCTCGCGACCATACCATAATCCAGCGCACTACCGAAACGGGAGAGCCGGTGACGCCGTCCACTGGCACCAACTTCCTCGCCACGAAAGAGTCACCGCCTCGCTGACACCGTGGACCACCAGGTCAACACACTGCCGTTGCCGTCATGCACGCGCTCCCATCAGATGGCGTGCGGCCGCGCCGCGACTCCGGGCATATAGGCCCTGTTTGGGGCAGCGTTTGCTCAGTTTCTGAGCCCAATAAGCAAATAATCCCGCACAAACGCCCTGCGATCTGGGCCTGATCGCGAACGCGCTTCCGCGATCTCCGGTCGCCCGCAACGCTACTGAAATCGCGAGCTCGACCTCGCTTTTCCAAAATCGCGACCGCGTTTCTCTCCCGATGCCAATCCTCCCGAGCGCTCTCTCTCTCTCTCTCTCTCTCTCTCTCGATCTCGACGCTCGCTCTTCTCCACCGCCGCCGCCTCCCTTCTTCCCCGCCGCCGCCTCTCTCCAGCCCAGCCGCAGCCTCCCCATCTCGCATCTCGTCACCTCCCGGTCGCTGCCGCTCCTCCTCCCTCCCGGCTCCTCCACGCTAACGCTGCCGCTCATCCACGCTCACGACGATGGAGACGCTGCGGAGGACGACGGCGCGAGCTCCGCCAGATCCCCAGCGAGCGGAGGCCACCACGCGAGCTCCGCCAGATCCCCGGCGGCCACATCCGACCGAGCCCCTGTCAGCCACCACGCGAGCTCCTTCCAGAACTCCGGCGGCCACATCCGGACGAGCTCCCGTCGGCCACCACTCGGCCCACATGCGGTGGTGGCATGCGTATGCGTGCGGTGGTGGTGGTGCGCGGCCACCACGGTCAAGTACATGCGGCCAGGGAGCTGAGCGCAGGGAGCACGCGAGCTCCGATGAGGTCCACGCGAGCTCCGACAAGGTCAATCCCCGTCATGGATGATCTCACGGCGGCCGAGCCGCTCAGCTCCGCAGCCACCCACTCCTCACTCATCTTCTTCTGAGCGCCCGTCGATCTCCTTCCTCACGCTGCAATCGGCCGAGATAGCTAGCCTACGTGAATCCCCTACCTCTCCTCTCCCTCTCCATGCTCTTGGATTTGGAAATGGTGGCCGAAATCGCTGTCTCGTGAAGCTCGCCGAGCTGACCATGGCGGCCGAGCTGACGAACACGAGCACCTGCACCTCCCGTTCGCGTTCCCTCTGTGCCTCCATGTCTATTTCCTTGCTTCCTTGGACTAGTCAAGAGAGAGTAAATGAAGGCGTACCGGTGTACCCAAATTGATATTATTTTGAACTATTACTGTATAGGGTATACATGATAGATAATCTACTCGAAATAATCAGGACAGCCAAACGTCCAACTTATTCAGACAGCAGATTCTCTATATCGTAACTTATCAGATAAGCCTGCTCAGCTTATAAGCGAGACTCAGAAAAGCTGAAACAAACATGCCCATAGGCCACCCGTCATTGAGGCGAGGCGGAACCTGCCTTTCTAGATATTTCTCAACCCCCTCAGCAAGCACAGCAGAAAAGGAGAAAGAAGCCTCCCCTTTCTCTCCTCTCCCCCTACCCCACCGCCGCAGGCCGCGCCGCGCCGCCCCAGCAATCCCACGCACAGAAACACCAAAGCCCAAAACCCACCACCGCCTCCCAATGGAGAACGGCGACGAAACCCTCGCCTCCCCCACCGCCGCCGAGAAGGCCGCGCTCAACGGCGGCGTCGCGGACGAGGAGCAGGTCCCCATCACCCACCCCGCAAAGTCTTACGCCGCGGTCGCCGCCGAGAACCCCGCTCCTAACGGCGGCGTCGCGAAGGAGGAGGAGGAGGAGGAAGAGGGGGTCGCCGGCGCCCACACCGCCGCCAAGTCCTACGCTGCCGTCGCCGCCCGCGCCGAGATCAAGGACCTCCGCGCCGCCAAGCTCGACCTGGAGGCGAAGCTCGCCGAGGCCCGCCGTGAGAACAAGTCCCTCGCCGAGGAGACGCACCGCATCGAGGGGGTCTTCATGCAGGCCCGGGAGGAGGTCACCATCGCCGAGCTCGCCGCCGCCTCTGCCGAGAAGGAGGTCGCCTCGCTCCGCACGGAGGTCGACCGCCTCGAGGCCCTCCTCAAGGCCGAGAAGGGCGAGCACGAGCTGGACAAGGAGAGCCACGAGAAGCTCGCCAAGGAGGTGGATGCCGTGCGCCAGGAGAAGCTCAAGCTCGAGGAGGAGATCAGCGCCCTGAAGGCTTCCGCCGCCGCTGCCACCACCAAGGAGAGGGAGGCTGCGCCGGCGGCTGAGGCCCTGAAGGAAGGGGATATTGCGTGGCTGGGGATGGCGGTGGCTGCGGCTGCCGGCGCCGCCGGCACGGCTGCCGTCATACTGATCTATCTCCGCCTTAAGAGGTAATCTGGTGCTCGGTTGCGTGTAGCAGTGCTGGAAGTTTTCGTCGTGATGCTGCTATTACTGAACTGGAAGTGATGGGACTTCTATGAGTAGTTGCTTATTACAGAAATATAGGGATCTGGAGACTGGTTATCTTTCTTGGCTGTTTTTGCGGTGACAAAAAAAAAAAATTCGTGCAACTGAGGAACGTTGTATGGTTGGTTATCTTCTGGTTACTGCTACGGATGGCATGGCCTCATGTCCCTTTTTTTATCTAATAATGGTCCGTGTTCTGCTGATGAGTGATCTACTTTGCTTACTTGAAATTACTTAATGACTTGGTGATGCTGTCTATTTTGTGTGATTGCTGAGTGAAATCATAAAATTACCTCAGCATTTGATATATATTGCATCTGATTACAGTTGTACTACATACTAAGTTTGTTTACGAATTATGCTTCTTGATGCCTTCATCATTTGTGTTCCTTTGCTTAGGCGCTCCTTGGTCAACAACAACATAGCCTTTCAGTCCCAAACAAGTTGGGGTAGGCTAGAGTTGAAACCTACCAAGAGCCCCTAGTCATGGTTCAGGCACTTCAATGCCTGCTTTCCAAGCACTCATATTCAAACATAGATCGATAGATATATCTCAAGCTTTCGAATCTCTTTTTATTGTCTCCCCCATGTCAATTTCGGTCTTCCTCTACCTCTCCTCATATTATTAGCTTGGCTTAGGACTCCACAATGCACTGGTGCCTCTGGAGGTCTCCTTTGGACATGGCCAAACCACCTCAACCGATGTTGGACAAGCTTTTCTTCAATCGATGCTACCTCTAGGCGATCACGTATATCATCGTTCCGAACACGGTCCATTCTTGTGTGACCACAAATCCATCGCAACATATGCATTTCTGCAACACTCAGTTGTTGAACATGTCGAATCTTTGTAGGTCAACATTCTGCTCCATACAACATAGCCGGTCTAATCGCCGTTCTATAAACCTTGCCTTTTAGCTTTTGTGGTACCCTCTTGTCATAGAGAATGCCAGAAGCTTGTTGCCACTTGATCCACCCTGCTTTGATTCTATGGCTAACGTCCGCATCAATATCTCCATCCTTCTGTAGTATCGAGGGATTGCTGTGCTCCGTGTTTCTGTTTGTGCATACCTCCTGGATTTCAGTCGTCTGGACATCAATTCAGGTGGCAATAGAGGAGAGAGCCATGGCAAACACGCCAGACCATTAGAGGTCGCTGCCTGGCTGATGCAGGGGTGGGGGAGGCATGGTGGTGGGGAGCCGGGAATGCTGCCAGCCATGGACAGCAGGGAGATGGGGCAAGCATGTTGGCCAAAACCTGTTTAGCATAGCAGTGTTGGCGTAGGCAGACTCGAGGATAGCACTGCTGTCGGAGATGGGGCAAGTGCAGGAGGGAGGGGCTGCATGTTGGCCAATGGGTTGAAGAACTAATGGTGAAAGAACAGTAGTGCTGTTAATCTAAACAGTTGGCTGTGTATGTGACCGAAATTTTACCAAAAACTGGCATATGGTATATTGCATTACCCTTTATTGCATTCTTTTTGGCAAGTTCAAGCTACTGCTAATATAGTTTTCTTGTTTACTCATGATGTTTTTTTTTGGTGTTTTCAAGTGGGCATTGCACAGGCTCATAATTTTCATTGATTTGGAGGGCAACAACATCTTTAGCGAAAGAAACAATGTGATTGGTTCTGTTGGACATGTTGTTTTGCCTTACTATTAACTAAATGGTCTTATGTGGATATCTCAATTACAATTGTTTCTTTTTGCCGTGATGCTACTGCTACTACATTGGGATTGGTATGACTTGAGTTAGTTGCTTAGTAATAGCCCATAGAAAAATATGGTCAATTAGAATCAGTTGCTTAGCATGGTTATGTTTGTTCCTTCACTAGTATCATTCTGCATGCTTTTGATCTGGGCACAAAACTGTTTAGTAATGGCATACAATGCGTGACAGAGGAAGTGTTTAAGCATGGAATTGCTACGCCTCTGTTTCTCATTGTTTGTGGTTGGAATTGCTTCATGGTTTGCAGAGTTGGTGAATTGCCAACCTATTTATTTATGATTTAGGAAATGAGATTTGTCTTTTACTACTTGTAAATTCACTGTCCTAGTATGTTAAAAGTATTTTGTTCTGCTTCTAATGGTTGGGGCAGAGTTGGTCGTCAGATCACTTAGTTGGTCCTGTAGCTACTATCTGGTAATTTAGATCATGTGGTATGCTGGGTGGAAACTTCGTGTATGTGAGATGTGTATATGCCTTTATGTTTGTCTGGCCAGTGCAAGCTGACAGATTACCTTCAGGAAATATTTAGTTCGGGTGCTATCTTCTCATGTGGGTTGTCGTGTTGCACTTTTGGTTTTATTCTTCATCTTTGCAAGTCACGTATTTGACAAATGCATTGTTCTCATTTCTATTCATCATGCCTACAAATGGTTTGTCTTTGTTGGGTCCATAATCTGTGTAGTCTCTGATATTAATCTGTCTACACTTTTGAAGCCCGAGACAACGTGCAGGTTGTGACAATTTGTAAATCAAGTCATGGTGATTTTTGTTTTGGGATTATGATGTGGAAAGTGTGTATACCATAGTTAGAACTACTCGAGCATATGCTGCCTATGCTCGAGTCTTCGACTCTTTGCCGAGCATATGTGGAGGGTGTTTAATGTCGAATGTGGTGAGACTGCGTTTGGATATGTTGTTCGAATGGGACAGGAAAATATAGTCAAATAGATGGGATATAATATGTTGGTATGGGTTATGGGCTTATGGCCTGGATTATACAGTAACTTGATGATCCCGTTCCATTAAACTCGACCCGAATCGAAATTATGTAGGCTGGTACTGATGATGAAATTAATAAGTACACGTCAGAGGATATGATAATTGCTGTTTCTGATATTTTCAAAGCGATATTTCCGCTTACATTGCACTTGGATTACGATCGTTGAACCTCAGAACCTTGGTAGTGTTCGACGATCTGGTACTGTACATTGACTGCCTTCTGAAAATAATGTATTTCTCTCTTGGTTGAATGTCGTCGCTGCCTTCTGAAAATATAAATTCTCGTGGGCTGAATATCATACAAAGCATAGAAGAGAGAACGAATGGGCATTTTCCGTTCCTACAACCGACGTTCACACATCCTACGACGGTTAGTTTATTAAAGTGAGTGAAGACTGATACTCGGATTATTAGGTAGATTAAATAGGCTCTCATAGCATTACATCATATTTTCCCTATACATTTTTTAAGGATCATAAGCAAATGATTGATGTCAATACTAGATTTGATCAAGTGTTAAAATTAAATCTTCATTGATGATCTCATCCAATGCATAGAACAAAGTGCAAACGTGCATGTCCGTTTACGTGGGCACCATTTCGTTGTGTATATATTTGTAACAAAACTCGTCGTCTTATTTGGATATAACAAATTTAATTCTCATGGGTGTCCCCGTCCTCCTCTCATCCTCTTGGGCGACTCGAGCGCAGTGCTGGAGCTTAACCCAATTTTCAGCGGGGCCAGCCTTGAACTACGAGAGAAATAACGGTAATTCTTTGGTCTAGTTTAGCGGTTTAGCCTAAGATCTAATCCTTCACATATAACTTAGCAATATTAGGGGGAGGGAGGCATGGTCCATTAGAGCACCCACAGTGTATGGGTCTATGCCGGTTCGATGCATTTAATGCATCTATGGAACTCGGTCCTATACACTGTAGGTTGTCTCCATGGAGCACCGGCTCCTGGCCATCGAACCCACCCCTTCACATTAAAAAAATATATACATAGTACACTTTTCAACGGCTCCAACACACTTCTCAACGGCTCCAACTGCCATGAGATTTCAACGGTCTAGTGGAGAGCAGCGGCACTTGACCGTTGCCTTAAAAAAAGCAATGTTTCTTGCTGCTTGCTACAGCACGACGAGTCTTCAAAAGGAGTCCTAGCGCCTGCTTTCTTCCTTCCAACAAGCCTCCCCTGCCTTCCTTCTTGTTCCCAGCAGCCTCCTCCTTTGCTTCCAACAATCTTTTCCTCCCACTTGTTCCCACAGCCTACACAAAAATAAAGTAGCAATATCAAAATAATTCATATGGAGCCCTCAGAGGGAGGTTTTAGTAGATTGCTAGCTACTGACCCTAGAAATCAAAGAGCAGATAACACAAGCTTCCAGCACATGCCAAATTTCGCACCCAACACTTTCAACCACACTCAGTTTCCCACCCCACCAACACCATTCAACCATTCCCATTATCTCCAACATAAGTCAACCTACACCTACTCATGCCATGCACAACTTGAATCACTTTGGTGGTGTAGGCAACCTCCAACAGTATGCCCAGTTTTCACTAGGTTATCAAGGTTTTCAACCACTACCCAACTTTGGCTTCCCAAGTGGAATGTTTGTAGGTGCTGCTGGTGGTGCTTCTTCACATGGCTCAGATTCAGCAACCCCGCAATCGCAAATAAGAGAGCCAGAGAAAGATGAAGAAAAGGAAGATTCAAGCGCTAGCAGCCCGGATGAAGGAAGGAGGACTGTGAGAATTAATTACAGTGAGGATGAGAACCTACGCCTTGTAAGTCTTTGGATTAAGCATTCAGTAGATCCAATTCGTGGCACATATCAGAGTAGAGAGGCCTATTGGAACAAGATAGCAGAAGCCTTCAATTCAGGCCAGCCTGAAGGTGCAAGAAGAAGGTCAAAGGGACAGCTGAAAAGCCATTGGGGAAGAATTAATGCAACTGTTACCAAGTTCAATGGGGTGTATGGTCGAATGACATATTGTAGTGGGGAATCTGATGACATGTTGATGGACAAAGCACGTGCTGTATTCAAAAGAGAAAACAAGAAAGCGTCATTTACACTTGAATATGTCTAGAAGATTCTGAGGAAGGAACCCAAATGGTATAGAAGTATACCTGGTCAGGATTGTTCAGAGAAAAACAAAAGGACAAAAGTAGATGAATCTAGAGCATACACTTCATCTTCCAACCAAGAAACTGATGAGAGGGATTCATTCAAAGAAGTGCGGCCAGAGGGGCAGAAGAAAGCAAAAGCTAGGATGAGAGGAAAGGGAAAGGGAAAGGCCTTACCACAATCTCCCCTAGGCTCGCCGCCAGATGAAGACATGGTTTTGTTTCATGATGCTATGTTGAAGAGAGCAAGTGCACTAGAAAAAACAACAGAAGCATCAAAGGAGCAGGTTAGAATGAAAAAAGATAGAAAAATACATGAAACAATTGGACAAGGACACTTCCAACATGAGTCCAGCAATACCGAAGCTGCATGAAGAACTCCTACAGGGTCTAGCCAAGGAACTATTTCCATCTTCAAACAACTAAGAAGACCATTATGTATTAGTGTATTGTATGTGTGTTATAGTAAATGTATCTGGCACTACCATTATGTATGTGGCAGTATCATTATTGGGTTGTACTAAATTAATTCGGTAATATCAATATTGGGTTTACCTTGTTTTTATGAAATGTGCCGCCTGCTCTCCTTGTGCTAAAAAACTGAAAAAAAGGAGACACAAATTTCAGAACTAGCTGTTGAAAAAATAGCTGTTAGAGAACTGACATAAATTTCAGAACTACCTGATAGAAACAAAATTAAGAACTAGCTGTTGGAAAAATAGCTGTTAGAGAACTGACATAAATTTTCAAAACTAGCTGTTGGAAAAATAGTTGTTAGAGAACTGACATAAATTTCAGAACTAGCTGTTGGAAAAATAGATATTGGAGAACTGATATGAAAGTCAGAACTAGCTGTTGGAAAAAATAGCTGTTGGAGAAGCCAACCGCTGGAGAAGCCATCTATAAATACAATGTGCAGGACAGCTTCTACACCACTCATTCATCACATATGCTACACTTTCTTCTACTCCATCCAACAAATTAGACCTCTACCAACAAATGGCTGAGGACTCTGAAAATCAGTCCATCACTAGTGAGTACCTCCAAAATCTCATGATGGAGGAAATCAATGACCCAATGGTGGCTCGTGTTGAGGCAAAGATGCAAGCTCGGATTGAAGCTAAACTTCAAGCTCGGGCAGGTAGCAGCAGCAACTCTCGAAGGTACATTAATAGGGGTCATGAAGCCGGCCATGCAAAATTAGTTGCTGAATACTTTGCTGAGAATCCCTTGTACACTGATTACCAATTTCGTAGAAGATTTCAGATGAGAAAGCACATATTTTTGCAAATTGTTGAAGCATTAGAAAATTGGTCCTCGTATTTTCAGTTAAGAAGAGATGCATTTGGTAAGGTGGGTCTTTCTCTGCTGCAGAAATGTACATCAGTCCTCCGAATGTTAGCATATGGATCACCAACAGACCTTATGGATGAATCATTTGGAATTGTTGAAACCACAGCTTTAGAGTGCCTAATCAAGTTTGTTCAAGGTATTAGACACATATATGGAGAGAAATATCTTAGAAAACCTAATGATGAGGATATCCAACGGTTACTCCAAGTTGGAGAGGCACGAGAGTTTCCAGGGATGTTGGGAAGTCTAGATTGCATGCATTGGCGATGGGGTAATTGTCCAGTTGCATGGAAGGGACAGTTTACCCGTGGTGACTACAAAGTACCCACTATCATGCTCGAAGCTGTTGCCTCCTATGACCGCTAGATTTGGCATGCCTTTTTTGGCACACCTGGTTCCAACAATGATCTAAATGTGTTGAACCAATCGCCATTGTTCACACAAGTGCTACGATGGGGTAATTGTCATATTTTTTATTACGTGGGTCCCACGTATCGAGCCGAGCTCACTTCTACACATTGCGGACGGAGGAACAGCTGACGTCGAATCAAAGAGGGACCCATCTATAGAACCGACCCCGTGTCCATACAATGGAGCTGCTCTTATGGTCCTAACTGAGCCTCGCCAGTGCTTGAGCAGACTCGACGCGTCCGTGCCATTGCCCTCCCCCACCGTCCTCTATGTATCTTGTCGCCACCAAAGCCGACTACTAGGGGCGCGGGCAACGCTGATTATGATGGTGTAGAGGCTTCCTTTTCTCCTCCTCTTCGCTTTCTCGCGTTTGTAGTAATCGGTCCGTGTTCTTGGCTCCCTGTGGTGGTGGCCACGTTGGCTCCAAGGTGGCCTGATCTGCCTAGTTCATGGCTAGATTAATCAGTTCTGCAACTGGATCTGGCCTTCTGATGTTGGTGGTGGGCAGGGCGGATCCAGAGAAACATATTGAGAGAATTTCTTATTTGAGACCAGACAAATGACCGGTTCCTTTCTTGGCACTCAAAAAAATTTCGTTCCCTATTTGACACCGAGTTCAACTTTCATTGCTTATATGACACTCCGTTGAATTTTCCGTCCGTGGACCGCTAACTGCCATGTAAAAAGACGATTTTGCCCCTGTGGGCCCCACCACCCTTCTCCCTCCTCTCCTCCCCTTCTCCCTCCTCTGCTTGGCCGCCGCGCTGCCGCTGGCCTCGCCCACCTCCAACCCCGACGTCGCACTGCTCCTCACCAAGGTGAAGCCAGCGCTGCAGGGCCAGCAGCCCAACGCGCAACTTGCCACCTGGAATGCCTCCACGCCGCTCTGCCTCTGGCGGGGCCTCCGCTGGGCCACGCCCGACGGCCGGCCCCTCCGCTGCGACGCCGCCTCCTCCTCCCGCAACCTGTCCCTCGCCTCCGACCCCGCTCTCCTCCTCGTCTTCATCCGCCTCCCCGCCGCCGCGCTCGTCGGTCGCCTCCCGCCGGACTTCGGCGCCTTCTCCGCGTTCGACTCCGTCTACCTCGCTGCCAACACCCTCTTGGGCCCCGTCCCGCTCGAGCTCGGCAACGCGCCGTCGCTCTCCGCGCTCGACCTCGCCAGGAACTGCCTCGACAGGGACCTGCCCACCTCCATATGGAACCTCTGCGACCGCGTCACCGAGCTCCGCCTCCACGGCAACGCCCTCACGGGGGCCATCCCGGCGCCGGCCGGGCCCAACACCACCTGTGACCGCCTCCGCGTCCTTGACCTCGGCGCCAACCGCTTCTCCGACGGCTTCCCTGCGTTCCTCACCGCGTTCCAAGTCCTCCAGCGCCTCGACCTCGGCGCCAACCGCTTGGAGGGGCCCATACCGGAGGCCCTCGCCGGGATGGCGACCCAGCAGCAGCTCCAGGTGCTCAACGCCTCCTACAACAACTTCTCCAGCCAGCTGCCCCCGCCCTTCGTGGGCTCCTGCTTCACGGCGGACTCCTTCCTAGGCAACGACCCGTCATTGTGCGGCCCGCTGATGCGCCAGTGCGTGACGGCCTCGGGCCTCAGCTCCCGCAGCGTCGCCGGGATGGTCATCGGCCTCATGGGCAAGGCCAGTGGCAGCGCGGCGGCCAAGCAGAGGAGGGAGAAGGGGAGGAGAGGAGGGAGAAGGGTGGTGGGACCCACAGGAGCAAAATCGTCTTTTCACATGGTAGTTAACGGTCCACGGACGGAAAATCCAACGGAGTGTCATGTAAGAAACGAAAGTTGAACTCGGTGTCAAATAGGGAACAAAATTTTTTTGAGGGCTAAGAAAGGAACGGGTCATTTATCTGGTGTCAAATAAGGAATTCTCTCAAACATATTAGGGTTAGCTGCACATAAATGATACTAGACCAACAACTCCTTCAACCTCCAGCACTGTTCTTCAATCTCCAGCACCCCAAACTTCAATTAATGGCAGAAAAAATTAAGGAGAGGCTATTGGGGCCCACTTGCTCATATGGAGTAGGGGGGGGGGGGGGGGGGGGGGGGGGGGCGCTCGAGCACCCCTTGCACTCTCACGTTGGATCCATCCCTGGTGGTGGGCTCATTTGCATGGTGTTGCCCAACAGGTGGAGGGCGGCGTCCCAATAACGACTGTCCGCCTATGGAAAAGACCAAAGATGGCTGTTGGGGCTCCATTTGGCTGGCTCGAGGCTTCGGTCCTTCCCCGGGGCGGTAGGTGGCCTTCACGTCGTGACTTCTCAGGGCGGTAGGTCAGCATTGCTGCTGGCCCGCTCACCTCTCTGTATCCCATCCCCTTGGTGGTCTTCCTGTGACTGCGTGTATGGCGAGGACGCCCGTTGTGCGTGGTGGCGTCTAGTGTTTGTGGGAACGTCTGTGTGCCATCACTAACACTCCCCTACGCCCAAGCTAGGAGTGGGGCTCTGGTGGGAAACGGAGAGTGGGTTGCTTGAGTCTAGGGAGAAACCCCAAACGACAATGTTTGTGGTCGTCGCTTCCTCCTCGGAGGTGTCGTCTTTGTACCTCTTTTCCTACCGTACTAGGATTTACAGGTGAAAACCTCCCTATGGGTTTTTGGTGTCGTTTTCTTCCTGAATGTGTCGATAGGTTTCTCCGGCTCCACTGTTCCACTCTTACTGTGAGGCAACTGCAGTGCTCCCAGTTGTTTTGTTGGTGGTGCTCGCAACTTGTCGAGATTGTTAGTTGTGCTCTGTGTTGGTTGCTAGTGAGAATAGTTTTGCTAGTTGTTTCTGGTTTGAGGTGCTCTAAGTTAGTTGCTAGTTGTGTCATTTCGATAAAGTTGGCTCACTATAGTTCATGTAAGCAAGTAGTGGCACGAAGTTGCTATTTGCTTCGTCGGTGCACCAAAGTTATACAGGATGAGTGATGCACTCTTCCCAGTCGTGTTGTTTTTAACCAGATTTTTACTCAAAAGTTGAGACGATACTTTTTCTCCTCCATCTAATAAAAATCATGGCAAAATTCGAACAAAAAAATTTCTCATTGTCTCAATCTTCGTTGTCTCATTTACGTTCCAAGTACATTGATTCAAACAGTTTGTAAGCAGAGCCAGCCTAGGCCTAGCCGCCCGCAGCGCAGCGCATGTGCCAATTCGTGTCATAGAAGAACTTTTAGATGCTTTGGAAGAAACTGACCAGGATACCATGGGGTCAGAGGATGAGATAGAAGAGGTGGTCATGGCAGTAGGACACCCTACAAGCTCAGTCATGGCTAGAAGAAGGACCATGAAGTTAGTGGGAAAAGTGGGTAAGACTGAAGTCTTGATTCTTGTGGACTCAGGCAGTGTGGGCACCTTTATCAGTGAGCAATTGGCCAGTAAATTACATCTCTCCAGATCTGAATGCAGTCCTGCCAAGTTTATTGCAGCTGATGGTAGTCCTATGATATGTAATCAGAGGATCAGTAACCTGCAGTGGTCAGTACAGGGTCATACTTTCACATCTTCAGTTGGAATACTGCCCTTGAAATGCTTTGATATCATCCTAGGGCAGGATTGGCTGGAGGAATGCAGCCCTATGTGGGTACATTGGACTAATAAGTTGATGAAATTCACCAAGGAAGGCATCAGAATTCATTTGTAAGGGGTAACCAATGACCTGACCAGATGTTCACCTATATCTAGAGAGGGGCTGCAGGCCTTGATGAGCAGGCAAGCTATCACCCACTGCATTCAGTTCAAATCTCAGGAGCTGACTGGGCTGGATCAACCATCTGTGTGTGCTATTTCTGCTGCTGATACTCAGCACTCACCTGAGCTGCATAAGCTCTTGCAGGAATATCAGGATTTGTTTAGGGAACCAAATGAATTGCCACCTACCAGACCATTTGACCATAATATTTATCTACTTCCTGGGGCACCTCCAGTGAATGTTAGGTCTTACAGATACTCCCCAGCTCAAAAGGATGAAATAGAGAAGCAATTGGCAGAAATGTTGCAGAGTGGTATCATCAAAACCAGTGACAGTCCATATGCTTCTCCCGTGTTATTGGTTAGAAAGAAAGATGGGACTTGGAGGTTTTGTGTAGACTATAGGTAGTTGAATGCTCAAACAGTTAAAAACGAGCATCCTATGCCAATAGTAGAGGAGCTGATAGATGAATTGGCTGGTGCTCAATGGTTTTCCAAATTGGATTTCAGGGCAGGATATCACCAGATTTGTATTAATCCTGTTGATACTCACAAAACTGCCTTCAGAACCCATAGTGGCCTCTATGAATTCTTGGTGATGCCTTTTGGATTGACAAATGCACCAGCTACATTTCAGAGCATCATGAATTTGATTTTTGCTCATTTACTCAGAAAAGGAGTGTTGGTCTTCATGGATGACATTTTGATTTATTCTCAAACCTTGCCTGAGCATTTGGAGTTGTTACAGCAGGTTTTCCAGATTCTTAGAGACAACAGATTCTACATCAAACTCTCTAAGTGTGCTTTTGCTCAGACTGAGGTTGAATATCTTGGCCACAATATTTCTGGGAAAGGGGTGGCCACTGAAGCATCAAAGATTGCTGCTGTTCAAAGGTGGCCTAGGCCTACTAACCTCAAGGAACTGAGAGGGTTTTTAGGGCTCACTGGCTACTACAGAAAGTTCATCAAACATTATGGGTTGATTAGTAGACCCTTATCTGATTTACTCAAGAAGAATGTACCTTTTGTGTGGACATCACAAGTGGAGACTGCCTTTCAGCAGCTGAAGTTGGCCTTAGTCCAAGCACCTGTGCTGGGTTTGCCTGATTTCACAAAACCTTTTGTGGTGGAAACAGATGCAAGTGATCTGGGATTTGGGGCTATTTTGATGCAGGAAGGTCACCCAATTGCATATTTGAGCAAACCAGTTTGTCACAAAAATCAAGCACTCTCTACTTATGAAAAAGAATGTATGGCTCTAGTGATGGCAGTGGATAAATGGAGACCTTACTTGCAGAATCAAGAGTTCATCATTAAGACAGATCACAAGAGTTTACTGCATTTATCTGAGCAAAGGGTCACTACTAAACTCCAACAGAAGGCTTTACTCAAGTTGATGGACCTTCAATACAGGATTATATATAAGCAAGGACCCACTAATCAGGCTGCTGATGCCTTGTCTAGATGCCATTCTGCTGATATTATAGCCCCTATATCTCACTGTCAGCCAGTATGGATTGATAAAGTGAAAGCTGGATATGTAGATGACTCTAAGGCAATACAGTTGATGAAAGAATTAGAAGATGCTGGGGGTGCTGTGGGAGCTTTCACACTAACTGAGGGCCTTATTAGACATTCTGGAAGAATTTGGCTAGGAGGTAATAAGTTGGCTCATCAACATGTGCTGCAGGCTATCCATAGTAGTGGCATTGGGGGGCACTCTGGAGTTGCTGCTACCTACTACAGAATGAAGAAACTCTTCGGTTGGTCAGGAATGAAACAGGATATTCAGAAGTTTATTGCTGCCTGTCAAGTTTGCCAACAAGCTAAGGTGGATCACTGTAGACCAGCAGGCTTGTTACAACCTCTGCCTGTTCCTGATCAAGCATGGCAAACAGTCTGTCTGAATTTTGTGGAAAGCCTTGCCTTCCTAAGTCAAATAAGATGGATACTATCTTGGTGGTAGTGGATAAGTTCAGCAAGTATGGTCATTTCATACCCCTATCTCACCCTTATACAGCTCTTCAGGTAGCTCAGGTATACTTTGATTAGGTGTATAAGCTCCATGGGTTACCCCTTCACATTGTTTCAGACAGAGATAGGATCTTTACAAGTTCGGTCTGGCAACAGTTGTTCAGACTCACTGACACGAAATTGCTCATGAGTTCTTCTTACCATCCACAAACCGATGGTCAGACCGAACGTCTGAACCAATGTTTGGAAGGGTTTTTGCGTTGCAGTGTGCAGGCCTGTCCAAAGCAGTGGCACAAATGGTTGCCAGTTGCCGAATATTGGTATAACACCTGTTTTCACTCAGCCTTGGGTCTCTCTCCATTTGAGGTACTTTATGGACATGCCCCAAGGCATTTTGGGATTTCAAATGATGCTCAAACTCATGCTCCTGACATTGAACAATGGCTACTGGAGAGAAAGTTGCTTGAAGATGTAGTGAGGCATCAACTGACTTGAGCTCAGCAGCGCATGAAGAGTCAGTCTGACAAGCATAGGCAAGAGAAGCAGTTTGCTATCGGGGACAAGGTCTATCTTTGTCTCCAACCATACATTCAGTCCTCAGTGGCGCCTAGAGGTAACCAGAAGCTCAGTTATCGCTACTTTGGACCCTTCAGGTTGCATATCGGCTCGTATCAGTCAGGTTGCATATCGGCTGGATCTTCCTGACACCTGCCGCATTCATCCGGTGGTGCATGTGTCCCAGCTTAAGAAGAATATACCACAAGTCGACATTGAAGATGATATTGCTGCTATCCCTGATGATCCTATGATGCCTATTCAACCAACTAGATTTGTGGCTTCCCGTATGATTCAGAAAGGGGGTTCACATATTTGTCAGATTCAGGTTCAGTGGACTGACTGTCCAAGCACTCTACTGACCTGGGAGGAAGCAGAAGATCTTAATCGTCGCTTCCCTCGTAGTTCAGCTTGGGTCAAGATGGATTTCGAGGGGGAGGGAATGTCAGGACCTATTAGCGGACTCGGGCCAAGGACAAGGCGGCCAGGTCCGTCAAGGCGGACGGAACGCCAACACCTGATGGAAATCCGACAACAGGAGGAACGGCAAGTCTAACGGTGAAAAAGGTGGGGTGAACTCTGTAATCTGGATTGGCGGTTGAGGTGTGCCTGTAGGGCGGTTGGTGTGGGCCTTGGGCCCAGTTGTCAGGACGTGTTGCGCCTGCTATAAAGGGCGTCGTAAAGGACTGAATCGGTTAAGAAATAACAGAACTCTGAACATCGCCTAAAGTTGCTATTCCCGGTCTCAATTCTGTTCGTCTCGTCCCTTTCTCCTGCTGTTCTTCCTTCCCCGAACTCTACTCCGGTGAAATCCGTCACGATCTCCAGAGGGATCGTGACTAGCCCAGCCGTTACCGTAAGCTGGACAAGAGGTCCACGGAGTGCACAAAACTCTGTCATCCGCTCAAAGTCATGCTGAACGACCATCTCGTTGTCTGAGTATGTGGCATTTGCTCCACGGTACACATGAGCTGCGTGGAAAGGCTGAGCAGAAACTATTATTATTATATGCACGTCACCACGGTAAGCCGGATGAGCAGAGCAATGACACACAGCATCGCCACCTGCCGGGTACGAATATTGCTGATCAAGTAGGGATGGGGGAAAGATGACAATTCACAACGCAAAAAGTTGACGCTCAGAGCCGGATCCCATTTTGTCATCGATGACGTTGCCACATCGCCCTCACTGGGGCTCCCCACAGTTTATTGAGCGCGACCCGTCCCCGGCCCGCAGGTAGCCATTATTTCGGCATGTGCGTCCGTCGGTCGTTCATTCATCGTCTAATGTTCAAAGCCGAGTGGCGTTGCGAAATTGGCATTCTGTACACTCTCACATGTGCCGGGCGTCGTGTTACCATACATCCATGACAGTAGGACCACAGCAGACCGACGAAACGTGTGTTCCCCTCTTTTCCACAGGTAGCTCAAATCCTTTTCACCAGCTCAGCATTGCGGACTGAGTTCAGAGTTGTCCACCTAATAAATCATATGAAGGCCATGTTAGGTAGCGCTCGTGGTCGTGGAGCAGCTCTACGACTCCATGTACCGAATGGGATAGAAAGCGTCCGCTCCTTTCACGAATCCTGACTCTAATACAGGACTTCTCGGGGGAAGTCTAAAAAAGTGGTTTTTTTTTTTTTTTTTTTTTTTTTTTTTTTGCTTCGCTCCTCCCTTTGGGCGCTGATTGTTTATACGTTAGTTGATGCTGTTTCGTTGTGAGAGAAAAACATCATACTATGACTGATAAGCTAGACTAATAAGTTCAAATGAACAGGGCGTATATGTGCGTAAATGTATTTATAAAGATGGACATATTTGGTGTATGTGTGTGTTATAAAGAAAATTTAGCTTATGCTGAAATTTGTCACGAGATTGCTTCCACTAGTTCTCATAGCAGAAATTTGGCTTATGCTAAAATGTGGTGAGAGAAAAATAGTATTTTATGATTGAAATTTAGCTTATGTTGATGTTTATATGCTGAAATGTTGTAGGAGGAAAACACTAAAAGTAGCTCATGTGAACAGGGTGAATATCAACAGGCAGCTGCCAGCCAAACCAAACGTGGACTCGCATGCAGAAAAGGCCTCGCGCGTGTACAATTTATATATAAAGCGTCACGAGATTGCTTCCATTAGTTCTCACAGCAGAAAGGTAGTCACTGTCCGCCACTCCACTAGCCAACGCAACTACGCAAGCAATCCTGGGGAAAATGGAGGCCGCCGCCGCCGCGACGGGGCTCGCCCAGAGACCGGTTGTGCTGTACCCGTCGCCGGGGATGGGCCACCTGGTCTCCATGATCGAGCTTGGCAAGATCCTCGGCGCGCGGGGACTGTCCGTCACGATCGTCGTCGTCGAGCCGCCTTACAACACGGGAGCCACGGGGCCTTTCCTCGCCGGCGTCTCCGCGGCCAACCCGTCCATCTCCTTCCACCGCCTGCCCAAGGTCGAGCGCCTCCCGCCCGTCAAGTCCAAGCACCACGAGGCGCTCACCTTCGAGCTCGTCCGCGTCTCCAACCCGCACCTCCGCGAGTTCCTGGCCGCCGCGTCCCCGGCCGTGCTCGTCGTCGACTTCTTCTGCAGCATCGCGCTGGACGTGGCGGAGGAGCTCCGTGTGCCCGCCTACTTCTTCTTCACCTCGGGCGCCGAGGTGCTGGCCTTCTGTCTGTACCTCCCGGTGCTCCACGAGCGGACCACGGCGAGCTTCCAGGACATGGGGGAGGAGCTCGTGCACGTGCCGGGCATCCCGCCGTTCCCGGCGACGCACTCCATCCTGCCCATCATGGAGCGCGACGACGTGGCCTACGACGGCTTCCTAAAGGGTTTCAGAGACCTCTGCCGCTCCCAGGGCCTCATCGTCAACACGTTCCGCTTGCTGGAGCAGCGCGCCGTCGAGACCGTGGCCGCGGGCCACTGCACGCCCCCCGGCCTCCCGACCCCGCCCATCTACTGCATCGGGCCGCTCATCAAGTCGGAGGAGGTGCTGGGCAAGGGCGGCGAGGAGTGCCTGGCGTGGCTGGACGCGCAGCCCAGGGCCAGCGTGGTGTTCCTCTGCTTCGGCAGCCTCGGCCGATTCAGCGCGGAGCAGATCAGGGAGGTGGCGGCCGGCCTGGAAGCCAGCGGGCAGCGGTTCCTGTGGGTGGTGCGGGCCCCGCCCAGCGACGACTCGGCGAAGAAGTTCGAGAAGCCGCCGGAGCCGGACCTGGACGCGCTCCTCCCGGAGGGGTTCCTGGCCCGGACCAAGGACAGGGGCCTCGTCGTCAAGTCGTGGGCGCCGCAGCGGGACGTGCTGGCGCACGCGTCCGTGGGCGGCTTCGTGACGCACTGCGGCTGGAACTCGGTCCTGGAGGCGGTGATGGCGGGCGTGCCGATGCTGGCGTGGCCGCTCTACGCGGAGCAGCGGCTCAACCGGGTGTTCCTGGAGAAGGATATGCAGCTGGCCGTGGCTGTGGAAGGGTACGACAGCGACACGGGCCTCGTGGCGGCCGAGGAAGTTGCTGCCAAGGTGCGATGGCTCATGGACTCCGATGGCGGGAGGAGGCTCCGGGAGCGCACGGTGGAGGCCATGCGGCAGGCCAAGGACGCGCTGCGCGAGGGCGGTGAGTCGGAGGCCACGCTGGCCGGGCTGGTGGACGAGTGGAAACGCACTTGACGTGGTGGATTATGGAGTAGGTTGGTTGTTGGAAGCAGCGGCGGATCCAAAGGGGGGGAGGGGGGGAGGGGGGGGGGCTAGGGGGGTTCCAGCCCCCTCTAATTTCTTGATTTCAAGCCTAATCACTGTAGCAAAAGCTTGATTTCACCATTAAATTTTTATGCAAATCAACATCTTCATTATTTTAGCCCCCCTTATCCCGCATCGTGCATCCGCCACTGGTTGGAAGGGACGGACGTTGGCGCACACTTGTCCTTGCCAGCCGCCAGTTGGTCATCATCTATGGGACTGCCGGGCTCCCGGGCTGGGTGCCCTATAACGCGTGTTTTGGAAATTGGGTAAAACATTGTAGCAGCATTTTTGTTTTTTAAAAAGTACTAGCAAATATAATTTGTTACATGACGTCCGTGAATCCAATAATAATAAAGCTAGCTATTTTTTATTGAATTTAATACTTTAATTAGGTCTAACCTTAAATCATTTAATCTAATACTCGTAATAATGACAGTGCAAGATCGCCCTTGCCTATATATGCAGGTGTACTCTATTGTTCTTTTGGTGCAATACCTTTGCTTTCACTCCCGATTCTTAGGGGTGCAATACCTTTGCTTTCACTCCCAATTCATAGGACGTCTCCAACAGGAGACCTATTACGGAACCCAAATTCAAAATGGGTCTCCAACACAATATATATAGGCTCCAACAGAGTATCTATATGGAAAACCCATTTTAGGTGTCAGGAGAGGCATAACCTAAATATAGATATCCTCTCTCCTGGAGACCCATTTGTAGAAATGGTTGTCTTTTAGGTCTTGTTGTTGGAGAAGACCAAAAATAGGTATTGAACCATTTGCTTGTAGCGCTACCCAAAAGACGAAAATGAGTCTTGTATTTTAGGTCGCGGTTGGGGAGACCGTCTTATGGTTCTGAGTCTAAAATGGGCTGCAAGATAGGAGTATGGTGCGTTCGATGTAATTCAGCACGTGAATCAGAGACGGCTGATAAGAACTGGCGACGTGGCACCATGAACAGCCTGAGCTTGGTCCTGAATTCGTTAAATAGAGATTTATTTATACGGAACGTAAACAGGAATCATTCAGTGAGTGCAAAGTTGCGAGCTGCATTGATTTCTGAAAGTCGTAGAAAATTAATTGCACAATGAAATGCAGTTGGATTAATCCTCCTATTCCTATGCACACTTTAGATAAAGTTTTTAGATGTGGAATTGCAAGGTAGACCTTATATTATAGGGTTAAGTTCAATTTACACCCTCCAACTTGCAGCAAAGTTCGGATTTCAACCTCAAACTTTAAAACCGGACAACTTTGGCCCTCCAACTCTCGAAAAAGTTCAACTTTCAACCTTCTGAGCGGTTTTGCGGGTGAACAGTAACTTTTGATATTTTCAGATGCGCCGAAATTTTATATTATTTTTTCGAGCATCTTAACGTCCTCAAATGAAAAAACTCAAAACTACAAAGTTGTAGATCTCATCGAGGTCTACAATTTCCATAAAAAAAATTATCTTCATCCGACATCGTATTGAAGGGTTTTCTATTTTTTGAAATTTGAGTCTCATCACACGATAAAATATGGTGCTGAAATTTTATATTATTTTTTCAAGCATCTTACTGTCCTCAAATGAAAAAACTCAAAACTACAAAGTTGTAGATATCATCGAGGTCTATAATTTACATATAAAAATTATCTTCATCCGATATCGTATTGAAGGGTTTTCTATTTTTTGAAATTTGAGTCTCATCACGCGTGAAACAATTTTGTCGCGTGATAAGACTCAAATTTAAAAAAATAGAAAACCCTCCAATACGATGTCGGATGAAGATAATTTTTATATGTAAATTGTAGACCTCGATGAGATCTACAACTTTGTAGTTTTGAGTTTTTTTATTTGAGGACAGTAAGATGCTCGAAAAAATAATATAAAATTTCAGCACCATATTTTATCGCGTGATGAGACTCAAATTTCAAAAAATAGAAAACTATTCAATACGATGTCGGATGAAGATAATTTTTATATGTGTAGACCTCGATGATATCTACAACTTTGTAGTTTTGAGTTTTTTCATTTGAGGACGTTAAGATGCTCGAAAAAATAATATAAAATTTCGGCGCTCCCGAAAATATCAAAAGTTACTGTTTACCCATAAAACCGCCCAGAAGGTTGAAAGTTGAACTTTTTCGAGAGTTGGAGGGCCAAAGTTGTCCGGTTTTGAAGTTCGAGGTTGAAATCCGAACTTTGCTGCAAGTTGAAGGGTGTAAATTGGACTTAACCCTATATTATATGGATGCTCTGGGTGGTAAGCAATACACATACCAATAATAAATGGATAAGTACCCTCTTAATGAAGTTGTGTTGAGCACGTTGGTGGAAAAAATAAGGACGTGGCTAGCGCCCGGACGTCCGGACGCCTGAGCCGCTGCCGCCCGTCTCGTGTCCCGCACCTACCCATCCATGTCAAGCCCGTTGCGTCCACCCACAAGCACGTGAGGCTCGCTTGCCCCAGTGGGGACCGCCTCCGTCTTCCCGCGCCTGACACCGAGGTGAGACAGCTGAAAGGCGAGGAGGGAGATGCAACACTCGATCTAATTTTGAAACATCCAGATACAATAATTATAACATACGTCTAAAAACAAATAAAACATGCGTCTGAAACACTTGAAAAAACACCTGAAAAACACTTGAAACCATTGTAAACATGCGCAACATCCAGATAAAACATTTGCATCATATGTGTGAAAACATATGCAATATCCAGATAAACACACTTGCAACATATGTCGGAAAAAAACATATGAAACATTGAGAATATGAGCTTGCAACATACGTGTACAACCATTGCAACATGTGCAATATCTCGATCTACTTTTGCACAATGAAACACTTGCAACATACCGCTGAAACACTTGAAACAGAAGCTTGCATCATGCGTTTTTTACCCTTCTTCCATACGACGCAGCGCAGAGCGGGGGACAGACGGTTCCGGACATCCGGTAGCCGAGGATGGTGGCGCGGCCTGGTAGCGGCCAGGTGCGCCTGCGCCTGGCCTGCGATGCCCCCCCTCTCCTGACCCCCTGGCCTGGGTGCGACGAAGGATGGAGCACGGGGCACGCCGTTGCACTTGCGGAGCACACGCATGTAGCTTGGAGGCAGAGGGTGAGGCGCCGACGACCGGGTCCAGCGGCAGCTGCAGTTGGTGGGACAATTGGCATCGTACCTCACGTGGAGGATTCCTCATCTCTACGAGAGATAGAGGTGCCGTGGGGATGGGGGGCGCCGTAGAGGATGGCAGCAGCGGCACGCCGGAGTGGGCGGCGGCGCAAGATGGAGATGGCAACGCGGCGGATTGGGACGGTCGGACGGCCGTACAATGCCGTGAAGACGCAACACACGGGCATGGAGTGGGGGAGACGAGCTTTCTGTGGGGATTTTTTTTCAGGGAGCAGCGTATGCGGTAGTGAGTGGAGCGAGGCGTCCGGCCTTCCGTAATTTATTCTTGATGGTAGCATTATGGAAAAAATAAATGCGTATTCATGCTATTATTTGGGTACCTACGCTAAATAGTAAATAAAGCAAAAACGTTCACTTCTTAATTTATTCTTGACACCCTAGAGAATCCATAGCGAGCTTGAACCATAGGCAACGAGGATACACAATGCCTGTCATTAGGAGGGATACCTAATGCCTGTCACTAGGAGCAAAGCCTCTGATGTTGATCCTATCTGGTGAGGCTGAACGAAGTTTGACAAGCGAAGCGTAGAATCCATCTTTGATGTTGATCAGTGCCTCATGTCTTCCTTTCTCCACTATCATGCCATCTTTGAGAACTGCAATGACATCAGCGCCTTTGATTGTCGATAGACGGTGCGCCACCATAACCGTGGTCCTGCCAACCATCACATGATCCAAGGCATCCTGCACAGTGCGCTCAGACTCAGTATCCAGGGCGCTTGTTGCCTCATCAAGCAGCAGTATCTTGGGATCTTTCAGTATAGCCCTTGCGATGGCTACCCGCTGCTTCTGGCCGCCAGATAGCTGCACCCCTCACCCCTCTTTCCCCAACGCTGGTGTTATATCCCTGGGGAAGGCTTGAGATGAACTCATGTGCATCGGCTAGCTTTGCCACCTTGATGAGCTCCTCTTCCATGACTTCCCCGTGCTTCCCGTAGGCTATGTTGGCACGGATTGTGTCATTGAATAGCATAGGCTCTTGGCTCACCAGTCCCATCTGATCCCTCAGCCAATTTATCTTTAATTTCTTAATATCCATTCCATCCAGTGAGATGGTACCTGAATCAGGTCTATAGAATTGCTCTAGCAGAGCGATTACTGTTGACATGCCGCTGCCACTCTCCCCAACAAGGGCAACAGTCTGCATGGAACCATAATGTGAGTAAGACATTATTGAAACCATAATGTGAGTAAGACATTATTATATTATCATAGAAATTACGATATTGCAGAGGGATATAAATAGGCTAACCTTTCCAGAGGGACTATGCAGTGTAAAATCGCTGAAGATTTGATCATCAGGGCGGGTTGGATACTTGAAGCTGACATGTCGGAAATCGATGTCACCCTTGACCTCTTCTAATATCAAACCTTCGTCGCTACCTGAGTCAATTTTCGACTTACAGTCTAACAAAGCAAATATGGATATAGTTGACTCCCTGGCCCTTTTGGAATCAGAAGCCAGTGCACTTGTTTCAGATATTCCGACTGTTGACAACATCAATGCTAAGAAAACCTGCAAGACAGAACCACATGAGTTAATTTATTAAAGTACAAATTACCAAAATTATTATGTCATTCTCATTTGGATCGCCAAACTATGAAATTGTATATCTATCCCCCTAAACTATTTAAGTACTTCAGTCCTGGTCTAAAGCAACCACACTGCTTCATCGTGGAACCGATATATGGGTCCATAACTCATTATTACAGGGTGATCCCTAAACTATCATGAGATTCTCACCTAGATCCCCAATCTGTGAAATTGCATATCTGGCTGGGTCCCTATAATCTATTAAATTACTCCAATATAATCTCGGTCCAAAGCATCCACTTGTCTTCTCCATCGATTAAGGGACACACTCGCCTTGCTCCGCTCCATCAGCCACCACGCTGCAGCTACAAGGAGCTCGGTGTCACGTCCAGATGCATCAAGGCTATTATGCAACATCTCTAGGGACATTCTGGACAACTTCACGATGACGAGGAGCAATTGGCCCCTGTCCAGCCATGCTTGCAGGTAGCATCAAGAAGTCCTTGCTAGACAAGATGAGAAGAAGACACAAGATCAAGAATGAGCAAAGGCTCAGAAGCCTATCCCCGCAAGCCGAGCTTTGATGAATGGAACGTGAAGGGATTGCTTTTGGATCGGGATTGGGTATTTGAATAGATTAGGAACCTTTATATGTTCATAGCATAGGGACTTAGACAAAAATCACAAAATAGTTTAGGGACCGCCTGCGTAATTATGACCAACGGATCCACAATTGGTCCACCCTAAAATGCCACGTTAGCTAATGGATTGTGGCATGGCTGCTTTGGATCGCAATTGGGGTACTTAAATAGTTAAGAGACCAAGATATGCAGTTTCATAATTTGGAGACCTAAATCAGAATGGTGTAATAGTTTAGGGACTACCAGCATTTGTTAATATTTTATAACAAGGAGTGAAATTCTAATCTAAGGGTAAAAAACACTGTTCTCCTGCGTGTTCGAGAAAAAAAAGGTAAAAATACTTTTTAAATAATGCATTTTTACCTTGAAAACAGCACTAAAAGTAGATTTTTCAAACAGTTTAACATGGAGGATGCATATGTATTCTAAAAGTCAACCATACATCATAAACTTTATAAATAAGACCAAGCTTTCCCTTGATAATTAGAAAATGAATGCATATGTATCGTTCAGTAATTGTTTCCAAAAGTATATTCTTAAAAACACCCAGATTCAATAATTACTACCTTGGCATCTTCACTGAACCCTTTCAAGAATCTTATTTGTGCATAACCTTGAAGACCCACCAGTGGAATTACACAGATAATGATTAAACAGAGCTTCCAATCTGCTATCATAACAATGACAAATCCTGTTAGAAGTGTCGAAGTGACCTCAGCTGCCAAGGCCAAGCTATCACCTACTAGACGTCGAACGTTCAAAGCATCAACTGATAACCTTGTACCTAGTGCTCCACTGTAAGATGTAATTGACCATCAGTACCCATGTCTAAACCCTCATAATCATAAGTCCTGTGGAAACAAAAAAATAACGAACAGTGGGATGGAAACCAACCTGGAATTTTTTGGGTTGTCAAACCAAGCTACATCTTGGTGCACAATGCTCTGAAATGACAAGGCACGAACACGCTCGATCAACTTCCCTCCAGCTATTCCAAATAAGAAATACTCCACTAGTATTGATATTATTGACACGATACCCAGCACAATACAGATCAATCCCCAAAAGTGAGAATCATTTTTTAGTTTGTCTGCCGGCTCAAAGAAAGTTATGATAGCATTTGAAATTTTTACACCAGAAACTGGTAAAAGCATTCCATGAATTGCTGCAGCAAGTGACCCCAACAAAATAACTGGTAGCTCTGGCTTGTTTAGATTAGCTAGGCATCCAAGAGGAGATTGCTTTGGGACCTCACTGTCACCAGCCTTGTCTTTCTCGTTATCATTTGTATCATTGACTTCGTACAATTCAACTACTGAGCCGGGCAAGCCAAAAGGCAAAGTGAAAGAGTGTCGGCTACTGTTCCCTGCAGAATTTATGCCTATCAATTCCGACGATGTGAGGCTTCTACTTTTGTCAGATATGTGGCGATCTAATTTCTGTTCTGCTTCTTTTGGGCTTTCTTGTATCCGAATAAGTTGAGAATAAGCGCCGTCCAGGTTCATTAGTAATTCATCATGGGCACCTGTGTATCCATGCCTGCAAAAATATGATCAATCAAGTTAAACATGTCAAGCATGTAATGAATGGACATAAACTTAAGGGAAAGGGGTCCTAACCTTGTTCGATAATTTTGCCTTGTTGAACGACTGAGATGCAGTCAGCATTCCTTACAGTACTCAAACGATGTGCAACCCACAAGGGTTGTTCTGCCCACCATGATCGTATTCAGTGCCTCCTGAACGATTCGCTCTGATTCCACATCCAGTGCACTGGTAGCCTCATCTAACAAAAGGATTTTGGGGTTTGTAATGATTGCTCGGGCAATAGCAATCCTTTGTTTTTGCCCCCCAGAGAGCTGAGCACCACACTGACCAACCAACGTGTCATAGTCCTGGTATGAGGGGGGGGGGGGGGGGGGGGGGGGAAGGAAAATGTCAGCACTTTGGTCAGACAGAAGATGTAGAATATAGAAGTTGATTTGTTGGGTTTTTTTCACATACATTAGGCAATTTATCAATGAAATTTGCTGCAATAGCAAGCTCAGCTGCTCTTTTAATCTCTTCGATTGTCGCGTCCTCTTTTCCATATGCGATGTTATCTTTGATTGAAGTCATTAAGAGCAACGGCTCTTGACTAACAAGACCAATCTTCCCTCTTATCCAACCAAGCTGTAAACTCTTGATGTTAATCCCATCGATCAAGACCTCACCGGCCTGTGGATCATAGAATCTTTCTACAAGACTGATCACAGTTGACTTGCCACTTCCACTCTCCCCAACTATTGTCATTGTGGTGCCGCCCGGAACATGTAATGTGAATCCATCGAATATCAGTTGTTCTGGCCTGGCTGGGTAGCTAAAATACACGTCCTTGAGGTCAACGTCACCCCTCATGTCCTCTAACTGCTTACCACTAGTTGTGTCATCTGGGTCAATCTCAGGTTTCCTCTTAATTGTTGTGAACAATCTGTAAGCCGCAGACTGTCCTGCTGCAAAGGCTGCAATGCAGGGGGTTGCTTGTCCTAATGACCTGACACAAACAACTTGAGATCAATCGATACAGTCAACTATGCTGCGGTGAGCATCAGAATATAATAAAATGTACATTTTCCATGTGTTAATGAAGAGAGACTCACAATGCCCCAATCATGACAGCAAACAAGATGCTAATGATGTCTCCTCCTGAGTATCCTTTGCTAAGAATCAACTTTCCACCATACCATATTGCTAAACCATAGCTAGCAAAGAATATGAAGAAAACGGAACCCCTGCCAATGCCATTTGTAATTCCTTCCTGGACAGCAGCCTTGTATGCCTTGTGTATGAACTTATTGTACAACGCAATGGCCTGCCTCTCACCGTTAAATGAGACAACCTGTGTATCCATAGGAAACACAGTGAGATGTAGAGATCTCTCTGATACTAGCATTATGCAAATTGCTGGATCGCTGAGTGCACTGAACTTACTGTTTTTATGGCCCCAATTGTCTGTTCGACAACATTGCTTGCATCGCTGTATGATGTTTGCCCCTTACTAGATAGTTTGGACAACATTTTTGAGACAACCCCGCCAGCGACGACAACTGGAGGTATGCATGACAACATCACAAAAGATAGAAGCCAACCTTTCACGATAGCGACGACGAAACCACCAATGAAGTTAGCAGTAAGTTGTAGAAACTTGCCAACCTGTAGGATTTTGTACTAGTCAAATTATGCAGATCTTCTGATACAAGCTGCCGATAAAATAAAATAGACCTGACCAGGGCTGTGGGGTATTGTGTGTGAGAGAGAGAGGTTGTGGTTGGGGGTACGGGGCTCAGGTCTCTCGTAAGGCCCTGGGTTTTGCCTTAAGTAGGCGCCTTGCTTAGGACCTGTGTTGGACAGGAGTTTCAATGACTCATAGAGTTCACCGCTCTAATCGGTCTACCGCAAGAACCAAGAAGCTTGGCCAAGTGGGCGGTAATAATGGACATTTTTTTTTTTATCGTGCAGTCGTGCTCTTCATTTTACTTGTTGCAGAGCTATTACCTTCTCACCAATAGCATCCTGAACTATCACGGTATCTCCAGACATCCTTGAAACCACTTGTCCAGTTGTCATTTCTACATCAAAGAATGCTATATCTTGTTTCAGGACAGATTTGAGGTACAGAGATCGAATGCGTGTTGCCTGCCTTTCTCCTGTCATTGTCCAGCATGACACCTCTGCACAAACAACACAATGGCTTCAATTCTTAGACTGATACGAGCACCATATGCCTTAAACAACAGTAATAGAACTTGTTTCAGTTTGTCCAGTATCAGATTGTCGGATATCACGAACTGCTGGACACTTGAGCTTGTTTTACTTAAAAGCTATTATATCATCATCTTGTCATCATGAACAACTAGCGGCAGCAGTATCAGTTTGTGTTGCAAATGTATATGAACACTGAAAAGGTTAAAAGCCTATCCATACTTACGAAGAAAGGCAGCAACCCCTGTTCCAATGCCCAGGTAGACAAAGTCCAGAACAACGAGAGAGAGAAAAGGGCGGAGGAACAATGAGAAATTACTACCTGAAGGTCTAATGGCAGAACAAAAATACCGTTAGTTAGCAGGCGCATCTTGTAGTGCTAGGACAAGACTTAACCTATAATTACTATATTAATGTCATTTATATGATGCAAAATCAAAATCATAAGCAAGTATGTTTTAACACAAATCTAATAACATCCATTTTGTATTACAAAAATAATGTATTAATAAAGAAATTGTTGGTCTAACAAAAATAAATATGCCTACTAATTTCATATGTAGGGACTATAAGTTACAATCTTTAACTAATCCACTGCAAAACGTAGCTTTCATAGAAGCAATGTGTAAAGGCACTATTCTATCTTTGTAAAGGTCAGCTCCCGGATGAGTGAGAAACTGAGAACAACATGACCCGGAGAAAATGAATGAAAAATAAACTAAATTGTTGCTAATATATAATGCCACCATTTTTTTAATAAGGTGATCGTACAACCAAAAGTTAGCCTCGCAAGATGCAAACTTTGTTACACAAAACTAATATAACTGGATTTGTATTTGAAAGCATTGTCTTTTTTTTTAGCGCAATGAAAGCATTGTCTTATGGTTATGATCTGGAATTGGATTGTTTTCCAGCAATTGGAATGTGAGTCAAATCATTTTTCTTTTGGTTTGGATGTATATGGATTTGGATTGTACGAATGATTTTCTGAAGTTGTTTTTGGATAGTTAGCAAATAGAATGAAATCTCGGAGCGGGCCGGACCTCGGAGCCGCTGTGGCAGTCGGACACGCCGAACAAGTGCATTGCCGCCGACGCTAATCCCCAGCGCGCCCGCGAGATCCGCACCGGCACATCGGCGAAGCGCGTCGCGGCGGCACCACTTGCAGGAGCTGCATCACCATCAGCACATGCGGCACCACATGCAGCGGACCGGCGAAGCGCACATGTCCTCCGTCACCGTGCCGCGGCCGCGCGTCGTGGTTCACCCCCATACCGGCACACCCTCGCTGCGGTAA
This sequence comes from Miscanthus floridulus, assembly GCF_019320115.1. Taxonomy (NCBI): domain Eukaryota; kingdom Viridiplantae; phylum Streptophyta; class Magnoliopsida; order Poales; family Poaceae; genus Miscanthus; species Miscanthus floridulus. Next base: position 104,111,787 of record NC_089584.1, read on the forward strand.
ATGCTCCCCCGCTTGCCGCCCAGCCTGGCGGCACGGGAGCTGTCGTCAGCCTCGGCCCAACTGACGCGTTTCGCCGCGCGCGCGGCCCCGTCGTCTCGGGTGCAAGCCGTCGCCATCGCAAAGCGGCCTGGCGGCGGGGAACTGCTCGGCACGGGCCGCTGACTCGCTGTGTCGGGGGATAACAGGCGAGTAATGGGATGAAGATGGAATCGATCTTTCGGCTGTGTTTATTTCCCCTGAACTTTAGTTTCAATCTGTCGCGTATCTTAGAACGGGGTACCCCAAGCAAACATTAAATGGGTCGTTAAAGTCCCATCTAAATAATAAAAGCTAGAAGGTAAGTCGTGAATCCCTCACCCGCCACGACCGAGCCCACTGGGTCCTCCTCCTCCTCGCCTCGGGCCTCGAGCAGGAAGTCTCGGCATCCTGACGCAAACTCCGCTTCGTGCGAGGCTCCCCAGGGAAGGCCTCGGCAGGGAACGCCGTCTCCGCCTCGCCTGAGGCTCTCCGCGGAAGGCCTCGGCAGGAGGTGCATTCTCTGTATCGCGCGAGGCCTCTCGCGCAAGGCCTCGGCAAGGAGCCTGATCTCCGTCTCGCGTGAGGCCTCATTCTCCGTGTCCCTCGAGGCCGGCTCGTCCGCGGCCCGTCGCCCTCCGCCTCGGCCGACCCTCCCGACAGCGCGTCACGTCTCATTAATACTTCAACCACTCCCGCAATCTCAGCCGGACGATGGCTCGACGCCACGAAAGGGCCGACGGGACCCGAGGTCGCATCAGCGCCATACCGACCAGGACACGGCACGGCGGGGGTTACCGGGCACTGTGTCCTAACGTTGTGCCCACGATCAGCCGCCCACTCCGGCTGGGACAGGGTACGGCGGGGATTACCGGCCACTGTGTTCTGTCACTGTGCCCACGATCAGCGCCCATACTACACTGTGCCCTGCGATCCCCGCCTCGAAACAACATCACGCGGACAACTTGGCCCGGATCATCACCGCCTCCAAGACCGATGCATCAGAGTTGTCGCCCACTCGAGGCCTCGGCATTGTACACCAAGGTCTCGGCTATCTTGGGGTTCGTGCCTGCCGAGACCCCTCACTGCAGTTCAGCCTCGGCACCGATCAAGCCTCGGCCTCACGCACAGTCCATCCACAGTGGTCTGCACGTCCGCCGCCGCACCCACTCCAAGGCTGTCCCGGGACTCCCACGACGCACAGGATCGGATGAGACGCCCACGCCGCCCCAGTGCTCCAAGGACGGACCATTCCGACGACCACGCCGCCATAGGAACGGGCCACAGGGCTCGGACATGCCACCCCTATTGGCACGACGCCGCATAGTAATACATGTACTGTCCTTATCCTCCCTTCAACTATAAAAAGAGAGGACTTGGGCCACTTAGGAGGGGAGGACAAGAGAGAACGCCTTGTAACACACACACACGCATACATCTCTGCCGCCTGAGAGCAACGCCTCTAGCAGCCCGCACGACACCTTGCCGAGACCTGGGACTAGCTCCCTCTCTCCCTTAGCTTGTAACCCCCTACTATGAGCACTTCGGTGCAAGAAATACAAGATCGATCTCTCAGACTGGACGTAGGGCCTCGATCGCCTGAACCAGTATAAACCTTGTGTCTCTTTGCATCACCATCCGGAATCGGGAGCATGCAGAACAAATTCACTTGTCGGTTAAGGACCCCCCGGTCCAAAACACCGACAGTTGGCGCGCCAGGTAGGGGCCTCTGCGTGTCAGTTTCGTCATCCCAGCAGGTTCCGGATGGCAGACCCCGTATGACCATTGCGTCTCGGCACCGTGGTTTGGTTCGGGAGCCTAGAGTTCATGTCTCTAGGGCATGAGTATGACATGGTACTCCTCACTCCTCGAGCCCCACCGTTCGACGATGAAGTTACGCACCGGCAGCCCAAGCGCAGGCGACGCCCGGGCGGCCGCTCTCGCCGCACTCGCCAGGCACGATGCGAGCAAAGCCACCCCGACGCTACGCGAACCAGGGGCGGCACGCCACTCCCCGCCGATATCCTACGACCAGCTGTTGGCACAGGGTCCCTGGCTGGGGACCTGTCTAGCCTGAGCTTGGACAAGGGAAAATCACCGGTGGCACGCGGCGATGCCCAGTCGTCAAGCTCCGCTCCACCACTCCCTGAAGAACCGACCCCGACGGGGCGGAATCTAGCGACGGCACCATCTCCATACCCCTTTGGGTTGAGAAATGCCGCCGCCTCTTACGCCTACGCATACACTGTCGCTCACGAGGATCCCTCAGAGTACCGCCAGCGCTTCGGTCTCGACCTAAGCACCCACGCCGACTCCTCGGATGAGGACAAGGCCTGGCCCGGAATGGATTTCTCCGGGCTCCATGACCCTAGGGCTTTGCGCTAGTTCTTGGCCGCAAGCGACTACTGCTTCGGCTACTCCGACTCCGACGACGAAGGCACTTACGACCCCACTCGCGAGTGTTTTCACGTCGGGCTCGGGATGCTGAGGGCGGGCGAAGAGGATGAGGGGGCAGGTAGCCGTTCCCCGCTTCGTCCAGGGGCGGGCGCCGTCATGCCCCCACGCAATGTCCTACCGGCCGCACGAAATGAGAACGTCGCTCTTGCACGACCTCAGCGCCCAGACCTAGAGTAGCTCCATGAGCTCTAGGCCAAGGTCAAACAAGACCAACTCCTTCTGCAGCAGCTTTGAGACTCTCTCGAATAGGAACAGCGAGGTCACAGCAAAGGCGGGGGAGCCCGAAGGAGGGCCCGCGACGTGCATCACCGCATCCATGACGACGAAGGGAGTGAGCAACCCCCAGTCTTCAATCGCGCTAGCCAGAATGTCGTGGCTGCGGCAATGCTGGTCCGCGCAATGCCTAAGCCTTCTACCATGGAGGGGCGGCGGGTTCGCGGCGAGCTCCGGGATCTCCTAGAGACCACCGCAGTTCAGTAGGCCGAGAGTTCCACCTCCCGGTGACACGGGGGCGCCTCGAACCTGCCCACGGCACCGCCTCGACAGGACAGGGAAGCCCCGGCTCATCCCGAGCCCGACCGAGCGCCGATAGCCCACAGGGTCCCCGTGCTTCTGGACCGCCTCGGCAATCGATGCGAGGCGCAGGGAGACCATGAGGTGGTCAGCAGGCGACGACGCCACGACAACGAGGGGCCTGCTCAGGGCTACCACCCACACCGAGGCGGTCGCTACGACAGCGGGGAGGATCGCAGTCCTTCCCCTGAACCACCAGGCCCCCGGGTTTTCAGCAGGGCCATCTGCGCTGCTCCTTTCCCCGCCCGGTTCCGGCAACCAGCCAATCTCGCGAAGTACAGCGGCGAGACCAACCCGGAACTCTAGCTTGCCGATTACCGCCTAGCCTGCCAGCTAGGTGGCACGGACGATGACCTGCTCATCATCCGCAATCTCCCCTTGCTCCTGTCGGACTCGGCGTGAGCCTGGCTCGAGCACCTTCCTCCCTCGCAAATCCACGACTGGCGTGACTTGGTTAGGATCTTCGTCGGGAACTTCCAGGGCACATACGTGCACCCTGGGAACTCCTGGGATCTTAAGAGCTATCGCCAGAAGCCGGACGAGTCTCTCCGAGACTTCATCCGGCGCTTCTCCAAATAGTGCACCGAGTTGCCCAGCGTCGGCGATTCGGAGATCGTCCAAGCTTTCCTCTCCGGCACCACTTGTCGGGACTTGGTCCGAGAGTTAGGTCGGAACGTGCCGCGCTCTACTGCCGTGCTTCTCGACATCGCCACCAGCTTTGCCTCGGGTGAAGAGGCTGTCGGAGCCATCTTCCCCGACACCGACACCAAGGGTAAGCGGAGGGACGAGGCCCCCGAGGCCTCAGCCTCCCACCTCCCTAAGAGAAAGAAAAAGGGGCGCCTGGGGAAGCAGGAGGTCCTGGAGGCTGATCTGGTCGCGGTCGCGGAACACAAGAACCCTCGAGGCTTCAAAGGACCTTGGCCCTTCGACGACATGCTCAAGAAACCCTGCCCTTACCACCAAAGCCCGGTCAAGCACGCCCTCGAGGATTGCTCCATGCTACGGCGTTACTACGCCAGGCTCAGGCTCCCCAACGACGACGCCAAGTAGAAGGGCACCGGCAACCGGGACGAAGGCAAGGACAACGGGTTCCCCGAGGTACGCAACGCCTTCATGATCTTCGGTGGGCCCTCGGCATGTCTTACGGCGCGGCAGCGCAAGAGGGAACGCCGAGAGGTCTTCTCGGTCAAGGTGGCCACCCCCCAGTACCTCGACTGGTCTCGAGAGGCGATCACCTTCGATCGAGATGACCACCCTGACCATGTTCCGAATCCCGGGTAGTACCCACTGGTTGTCGACCCGATCATTGGCAACACCCGACTCTCCAAGGTGTTGATGGACGGAGGCAGCGGCCTCAACATCCTCTACGTCAATACCCTGGAGCTCTTGGAGATCGACCGGTCGAGACTCCAAGGTGACGTCGCCCCCTTCCACGGCATCATGCCAGGTAAGCGCATGCGACCCATCAGGCGCATCGACCTTCCTATCTGCTTCGACACCCCCTCCAACTACCGCAAGGAAGTCCTCACCTTCGAGGTAGTCGGGTCCGGGGGAGCCTACCACGCCATTCTGGGGTGGCCGTGCTACGCTAAGTTCATGGCAGTCCCCAACTATTCCTACCTCAAGCTCAAGATGCCAGGCCCCAGCGGTATCATCATGATTGAGTCGACGTATGAACATGCATACGACTGCGACGTCGAGTGCATCGAGTACGCCGAGGCTCTTGCGGAGGCCGAGACCCTCATCGCCCACCTCGACCAACTCAGTGGCGAGGCGCCTGACTCCAAGCGTCGCGTGGGGGCGTTCGAGTCCGCCGAGGCCATCAAACTCATCTCGGTCGACCCCGCCTGCCCCAACGACCGAGCGCTGACGATCAGCGCCACCCTCGACATCAAATAGGAAGCCGTGCTCGTCGACTTTCTCCATGCGAACGCTGACATATTCGCATGGAGTCCCTCAGACATGCCAGGCATACTAAGGGAGGTCGCCGAGCACGCCCTAGACATCCGGGCCGGATCTAGACCGGCGAGGCAACGCCTGCGCCGCTTCGACGAGGAGAAGCGTAGGGCCATCGGTGAGGAGATACAGAAACTCTTGGCGGCCGGGTTCATCAAGGAAGTGTCCCACCCAGAGTGGTTGGCTAACCCCGTATTAGTCAAGAAGAAGAATGGGAAATGGAGGATGTGTGTAGACTACACCGGTTTGAACAAAGCCTGTCCAAAAGTCCCCTTCCCATTACCTCGAATCGATCAAATCGTTGATTCCACTGCAGAGTGCGAGACCCTGTCTTTCCTTGATGCATATTCTGGTTACCATCAAATCAAGATGAAAGAGTCCGACCAGCTCGTGACTTCTTTCATCACACCGTTCGGCATGTACTGCTATGTGGCGATGCCCTTCGGCCTCAGAAACGCAGGTGCCACGTACCAGCGGTGCATGACCTAGGTCTTTGGTGACAACATTGGGCGGACCGTCGAGGCCTACGTAGATGACATCATGGTCAAGACCAGAAAGGCCGAGGGTCTCGTCGACGACTTGAGGATAACCTTCAAATGCCTTAGAGAGAAGGGCATCAAGCTCAATCCTGAGAAGTGTGTGTTCGGGGTCCCCTGAGGCATGCTCTTGGGATTCATAGTCTCGGAACGCGGCATTGAAGCCAACCCAGAAAAGGTCTCGGCCATAACCAGCATGGGACCAATCAGAGACCTCAAGGGAGTGCAGAGGGTCATGGGATGCCTTGCGGCCCTAAGCCGCTTCATCTCGCGCCTCGGCAAAAAAGGTTTGCCTCTATACCGACTCTTGAGAAAATCCGAGCGCTTTTCCTGGACCCCCGAGGCTGAAGAAGCCCTCGACAGACTCAAGAGGCTGCTCACCAATCCTCCCGTCCTGATACCCTTGGCCATGGACGAGGCCCTCTTACTCTACGTCGCCGCAACGACCCAAGTGGTCAGCGCCGCCGTAGTGGTAGAGAGGCAGGAAGAAGGGCATACTCTGCCCACCCAATGACCTATTTATTTCATCAGCGAGGTGCTCTCTGAGACCAAAGCACGCTACCCCCACATCCAGAAGCTGGTCTACGCCATGGTCCTGGCCCGGCACAAACTACGTCACTACTTTGAGTCGCACCCAGTGACTGTGGTATCATCTTTCCCCCTGGGTGAGATAGTTCATAACTAGGAGGCCTCGGGCAGGATAGCCAAGTGGGCTGTCGAGCTTATGGGGGAAACCTTGACCTTTGCACCTCGAAAGGCGATCAAGTCTCAGGTCTTGGCCGATTTTGTGACTGAATGGACAGATACCCAACTGCCACCTGCTCAAATTCAGACAGAGTGCTAGACCCTGTACTTCGACGGATCCCTGATGAAGACCGGGGCAGGCGCGGGTCTGCTCTTCATTTCACCCCTTGGAGTACACATGCGCTACATGGTGCGGCTCCACTTCCCCGCCTCCAACAACGTGGCTGAATACGAGGCCCTCATCAACGGCTTACAAGTCGCCATTGAACTTGGGGCGCGGCGCCTCGACGTCCGAGGCGACTCGCACCTCGTCATAGATCAAGTGATGAAGGAGTCAAACTGCCTCGACCCCAAAATGGAAGCTTACTGCAAGTTGGTACGATGCCTAGAAGACAAGTTCGACGGTCTCGAACTAAATCACGTCGCATGAAAGTGCAACGAGGCCGCCGACGAGCTGGCAAAGATGGCCTCGGCACGGGCCCCGGTCCCCCCGAACGTCTTCGCCAGAGACCTCCACAAAACCTTCCATTGGCTGCGCCTCGACAACAGAGGAGGGCCCACCTGTGGAACCCATGGCAAAGCTCAACGCCCCCTCTGCTGCCGAGACCCCCTCGACCGAGCCCGAGGTCATGGAAGTCAACGCCGAGTCTCCGCAGACTGATCAGGACGTGGATTGGCGAGTCCCGTTCCTCGATTGGCTTGATCGGGGGGAGCTCCCTGATGACAGAACCGAAGCGCGACGGCTTGCGCGCTGAGCCAAGACCTACGCCCTCTACAATGACAAATTGTACAGGTGAAGTCCCTCAGGTATCCTCCAACGGTGTATCAGTTCTGAGGCGGGCCAAGCCCTGCTTTGGGACTTACACGCAGGCGCCTACGGGCACCATGCGGCACCTCGGACGCTCGTAGGGAACGCCTTCCGCCAAGGGTTCTACTGGCCGACGGCGGTCGCCGACGCTACCAAGCTAGTACGCTCCTGCAAAGGATGCCAGTACTATGCTCGGCAGACCCATCTCCCGGCCCTGGCCCTGCAAACCATCCCCATCACATGGCCGTTCGCCGTGTGGGGACTCAACATGGTTGGGCCTCTGCAAAAGGCCCCCGGGGGCTACACCCATCTACTGGTATCAATCGATAAGTTCTCCAAATGGATCGAGGCTCGTCCGATCAATCGAATCAAATCCGAGGAGGCAGTGTTGTTCTTCACTGACATTATCCATAGGTTTGGGGTCTCCAACACCATCATCACCGACAACGGGACGTAGTTCATCGGCAAAAAGTTCCTAACGTTTTGTGATGACCACCACATCTGTGTGGCCTGGTCGGCCGTAGGGCACCCAAGGACGAATGGCCAAGTAGAGCGTGCCAACGGCATGATCCTACAAGGCCTCAAGCCAAGGATTCACAACCGGTTGAAAAAATTTGGCAAGAAATGGCTCGCCGAACTCCCGTCGGTCATCTGGAGCCTAAGGAACACCCCAATCCGAGCCACGGGGTTCACGCCTTTCTTCCTGGTCTATGGGGCCGAGGCCATCCTCCCCACCGACTTGGAATATGGTTCCCTGAGGCTACAAGCCTATAACGAACAAAGCAACCGCACCACCCGAGAGGACGCCCTTGATCAACTGGAGGAAGCCCGAGACGTTGCGCTACTACACTCGGCCAGATACCAGCAGAGCCTACGGCGCTATCAGGCCCGACGTGTCCGAGGCCAAGACTTGAAGGTAGGCGACCTAGTGTTGAGACTAGCATAGAGCAACAAGGGTCGCCACAAGCTAACCCCACCATGGGAAGGACCGTACATCATCGCCCAAGTACTGAAGCTCGGGACCTACAAGCTGGCCAATGAGAAGGGCGAAGTATTCACCAACGCCTAGAACATAGAACAGCTACGTCGCTTTTATCCCTAAATTTCCAAGCATTGTATATGTCGTTTCTTGAAACACAATTAAAAAGCATTCTTTAGTTGGTCTAATTTTTCGAGAAACCCCCCGAGCCCATCGTAGGCCTCGGCAATACTGTAACACGACAAGGGAGACTCGGCTCTGCCTCGGCAGAACCGAGCCTCCCTCGGGGGCTAAATGGGGGACTCCCCCCTAGGTCCCACGCACCATTCCTTAGTCGTTTTTCGCAAAAATTCCTACACCAAGACTCTAGCAGGCTTTGACGAATCATTTGTAAAGACTCCTCGGACCAAGGTCTGTTTCCTAAGCGAGAGGCCGATAGAGTCACAAGACGGCCTACACCCCTGGGCTACGGCACTCCCTCACTACCTCTCGCTCAAGGGACGGCTTAGGCCCCAAAGGGGTGTTTTGCAAATGAAATCTGATCAGAAGCAACAGAGGGCAAAGGCTCGGAAACGAGAGAAAAACAACTAAGAAACACAAATACTTCAGAAATAAAGGCCTCGACGGCCACAAACGTTATGATACAAAAATAACCCCTATTCTATCTTTACATAGCCCCCGGGGCCCAGATCAAGGCTCAGGGCCTTCAACATCGGCAGATGGTAGGGGAGGAACCACCTCCTCTTCGAAGAGCATCGCCAGCGCTGTGCCAGGGCCTTCTGCCGCCTCCATCAGTTTTGTGACCGCCGCGTCGGCCTCCTCGTCATCATCGGGCAGAACATAGCCATCACTGATGGCCGGGAGGTCGACGCCAAGGTAGTGAGAGGAGATGACGGCCAACGCCCGCTTGACACCCGTGTGCAGCGCCCCTCGGAGCCGCTCGCGCATCTGGCTGCTCAGCGCAATCAAGCGGCTCCCAAGGGAGCTGCCTAATTGAACCCCCTCGACCTCCAAGGCCTCGCAGGCGGAAAGGGCAGCACGTTTCAGTGCCTCGTGCTCCCCGATCTCGGTCTCGAGCACCGTCTGCACCGCGCTGGAAGCCTCGGCGGCCCGAATGATCTCCGCCTCTGACTTTGCACCGTGGAAAATGGAATGAGGTCGAGCGAGGGAAAAAACAACCTAACCTAGGGATGGAAGCCCACAGAACTCACCCTTGGCCTTCTGCTCCCAGCGTCGGGTCTCAGCCTGACAGGCCTCGGCCTTCTCCTTCAACCGCTGGGCCTCGACCCAAGAGGCCTCAGCCGCCCTGGAAGCTTCACTCCCCAGCTCTGCGTCATACAAGGAAGTTAGGGAGCGAACATAAGGAGAAGGAAACAAAACAAGGGGACTGGAACTCACCCTCGACCGCCCCCCTCAAAACCATAGCCTCGATTTGCGAGGCCTCAACCGCAGCAAGGGCCTCATTCAGAGCGCCTTTGGTCAGCCGGTGCGCACTCTCCTCTGCCCCCAGCTGCCCGGCGAGGGCCTTGCCCGAGGCCGTCGCTTCTTCGGCCCGGGACCTAAAGGCATCCCGATCGCTGACCGCGCAGGTAAGCTCCTCCTCCAGCTCCTTGACCCGTGCCGCCAAGGGGGCGAGCTACATTTGGGCTGTGGCCGCCTCGACCTAAGCGTCGGCACAGCGAAGGCGGAGGTCCTCCACCTCTGCGCTTCGCGCCGATAGAAGCTCGTTAGCATCGGCAAGAAGGCCCCTCTGCCGCTGAAGCTGGTCCCAGATGCCCCTCTCCCACTGGAGAAAGACCGACTTCCCGAGGGACCGGGTCTCGAGCTCCTGAGGAGGCAGAACAGAGGTTGTCGATTGCGACAAAACCGAGAAAAGAACAACATCACGCGAGAAAGGAAAACACGAACCTGGGCGACTCCGGGCAGTTCGTCGGCCACCACGGACAGCGCCATCCATAGCGACCGCTCCGCCAGCTCGCGGTACTGCTCGAAGGTGCTCCAGCGCCCGCCCTCGGCCGCGTCCTCGAGGGCGAATAGAGGCTCCCCCTCAGGGTCGTCCTAGCTCCGCCACAGTACCTGCGGGTGATCCCACCTGCGAGGCTCGGGTCGCACCCGCACGAGGGCCAAGCTTCCCTCGTCCAAGAGCGGCGCCAGCTGCTCCACGGCATCGGTCTCCTTGGCGTCGACCACCTCCCGCGCTCGGGAAGTATCGTCGGAGGAGATCGGATAGACCTCCGCCTCCCAGGCGCTCTCCCGCAACAACGGCGGGCCCTGAACCAAGGGCACCACCGAGGCCTCCGCCGCCTGCATCTCCGCCTCCTGCACAGACGGCCTCGCCGCCATCACGACGGCTTTGGTGACCTCGGGGGCTCCGGCCTCTACAATCACGGCCTCGGCAGTCTCAGGGGCTCCGGCCTCCGCCATCATGGCCTCGGCAGACGCAGGGACACCGACCGCGGCCACTGCGGTCTCGGCGGTCATGGGCGCCATGGCCTCCGTCGCCTCAGCCTCGGAGACCCCGGGAGCCTCGACAACAAAGGGCGCGATGGCCCCATCCGACTCGTGAGCCTCGCCCCCACGAGGTGGAAGCGCTCCCTCCCTCGTCTGAGTAGGGGCCGCCTCGGCAACCCCTCCTTGGGCAGCCGGCCCCTTTGGGTCGACCCTCGCCGATGCCGCGCCGCGTTGGATGGTGGCTTGTGCCTCCGCCACCCAGTGGGCGGAGGAGCCGGGGCTCGCCTTAAGCGCCTTAAGGGGCGCCAAGGGGAGGTCGTCCACAGGCCGCTTCCGACTAAAGAAAATTAACCTACAGGGTCAGTGCGAGACCAAAAAAGCAAACGGAAGACACTATGACCCTGCCAATAGTACACTTACTTTGAACGCGGCGGCAACCGCTTCGCCACAGCAAACCTCATCCGCAACGGTGGCGGCAGTGGCATCGCATCCGTATCCATCGGCGCCGGTCGGTCCTTAGCGGACCCTGGCGCCCCTTCAGTCCTCTGCGGGGGCGGTGGCGTCGCCTCCACCGCACCTGCTCTGCCACGGCCGCCAAGCCTATCGGGCTGACGACGCGTTTGCCTAACGCCCGTGCCTCGGGCGTGTCGGCCTCGGCCCCGGAACGGGCAACCGCTGGCCCCGGGTCCGCTTCTCCTCCCCCCCCCGGGGGTACCGGGCTGCTTGCCAGCGCCCTAGGCACCACCTCCACTATGTCAGGGAGGTGGTCCAGGGGACCTCGCCCCCCCTCGCCCTCGTCATCCCCGTCCGAGGCCTCCGTCAACAGCGACAGCGACGGGGATTCCTCCAATGGGAGGCCATCTTTCCTTTGTTGACGGCGGCGCTGATCTAACCCTTCGCGTGCGAGGATTTGCCTCGTGCGCTTCACCGCCTTGGCATCCTTCCGGGTCTTCTGCGTGTTGGCGTGCGCCCGGTTGATCGCCCGCCGCCTCGCGTCCTCGGGAACGGGTGGCGGAGAGGAGCGCACGTCCCTCATCCCCTGCGGGAACAACGGACGCGCATCAGGAAACAAGGGATAAGGGGAGATTGAGGAGGCTCAGAGGCTATAGCGGCACTCGACTTACCAGCGAAAGGACCCCCCGCGATGGTCGCATCGCGAAGGGGGTCAAGTTGCCGCCCCTCAACTTCGCCTCTACCGTCTCCCCCACCCGACGGAGAATTTCCTCGTCGGAGAGGGCGGAGGAGGACATCCGGGTGCCCTCAATGGGCTCACCCGGCTTCATCTCGAACAGCCGCCACCATAGAGCCATCAGCGACAGCACCCTCTGGCGGTGGAAGGTGGCCATGACCACAGCCACGGTGAGACCATGGCCCCGTAGCCTCGCCAGCCCCTCCAGGAGCAGCTCCAGCTTGGGCTGGTCGACCTTCGGGACACCCCACTTCCATTTCTCCGGGCAACTCCCCACAATCCGCCCAGTGTAGGGGGGAAGTCCTCCGTCGTCGTTGTGGAGGTAAAACCAACTCGTGTACCACCGGCGGTTGGAGGACGCGAGTTGGGCCGGGATGTAGAGGTGCAGGTGGTCCTGACGCACTTGGAGAGTGCAGCCTCTGGCCCTCGATGCCTTCCTCTTACCCGACATGCCCATCGGCTTGGTAGTATGCCCCGCCCGGAACAGGTGGAGCCACAACTCCCAATGGGGAGCGATCCCTAAATACCCCTCGTAGACGGCAACGAAGATAGCCGCCTGAGCGATGGAGTTGGGATTAAAATTGTGGAGCTCCACGCCGTAGTAGTGCGGGAGCGCCCGCATGAACCGGTCCGCTGGGACACCGAGGCTGTGCTCGTGGAAGGAGACGAAGCTCACGACATAGCCGTCGCGAGGCCTCGGCTCCAGCTCGCCGTACGGAGCAATCCACTCTAGCCTACTAGGGTCTGTCACCGGGCGGAGGAGTCCACCGTCGACAAGCGACTGGAGCATCTCCTCGGTGACGTCCGATGGATCCCAGGGGTCCACCTCGACAACGATGACGTTGCTGGCCATGGGTGCGATGGAGGAATTGGGTGCGGCGGTGAGTTTTCTCTCTCCCTCCCATGCTCTCGCTTTCTCCCTAGGCTCGCTCTTCTCTCCTCTTCTTCCCGGCACCCGCTGCTCTGGCGATGGCTCGACGGAGGTGGTGCTAATGCAAGCAAGGTAAGACGAGGAGGGGCGAGACTCCTTGGGTATTTATGCAGGGAGGAGGTGAAATGAACGGGCGATGAAATCGGGGAGGTTTTCCCCCCGTCCGGCGCGGTTAACCACGAGCCGATTTCATCGGCCCACGTGCCCATGTCTCCCGCATTAAATGCGAGGACAGTTACGTCCCATCCACCACGTCACGCTCGGCCACTACGACAGCAGGCGTCGTTTCGCCTCCCCATGAAACTGCCTCAAAAGGCACGCCACCCGTTGCTGAGCCAATAGGGAAGATATTCCCTGCGGCCTGTTCCTTTCGTAGGAAGGAACCAGGCTCTGAGCCTATCATGATCCAGGGGTTCGAAGGCTGGACCCCAAAGGGTTTCGACAGCCGCCCCAGGATAACAGAGTCAGGGGCGACTGCGGGCGAGCCTATACGGGGCCGAGGCCCAAGCTAATGAAACGCTTAGGACGCCCAAAGTCATGTCCGAGACCGGTAGGAAAGTACCCGAATGGGATCCCACCGTAGGGAGGCACCGAGCCACCGAGGCCCAGCGAACGGCCTCGGCACCCACTAGAGAAATCCTCTGGTACTCTTGGAGTGTGTCTCTAGACCGCTAGCCGTCCCCTAACGAACGGGGTTCGGGCCTCCACTCGGACTTCCCGATAACAGCTCACCGGAAGTGCCACTGCTCGTGCCCATCGAGGGTAGCGAGGCACATTCCACCCCTCCTTCCGAACGAAAAGGAAGCACGAGGGTCACATAAAAAGTCAGAGGAACCCCTGACGGCCTTCTCGCTCTATGCATAGGCTAGGGGACTCCTCCTACAAATGTGCCGAGACCCCACGACCTAGGCTCGTGCCCAAAGGGGCCTCGGCAAACAAACCCTCACGCACGAGGGGCGTATAAAAAGCCAGGGGAACTCCCGACGGCCCTCTCACGCAGAGGCTAGGGGCTTTTCCTGCAACCTTGCCGAGACCAGAATGGGCTCAGCAAACAAACCCTCCGCCTGAATGAAAAAGACATGTGAAGATCAGATGAAAGGGCCAGGACACCCAAGACAAAGACAAACGGTCTAAAACCACGCTAGAGGTTTAGCTACAAACACGATAAAGGGCACCAAGCCCGTTACGGTCCAGGGGTTCGAAGGCTGGGCCTCCAAGAGGTTTTGACAGTCACCCCAGGGCAACAGAGTCAGGGACGACTTCGGGGTGAGCCTACGAATGGCCCAGGCCCGAGCGAATGGTCGCTCGGGGCATCCTAAGTCATGTCCGAGACCGGCGGGGAAGTATCCGAATGGGATCCCACCGTAGGGAGGCACCGAGCCACCGAGACCCAGCGAACGGCCTCGGCACCCACTAGAGAAACCCCCTGGTACTCTTGGAGTGCGTCTCTGGACCGCTAGCCATCCCCTAGCGAACGGGGCTCGGGCCTCCACTCGGACTACCCGCTAACAGCTCACCGAAAGTATCCACGCTCGTGCCCATCGAGGGTAGCCTGGCACATTCCACCCCTCCTTCCGAGTGAAAGGAAGCGTGAGGATCATACCCAAAGTCAGGGGACCCCTAACGAACCTCTCGCTCCGTGCGGAGGCTAGAGGGCTTTTTTCCTGCAGCCTCGCCGAGACCCCCGCAACCCGAACTTGCGCTTAGGGGCTCGGCAAATGCAATAAGAACTACTCGTTCAGACGCAAAAATGAAGAAAGCCCCTGGAGGAGTAACTCCACTCCTCCAGGGGCTCGGGGGCTACACCCAGCAGGTGCGCTCGCGCGCACCCACCGGAACCTCAAAAAATAAACCCCAATTCCTACGGGGCAGGAATAAACCAAGCCTCGGCAAACCCTCAGGGGGAGTGCACGCACTCCCCCCGAGGCCCGGGGGCTACTGTCGGGTACCTTAGAACGGGGTACCCCAAGCAAACATCAAATGGGTCGCTAAAGTCCCATCTAAAAAATAAAAGCTAGAAGGTAAGTCGTGGGCCCCTCACCCGCCACGACCGAGCCCACTGGGTCCTCCTCCTCCTCGCCTCGGGCCTCGAGCAGGAGGTCTCGGCATCCTAACGCAAACTCCGCTTCGTGCGAGGCTCCCTAGGGAAGGCCTCGGTAGGGAATGCCGTCTCCGCCTCGCCCGAGGCTCTCCGCAGAAGGCCTCGGCAGGAGGTGCATTCTCTGTATCGCGCGAGGCCTCTCGCGCAAGGCCTTGGCAAGGAGCCTGATCTCCATCTCGCGCGAGGCCTCATTCTCCATGTCGCTTGAGGCCGGCTCATCCGTGGCCCATCGCCCCCCGCCTCGGCTGACCCTCCCGACGGCGCGTCACGTCTCATTAATACTTCAACCACTCCCGTAATCTCAGCCGGACGATGGCTCGATGCCACGGAAGGGCCGACGGGACCCGAGGTCGCATCAGCGCCATACCGGCCAGGACAGGGCACGGCATGGGTTACCAGGCACTGTGTCCTAACGCTGTGCCCACGATCAGCCACCCACTCTGGCTGGGACAGGGTACGGCGGGGATTACCGGCCACTGTGTTCTGTTGCTGTGCCCACGATCAGCGCCCATACTACACTGTGCCCTGCGATCCCCGCCTCGAAACAACATCACGCGGACAACTTGGCCCGGATCATCACCGCCTCCAAGACCGATGCATCAGAGCTGCCGCCCACTCGAGGCCTCGGCACTGTACACCAAGGTCTCGGCTATCTTGGGGTTTATGCCTGCCGAGACCCCTCACTGCAGTTTAGCCTTGGCACCGATCAAGCCTCGGCCTCACGCACAGTCCATCCACAGTGGTCTACATGTCCGCCGCCGCACCCACTCCAAGGCTGTCCCAGGACTCCCACGACGCACAGGATTGGATGGGACGCCCACGCCGCCCCAGTGCTCCAAGGACGGACCATTCCGACGACCACGCCGCCACAGGAACGGGCCACAGGGCTCGGACATGCCACCCCTATTGGCACGATGCCGCATAGTAATACATGTACTGTCCTTGTCCTCCCTTCAACTATAAAAGGAGAGGACTTGGGCCACTTAGGAGGGGAGGACAAGAGAGAACGCCTTGTAACACACACATGCATACATCTCTACCGCCTGAGAGCAACGCCTCTAGCAGCCCGCACGACACCTTGCCGAGACCTGGGACTAGCTCCCTCTCTCCCTTAGCTTGTAACCCCTACTACAAGCACTTCGATGCAAGGAATACAAGATCGACCTCTTAGACTAGACATAGGGCCTCGATCGCCTGAACTAGTATAAACCTTGTGTCTCTTTGCATCACCATCCGGAATCGGGAGCACGCAGAACAAATTCACTTGTCGGTTGAGGACCCCCCAGTCCGAAACACCAACAGTTGGCACGCTAGGTAGGGGCCTCTGCGTGTCAGTTTCGTCATCCCAGCAGGTTCCGGATGGTAGACCCCGTACGACCATTGCGTCTCGGCACCGTGGTTTGGTCCGGGAGCCTAGAGTTCATGTCTCTAGGGCATGAGTATGACATGGTACTCCTCACTCCTCGAGCCCCACCGTCTGATGATGAAGTTACGCACCGGCAGCCCAGGCGCAGGCGGCGCCCGGGCGGCCGCTCTCGCCGCACTCGCCAGGCACGACGCGAGCAAAGCCACCTCGACGCTATGCGAAACAGGGGCGGCACACCACTCCCCGCCGATATCCTACGACCAGCTGTTGGCACAGGGTCCCTAGCTAGGGACCTGTCTAGCCTGAGCTTGGACAAGGGAAAATCGCCGGTGGCACGCAGCAATGCCCAGTCGTCAAGCTCCGCTCCACCACTCCCTGAAGAATCGACCCCGACGGGGCGGAATCTAGCGACGGCACCATCCCCATACCCCTTTGGGTTGAGAAATGCCACCGCCTCTTATGCCTACGCATACACTGCCGCTCACGAGGATCCCTCAGAGCGCCGCCAGCGCTTCGGTCTCGACCTAAGCACCCATGCTGACTCCTCGGATGAGGACAAGGCCTGGCCCAGAATGGATTTCTCCGGGCTCCACGACCCTAGGGCTTTGCGCTAGTTCTTGGCCGCAAGCGACTACTGCTTTGGCTACTCTGACTCCGACAACGAAGGCACTTACGACCCCACTCGCGAGTGTTTCACGTTAGGCTCAGGATGTCGAGGGTGGGCGAAGAGGATGAGGGGGCAGGTAGCCGTTCCCCGCTTTGTCCAGGGGCGGGCGCCGTCACGCCCCCACGCAATGTCCTGCTGGCCGCACAAAATGAGAACATCGCTCTTGCACGACCTCAGTGCCCAGACCTAGAGCAGCTCCGTGAGCTCCAGGCCAAGGTTGAACAAGACCAACTCCTTCTGCAGCAGCTTTGAGACTCTCTCGAACAGGAACAGCGAGGTCGCGGCGAAGGCGGGGGAGCCCAAAGGAGGGCCCGCGACGTGCATCACCGCATCCATGACGATGAAGGGAGTGAGCAACCCCTAGTCTTCAATCACGCTAGCCAGAACATCGCGGCTGCGGCAATGCTGGTCCGCGCAATGCCCGAGCCTTCTACCACGGAGGGGCGGCGGGTTTGCGGCGAGCTCCGGGATCTCCTAGAGACCACCGCGGTTCAGCAGGCCGAGAGTTCCGCCTCTCAGCGACACAGGGGCGCCTCGAACCTGCCCACGGCACCGCCTCGGTAGGACAGGGAAGCCCCGGCTCGTCCCGAGCCCGACCGAGCGCCGATAGCCCACAGGGTCCCCGTGCTTCTGGACCACCTCGGCAATCGACGCGAGGCACAGGGAGACCATGAGGTGGTTAGCAGGCGACGACGCCACGACAACGAGGGGTCTGCTCAGGGCTACCACCCACACCGAGGCGGTCGCTACAACAGTGGGGAGGATCGCAGTCCTTCCCCTGAACCGCCAGGCCCCTGGGTTTTCAGTAGGGCCATCCGCGCTGCTCCTTTCCCCGCCCGGTTCCGGCAACCAGCCAATCTTGCGAAGTACAGCGGCGAGACCAACCCGGAACTCTGGCTTGCCGATTACCGCCTGGCCTGCCAGCTAGGTGGCGCGGATGATGACCTGCTCATCATCCACAATCTCCCCTTGCTCCTGTCGGACTCGGCGCGAGCCTGGCTCGAGTACCTTCCTCCCTCGCAAATCCACGACTGGCGCGACTCCCCAGTACCTCGAGAGGTCTTCTCGGTCAAGGTGGCCACCCCCAGTACCTTGACTGGTCTCGAGAGGTGATCACCTTCGATCGAGATGACCACCCTGACCATGTTCCGAATCCCGGGCAGTACCCACTGGTTGTCGACCCGATCATCGGCAACACCCGACTCTCCAAGGTGTTGATGGACGGAGGCAGCGGCCTCAACATCCTCTACGTCAATACCCTGGAGCTCTTGGAGATCGACCGGTCGAGACTCCAAGGCGACGTCGCCCCCTTCCACGGCATCGTGCCAGGTAAGCGCACGTGACCCATCGGGCGCATCGACCTTCCTGTCTGCTTCGGCACCCCCTCCAACTACCATAAGGAAGTCCTCACCTTCGAGGTAGTCAGGTTCGGGGGAGCCTACCACGCCATTCTGGGGCAGCCGTGCTACGCCAAGTTCATGGCAGTCCCCAACTATACCTACCTCAAGCTCAAGATGCCAGGCCCCAGCCATATCATCACGATTGAGTCGACGTACGAACATGCATACGACTGCGACGTCGAGTGCATCGAGTACACCGAGGCTCTTGCGGAGGCCGAGACCCTCATCGCCCACCTCGACCAACTCAGTGGTGAGGCGCCTGACTCCAAGCGTCGCACGGGGGCGTTCGAGTCCGCCGAGGCCATCAAACTCGTCCTGGTCGACCCCGCCTGCCCCGATGACCGAGCGCTGAGGATCAGCGCCACCCTCGACATCAAATAGGAAGTCGTGCTCGTCGACTTTCTCTGTGCGAACGTCGACATATTCGCATGGAGTCCCTCGGACATGCCGGGCATACCAAGGGAGGTCGCCGAGCATGCCCTAGACATCCGGGCCGGATCTAGACCGGCGAGGCAACGCCTGTGCCGCTTTGATGAGGAGAAGCGTAGGGCCATCGGTGAGGAGATATAGAAACTCTTGGCGGCCGGGTTCATCAAGGAAGTGTCCCACCCAGTGTGGTTGGCTAACCCCGTATTAGTCAAGAAGAAGAATGGGAAATGGAGGATGTGTGTAGACTACACCAGTTTGAACAAAGCCTTTCCAAAAGTCCCCTTCCCATTACCTCGAATCGATCAAATCGTTGATTCCACTGCAGGGTGTGAGACCCTGTCTTTCCTTGATGTGTATTCTGGTTACCATCAAATCAAGATGAAAGAGTCCGACCAGCTCGCGACTTCTTTCATCACATCGTTCGGCATGTACTGCTACATGACGATGCCCTTCGGCCTCAGAAACACAGGTGCCACGTACCAGCGGTGCATGACCCAGGTCTTTGGCGACAACATTGGGCGGACCGTCGAGGCCTACGTAGACGACATCGTGGTCAAGACCAGAAAGGCCGAGGGTCTTGTCGACGACTTGAGGATAACCTTCAAATGCCTTAGAGAGAAGGGCATCAAGCTCAATCCCGAGAAGTGTGTGTTCGGGGTCCCCCGAGGCATGCTCTTGGGATTCATAGTCTCGGAACGCGGCATTGAAGCCAACCCAGAAAAGGTCTCGGCCATAACCAGCATGGGACCAATCAGAGACCTCAAGGGAGTGCAGAGGGTCATGGGATGCCTTGCGGCCCTGAGCCGTTTCATCTCGCGCCTCGGCGAAAAAGGTTTGCCTCTATACCGACTCTTGAGAAAATCCAAGCGCTTTTCCTGGACCCCCGAGGCCGAAGAAGCCCTCGATAGACTCAAGAGGCTGCTCACCAATCCTCCCGTCCTGATACCCCCGGCCATGGACGAGGCCCTCTTACTCTACGTCGCCGCAACGACCCAAGTGGTCAGCGCCGCCGTAGTGGTAGAGAGGCAGGAAGAAGGGCATACTCTGCCCACCCAACGACCTATTTATTTCATCAGCGAGGTGCTCTCCGAGACCAAAGCACGCTACCCCCACATCCAGAAGCTGGTCTACGCCGTGGTCCAGGCCCGGCGCAAACTACGTCACTACTTCGAGTCGTACCCAGTGACTGTGGTATCATCTTTCCCCCTGGGCGAGATAGTTCATAACCGGGAGGCCTCGGACAGGATAGCCAAGTGGGCTGTCGAGCTTATGGGGGAAACCTTGACCTTTGCGCCTCGAAAGGCGATCAAGTCTCAGGTCTTGGCCGATTTCGTGGCTGAATGGACAGATACCCAACTGCCACCTGCTCAAATTCAGACGGAGTGCTGGACCCTGTACTTCGACGGATCCCTGATGAAGACCGGGGCAGGCGCGGGTCTGCTCTTCATTTCACCCCTCGGAGTACACATGCGCTACATGGTGCGGCTCCACTTCCTCGCCTCCAACAACGTGGCCGAATACGAGGCCCTCATCAACGGCTTACAAGTCGCCATCGAACTTGGGGCGCGGCGCCTCGACGTCCGAGGCGACTCGCGGCTCGTCATAGATCAAGTGATGAAGGAGTCAAACTGCCTCGACCCCAAAATGGAAGCTTACTGCAAGTTAGTACGACGCCTAGAAGATAAGTTCGACGGTCTCGAACTAAATCACGTCGCACGGAAGTGCAACGAGGCCGCCGACGAGCTGGCAAAGATGGCCTCGGCACGGGCCCCGGTCCCCCCGAACGTCTTCGCCAGAGACCTCCACAAACCTTCCATTGGCTGCGCCTCGACAACAGAGGAGGGCCCACCCGTGGAACCCATGGCAAAGCCCGACGCCCCCTCTGCTGCCAAGACCCCCTCGACCGAGCCCGAGGTCATGGAAGTCAACGCCGAGTCTCCGCAGACTGATCAAGACGCTGATTGGCGAGTCCCGTTCCTCGATTGGCTTGATCGGGGGGAGCTCCCTGACGACAGAACCGAAGCGCGACGGCTTGCGCGCCGAGCCAAGACCTACGCCCTCTACAATGATGAATTGTACAGGCGAAGTCCCTCAGGTATCCTCCAACGGTGTATCAGTTCCGAGGCGGGCCAAGCCCTGCTTTGGGACTTACACGCAGGCGCCTGCGGGCACCATGCGGCGCCTCGGACGCTCGTAGGGAACGCCTTCCGCCAAGGGTTCTACTGGCCGACGGCGGTCGCCGACGCTACCAAGCTAATACGCTCCTGCGAAGGATGTCAGTACTATGCTCGGCAGACCCATCTCCCGGCCCTGGCTCTGCAAACCATCCCCATCACATGGCCGTTCGTCGTGTGGGGACTCGACATGGTCTGTGGGGTATTGTGTGTGAGAGAGAGAGGTTGTGGTTGGGGGTACGGGGCTCAGGTCTCTCGTAAGGCCCTGGGTTTTGCCTTAAGTAGGCGCCTTGCTTAGGACCTGTGTTGGACAGGAGTTTCAATGACTCATAGAGTTCACCGCTCTAATCGGTCTACCGCAAGAACCAAGAAGCTTGGCCAAGTGGGCGGTAATAATGGACAATTTTTTTTTTATCGTGCAGTCGTGCTCTTCATTTTACTTGTTGCAGAGCTATTACCTTCTCACCAATAGCATCCTGAACTATCACGGTATCTCCAGACATCCTTGAAACCACTTGTCCAGTTGTCATTTCTACATCAAAGAATGCTATATCTTGTTTCAGGACAGATTTGAGGTACAGAGATCGAATGCGTGTTGCCTGCCTTTCTCCTGTCATTGTCCAGCATGACACCTCTGCACAAACAACACAATGGCTTCAATTCTTAGACTGATACGAGCACCATATGCCTTAAACAACAGTAATAGAACTTGTTTCAGTTTGTCCAGTATCAGATTGTCGGATATCACGAACTGCTGGACACTTGAGCTTGTTTTACTTAAAAGCTATTATATCATCATCTTGTCATCATGAACAACTAGCGGCAGCAGTATCAGTTTGTGTTGCAAATGTATATGAACACTGAAAAGGTTAAAAGCCTATCCATACTTACGAAGAAAGGCAGCAACCCCTGTTCCAATGCCCAGGTAGACAAAGTCCAGAACAACGAGAGAGAGAAAAGGGCGGAGGAACAATGAGAAATTACTACCTGAAGGTCTAATGGCAGAACAAAAATACCGTTAGTTAGCAGGCGCATCTTGTAGTGCTAGGACAAGACTTAACCTATAATTACTATATTAATGTCATTTATATGATGCAAAATCAAAATCATAAGCAAGTATGTTTTAACACAAATCTAATAACATCCATTTTGTATTACAAAAATAATGTATTAATAAAGAAATTGTTGGTCTAACAAAAATAAATATGCCTACTAATTTCATATGTAGGGACTATAAGTTACAATCTTTAACTAATCCACTGCAAAACGTAGCTTTCATAGAAGCAATGTGTAAAGGCACTATTCTATCTTTGTAAAGGTCAGCTCCCGGATGAGTGAGAAACTGAGAACAACATGACCCGGAGAAAATGAATGAAAAATAAACTAAATTGTTGCTAATATATAATGCCACCATTTTTTTAATAAGGTGATCGTACAACCAAAAGTTAGCCTCGCAAGATGCAAACTTTGTTACACAAAACTAATATAACTGGATTTGTATTTGAAAGCATTGTCTTTTTTTTTAGCGCAATGAAAGCATTGTCTTATGGTTATGATCTGGAATTGGATTGTTTTCCAGCAATTGGAATGTGAGTCAAATCATTTTTCTTTTGGTTTGGATGTATATGGATTTGGATTGTACGAATGATTTTCTGAAGTTGTTTTTGGATAGTTAGCAAATAGAATGAAATCTCGGAGCGGGCCGGACCTCGGAGCCGCTGTGGCAGTCGGACACGCCGAACAAGTGCATTGCCGCCGACGCTAATCCCCAGCGCGCCCGCGAGATCCGCACCGGCACATCGGCGAAGCGCGTCGCGGCGGCACCACTTGCAGGAGCTGCATCACCATCAGCACATGCGGCACCACATGCAGCGGACCGGCGAAGCGCACATGTCCTCCGTCACCGTGCCGCGGCCGCGCGTCGTGGTTCACCCCCATACCGGCACACCCTCGCTGCGGTAAATGCTCCCCCGCTTGCCGCCCAGCCTGGCGGCACGGGAGCTGTCGTCAGCCTCGGCCCAACTGACGCGTTTCGCCGCGCGCGCGGCCCCGTCGTCTCGGGTGCAAGCCGTCGCCATCGCAAAGCGGCCTGGCGGCGGGGAACTGCTCGGCGGCAACGGGTCGCTGACTCGCTGTGTCGGGGATAACAGGCGAGTAATGGGATGAAGATGGAATCGATCTTTCGGCTAAACTTTAGTTCCAATCATATTGAATATTTGACTGTATTGAGTATTAAATATAGATTGATTATAAAACTAAATGCATAGATTGAGACTAATTTGCGAGGCGAATTTTTTAAACCTAATTAGTGTATGATTTGATAATATAGTGCTACAGTACATGTGCTAACTATGAATTAATTAGAATTAATAAATTGGTCTGGTGAATTACTGAATACTTCTGTAAATTGTTTTATTATTAGTTTATTACTATCCAAACACTCCATGTGACACCAACGTGACACCCTAAACTTTAACCCTGGATTCAAACACCCACTTCTATTTCTCACTTCTCAGGCCAGGAATCTTATCTATGCAAAGAGAGAAATTATAAGCTTTCATTGGAATAGGCTATGTTCGGCTATCATTATAAGCCGGCTTATGAGTTATGGTATATATATTTTTCCAACAAATTAGTTGTACAAATCAGCACGAGCGACATATAGACCAGTCAAACAAAGCCATAGTTTAGAATTGTCGTATTGAGACACCTAAGTAGATATACTATTTAGGGATAAAAATTAGTTTAAAGTTGTTATGGTTGGCTAGCTATTTTGTTAACAATCAATTGAAGACTTGTTAAAGAATTAGTCTACTGTCTATTAGCGTAGCTAATTTCGATTATTTTATAGCTAATTAGTAATTAGTTCTTGTATCAAAACAGGTCCTAATTCTGGATGAATCCAAATAGACTATCCAAAAAATATGATTCAGATCCAGTCCAATTCTAGGCATCCAAATGGAGAGAGAAATTATAGGTCAAAGTATAAATTTGGACACCATGCCGAGTCAAACCACATCTTGTATTTGAAACGGAAGGAGTATGAACTATTATACGTGCGCTCCGCCGCACATGCGGACGGAAAACGTGTTTGACAGCACGCGTTTAAACAGTAAAAGCTACCGGAAATAACGGCAGTGGGTTTCATGAACAGTAACCGGTAGGGATGGAAAAGTGCTCGAGTGGTGTCTGAACAGCGCGGCAACAGTAAGTGTCTAGAGAGTGGCATCAACAGTGTATGACACAATGACAGAGGGTCTCGGGATCGCAGAAATCTTTACGTGTTGACTGTTGAGGGGTCTTATTATGCGGTGGTTGGACGCAGTGGTGGAGCTAGCGGTTAATCTGTACGGGCCATGGACCACTCCAAAATTTAGATAAGAGTATTATAGATATTTATATAGTCGGTTACTTTTAAGTAAACTTCAGAGTTTCTCGATCAAAACATATCTGTAAGACTTTTTTAATGTATTTATCTCATTTTATTCGAAATTATATGTTTGCATGGAAACTTGCTACATTTACTCCCTCCGTCTAGAAAAAAATGCAATTATGAGATCCGTATAGGTCAAAGTAGCTCAAGTTTGACTAAGTTTATAACAAATAGTATTAATATTCATATCTCCGAATAAATTTATTATGAAAATGTATTCTATGGCTAATATAATGATAGTAATTTTGCATTAGAAATGTTAGTATTTTTTATATTCTTCTCGTGAAGCGAGAATTACATTCTTTTGTAGACGGAGAGGGTATATTGTTAATAAAAATTTTATATTAAATTGGACCACCCCAATTTAAAATCATGGCTATGCCAATGGCCAGGGGCGGATCCAAGGCCCGGGCTGCCTGGGCTGTAGCCCGGGGCGCAGCCCATTAAGTCTAGGAACAAGTTTCACAAAAAACACAAAAAAAGCCTTGGCAGCCCAATAGCCCCCCCTGGCATGAATGCAGCCCAACTAGTATTCTAGTTAGCCCTGGCCGCACGGCAAAGCACGCAGCGCAGCGACCCTTGGCCTGATCGGCTTTTCACATTCGCGCCTCGCTCCGTGCGGCCTGCGCGATTCGACTCCCTCGGGAAGTCGCGATCGCGAGTCGGAGTCGCGACCTAGCGACGTCGCCCGCCGCCCAGTCGATCTCGGACTCCGCCACTCCGGCCTCTGTGATCTTCAGTGGGCAGCGGCACGTCGTCCACTGTCCACTCGGTCATCCTGCAGGCTGCAGTCCTGCTCGGCTGTCCCTGCAGGAAGCACGCACGCAGGTGAGAAGAGATCCAATATTCCCAATTCCCATCCCTAATTCTTTCAAGTCTGTACCGTAGTCTTTCAAGTCTGTACCGTAGTCTGTAGAGTCAGGTGTCTAGAGGATGTTAATTGATAATTATTATTTCTTAATTCATATCCAATGTGTTTTAGGATGGAAAGATATTATGCTAAGAAAGATGCATTAAATAGTAATACAGGAAATAAAGAGACAGAGAGTCGGCTTGAACAGAAAAGACCGAGGATTGAACTTGATTTGAGAGATATAATTGATGATCCAGGCAATAGAAAGCCAATTGATGAGTTTCATCATGACATTAGGGATGAGGCTAGGAGAGCGTATCTACATAAAGGTCCATATAGGCCAACTGGTCATAAGTTTCCAAAAACAAAAGTCAATATGGAAGATATGATACCAGTTAGAGGTCGTTCCAAATTCCGTGGTGCCAAATTAGTGACACACTACCATAATTTTCATCATGGAATTTTCATTGCTGTGATTGATCAGATTCTTTGTGAGTTAAACAATCGGTTTCCAGAAAGATCAACTCAACTCTTGAGATGTGTTGCTTGTCTTGATCCGAATGGTTCTTTTGCTAACTTTGAGATAGAGCAATTAGTTGAGCTTGCTAAGATCTATAAAGATGACTTCAGTGATTATGATTGTGAAAAGCTAAGGGGTGACCTCCTGGTATTTATTGATGATGTCAAACATGATAGAGATTTTGGCACATGTACTGATCTTGGTAACCTTGCTGAGAAGATGGTTCAAAGTGATAGACATACACATTTCCCTTTGGTGTATCGTCTCATTGAACTTGCATTGATTTTGCCGGTGGCAACAGCAACAGTTGAAAGAGCATTCTCCGCTATGAATATTATCAAGACCGAACGGAGGAATAAAATGAATGATGAATGGATGAATAATAGCATGATATGCTATATTGAGCGGGATTTGTTTGCATCAGTTGAAGATGATAAAATTTTGAAGCGCTTTCAAGGTTTCAAAAACCGAAAGATAAATTTGCCACGCGAGCGCCCGAGGTGCGTATTGTTTTAGTAAATTTCATTTTATAATGCTATCTTGATATATGAAGAAGTATGACATTTTAAAAATTATGTAGCATTGAGCGTGGTGGTTCAAGTGGTGTGAATTCGTGAAGACGGAAGACATCAGGCATGGATTTTTTTTATTATGGAAGGCTCTTTGTATTTGGTACTTTTCTATTCTCGTCATGGTTCTATGTATCTTTGAGCACTTTGAATTGATATCAATATTTGCTATATCTATTAGTCCACTGTGTACAGTGAGCAAATTTTTTTTTGCCCTCTATTATTTAGCCCCCCCCCCCCCCCCCCCCCCCCCCCCCCCCCCCCCCCCCCCCCCCCCCCTGGTCCATTTCTGGATCCGCCACTGCCAATGGCTAGACAACGGATGTTACGACCCAAAGGCACGGTGTAGAATTTTGATTGAAATTTCATGTATCTTTAGTCCTACGGGTGAGTTGTTCTAACTCAAATGAAAGTAAGGTGGGACAAAATAGAACACTTTTTTTTGTTTGGGACAAGTGGAATGTGGTGGTCCGAAAGAAAATTATTTGTCATGTATCTAGAACCAACTTTTATCTATCAAAATCAAGAGGACGAGCTCATTCTGTTTAGGGCACTTCCAACCCAAGGACTAGAATGATTTCTATGTTTGATTAATTAAGGTGCTAACTAAAGGCGTCCTCAATGGTTCCAAATAGCTAATTTAGAAAGAATTCTATTGGCTATCAAGAAGAGAAAACCAATAGCTAGCAACTGCCAAATAGTTAGTCTAGCACGATCTTCAAAAAACAACTCTCTCACAACTCACATAACTACCCATTGCTGTGTTTTTTTTATTATTTCTAAGTCTCATCTAGCTAGCTATTTGTAAACTGCCATTGAGGATGCCCTAAGCAAAATAGTGATGTGACGTTGGAATTAAAGAAAAAAAAGAAGAGAAAAATATTTCTTAGGCTCCGTTCGCTTCGCTGAAAAAACAAGCCGAAACACTATTTCGGCTGATTTGTTGCTAGAGAAAAACACTATTCCGGCTGAAAAAACAAGCTAAAAAGTACGGATTATAAGACAAGCGAACAGGGACTTAGATAAGAAACTAGGTTATACAAGAATTAAACATAAATAAATGTGATAGATAGACAATCGCCCTGTTCGTTTGAGCTGGTTTGGCTTATAAGCCATGGCTGAAAGTACTGTTGGCTGATTTAGATTTCGTTTGCTGATAAGCCATGCCTTATAAGCCAAATACGACGAAGCGTGAATGAAGAAAGAAGATGTGTAATTAGACAAAAAAAAACATTAAAAAACTATCTTATATGTGTAGGCTCGCATTAATTGGGACCGCTCTTATAATAGGCACTGATTAAGAGGCCAATTACGAGGATGAAACCCTCCCATATCAGCTTATTAACCATACACATGAGGGCTTCTACAGAATCAGAGTCATTTTAAAGGTGTCACAAATTATGGCTCTAGTTTCTTTATTTTCACTGGAAAACAGCTCCACCTACGTAACATTTGGTCCAGCTTCTCCTGACAAGCCAGAGCCGAAGGAAGGAGCCCCGCCAGACATGCCGTACGTCACTACCTATTGACTGGTAAAGCAGACTGTGTTACCTTGATCACACGGTCGAGTATGGTTTCGGTGGTGGCGCCGCCGAAGGCATTGATGAGCTGGCCGAATATGACCGTCATGAGCGGCTGCGTCAAGCCGCTGGCCAGCGCCGCCACGAAGCCGACCACCATCAGCAGCATGTTCATGGCGTCGGCGTACTGGAACAGCTCCACGAGCGACACCTTCTTCGCCGCATCGCCGCCGTGGTTCTCCTTCCCCTCCCGCTCTTTCGCTGCTGTCACCGCGGCGGCGGCGGCGGCGTCCATTGCTCGCGCGCGCTCGGCTTGGTGCCTGGTGCCTACACGCGTACATCTGCCGCAGCTAGCCTTATGCTTATGACTCGAGTTTGCCAAGAGGGTGCATAATTATGGGGCTGGTTTGGTCGTCGCAGGGAGCTATTGCGTGGAGCCGTGAAGAAGCTTAATTATATGGATCCGTTAAAAAAAAGCTTAATTATATGGAGCATGGCATAATATAGGACTCGTGGTATAATGTCAACAACATGGATGACAACGACGGTGCAAAATCTTTTCTTCAACCTTCCCCACCCCCTCTCTGCCTGTCGTTCGTTCCTAACCGATACCCCTATAGCTTAATAACCAAACTACATTTTATTCCTGAACCGCCGATACCCCTGAAAATAATAAAATACCGGCTGCAAAAATGTCTAAGCTGCTCTTAGCAGCCGCTTTGCGACTAGCGAGTTGCTCGCCCTAGCGCCGCCGCCTCCGCATTCACCACCGTTGGTCCTCCTCCCTTCCCCCTCCAGCATCTCGCCGGAGGCCGGAGGGAGTGGGGTCGTGGGGATCCATCGTTTTTATAAGTTCTCCAGTAGATCAAGTATCTAGGGTTAGAGTCTCTTCATGTAAAGTTTTTTGGTATTGGAAATTTATCTCCTCTTCCTCCTCTTCCCCGACGATGGCGAGGGGGCAGGGTGGATTTGTTTTCTCCATGGCGGCTCTGTTAAAGATGAGGACGACATCAACGTCAGCAACTTCATCGGCTTGACGACATGAAGACTTGGCTTTCCGGATGGCGACATCAAGGCAGAGATAATGTCGTCGTCATGTAATAATTTTCTCCGGTCTCTTCTCCGTTTTGTTGTGGTTAGATCTGACTACAGTGAAGAACTAGGGTGAATAAATTTTAGATTAGTCTTTCTTATTCTTCGGTAGCAGAAAGAAGAAGGAAGACACAAGAAAGAAGAAGTTTCTCCACTTCAGCTGCAGAAATGTTGGCCGTCGTTCGTTGGGCTTACGTTCTCAGGCCTTTTGCCGAGTGTTTGCCTGTGCGGTCATCTATACGAATCGTCATATAGGTTTAGAGTTGAGATTTTGGACTATACAAAGCATGGGTACAATTTAGATGATCAGGTTCTGGATATACATAGTGTATTCTAGTATGCTTGTAACGTGATGATGCACTCAAATATGATCCGATATAATTCTTCTTTTGTATAAAAAATGTTTACGATGCATTCCTTGTGGGCATTTTAAAATAGAAGAACCTCATGGTTTCTTATTACAGTTGGTTATATATTATTGATTAGCGAACGGGCGCTAGGCCGACTGGTTTAGTGCTGTCACTAGCACCCTCGCGGTGCGGGTTCGAGCCTCAGGTGTGGCGCACCCGCGCGTTGTTTTCGAGGATTTTTTCTGAGCGAAGTAAAAAAAACTCCCTCGTCTACCCTACGTCCAAAGCACAGGTCTGTGACCAGCTCATCTCATGGAGCTGCAGTGCCGCTGTGTATAGGTGGGGCAGGGGTTCGGGGGTTTTCTCAATCTACGTGAAAAGATCTTCTTAAGCCAGAACATATGGGTTGTCTAACCACTACGGATCGAGATTTTTTTTTATTGATTAACTGCCGGTAAGGATTCTCTCTGTCAGCTTTGATTAACAGACACCATGTTCGCTTGTTGGTTTCAGCCAGACTTATTCAACCAGCCAACAGTGTTTTCCGCTCACAACAAACCAGCATCAGCCAGCCCAAATCAGCCCAGAAACCAACCAACGAACACGCCGAGAGACTCATCCTTCACTCGTAACCTTTAGTTAGGCCTCTTTTGAAACACAAGTAAATCATACATGACTTTAAAAAAAGAAAGTAAAAAAATAATTCAATTTTACATGAAAAACACAGGATATGGAAAAATATATATTTTACCGCATGTCCCAGAAGAGCCTTATAGTTAAAGGACCATTATTTCTTAGAACTCCCCAAAGTTGGAGTATAGTCAACTGTAAGCTAATCTAATGCGTTACATCGAAGGAAATGAGCTGTCCATATATCAAATGAACATTGAAAAATACGGTAAACGACCTTTAGGAATGATAATCTTAGACAAATCTGCCGACCCCAGAATTACATTGATATGATCTCACGTATAGGAGTATCATATATCTTATCTAGGCAGACCGCTTTTAATTTGCACGCATGCATTTTGCCTCGTGTGTTTGCTACCACTATACTAAGTACTCACTCTAGAAACAGGATGTTACTGTTTTATATTATATTCTTTTAAGATAAGGGACCAAAGTTCTTTTATCTAAAAAAAATATAATACAAAGTTCCTTTATATCATATTAACTTTTAGGAATAAAGTTTCAATTACAAAGTTTTGGATCTCACAAGCACTATAGTTTTAGTATATGTCGTGTCTGCATCTGAAATCGTTTGAAAATTTGAATATCAAAATTTCAAAATTTCAAAACAAACATTTAGAACTATATTTTTTTTCAAGTAAAAAACTTGTCAACCAAAATTTTGTAGATGGCATTGACAACTACCATAGCATAGATCATGTTACCATTTGAAGTCGTTTGAAAAAAACCTTAAATTTTAAATTTCAAAATATGAGAAAATAAAATGAATATTTAGAACTCTAATGACTTTAAATATTTTTTTATCAAATACAAAATTATAGATCACATTGATAACTACAACTTTTATATAGTCCATGTTAATGTCTATTGTCGTTCAAAAACTCTAATTTTGAATTTCAAAATCTAAGAACTATGACTAATTTCAAATAAATAACTTACTAACTACAAAGTCGTAGAACTCGTTGACCTCACAATTTTGATGTACTTCATCTGACTTTATGCAAAAGTTATGAATTTTTTAGATAATTATTAATATATAGAGGCAAGTCTCTTAAAAATGTCACCTATGTAAATTGATTTATAGATAAGGAAACACAAGGAAACTTTGCTTACATATGCACGTTCTGCTTTAAGCACATATCAAAGGAATCATTGGTAGGTGTTGTAGCCTCCACTTACAGTTTATAAAACTTGTAGATAACAATTGATGATCAACTGGATATCGGTGGACATAAAAGGATAACCTGACAATTACAACACCTTGCAACCATCAGATAACTGGTATGCAGATTCACATTGCTCAGGTCCACCAATATGCAAATTGAAACAAAAGGTAGAAGGAGAACATTCCGTTAACGGATACAAATAAAAGGAGTCAGCATAAAAATGGAAAAATAAACAAAAAGTACATATTTTTTTGCAGCATTATAGTTTATAGCCATATGGGCACGGGGAACACAACTTTTAGGAAATATAAGCCATACATATATATATCAACCATTAAGATTTGTTGCATGTCTGTAAAGTGACTGCAAATAATTGGTCATCTATTTAAGGAAGAGTAAAAAATGATTAGTCTCGCGGTAATTGAGCTCTATGGCACACATCTTGTCAGCGTCCCTTTTGTCTCCATCTAAAACTGCCAATTAAACCCTACAATAACATGAATGAGAGGAAAGAAATAAAAATTGATATACAAACATCATAGAAGTGGATCTTAGAAATGGTATGCTATACATAGTCATAGAAAATTATAAAACATCTCTGAGAAATCTGACAACCATGAGCAGGAAGCAAAATTTCCCTTTTACCTCTATTCTTATCCAGCATTTCACTTGTACCATCATCTTGGTGCAGCAAAGAAACAGCAAGAACAAAGCTTTCTCTTCTCCGACTCCAAGACCTAACCATATCTATGCTCTGAGCCTCAAGAACATATAGGATTGTTTGAATCGGGCCTAAGCACAGCATGAAGGTCTAGTACACAGCCTTGAAAAATGGATAGAACAGTGGCAATAGAGAAGCAAGAGGTAGCTACTACATAGGGCCTGTTTGGCAGGGCTCGTCCGTGGCTCTGGCTCTGGCTCCTGTGGAGAAGCCCTGCCAAACGTTTTTCTGGAGAAGCCGTTTTTCAAAAAACAAAGGAGTCAAAGCCGTTTCGGAGGAACCACAAATTGTGGCTCCTTGTGGCTCCTCCAAAACGGCTCTGGCTCCTCTATAGGAGCCCCTCGAGAGGAGTTGTGCCAAACACCCCCCCATAATCTACATCTATCAAGTTAGGATGGTGGCATTAGTTCCGCGTTTTTCACATAAATTTGTATAGGGAGTACATCGAGTAGTGGTTACCTATAGTCTGATCCATGATGTTATTAGGTGGATATTTTTTCTTCGGGGAGTGTGTATCAGAAAGATAATACATCACGCGGTTAATCATCAGACCTAACCTTCTTCACAAGCACAATATGCTCTCCTGTAGGCATAAGATTCAGAGCACCCATGTGAATTTAGAGCTATGAAAATACATCATGAGATTAACCATCTGAACCTTGTCACCTGGATATGCTATCTGCCAGTGAAAGGTCCTTGTTTGGTTTTGGTAATTGAGTAACAACTTAGGTGGACTAATGTGTTTAAATGTGAGATATACAAGTGATTAGTCCACAGGTACACTTAAGTGAGCAACTCACGCCATAGAAGTGAAATGGCTTGGATATGTTGCAAAGCTCATACATGTGATGAAAGAGCGAGCTCATTGCATATGAGACATGACATGGAGTCATGTGACTAAGGTGGAGAAGATCAAGACAAGACTTAGCTTGATGGACCGGTTGCAAACGTGAAGGGCAAGCTGGAGGCTTTGGAGCGATGGACCGCGTGGCGGTGAAGCTTGAGCAAGACTTGGCGCCGATGGACGAAGGCAACGGTGAAAAGCAAGTGAAGTCAAGTTCGATGAACCAACAAGGTCATGTAATGATATGAAGTGGATCATATCATTTGTAATATGGTTAGTGTGTATGTTGCATCAACATTGGAGGAGATGGAATGGAATGGAATGCGCAAGGTAAAGGTATAACCTATAGGACATTTCAATTCATCGGTCATAGGTGTGTAGAGAAGTTTATGACCGGGTTTAGAATAGATAGCAGTACTATTAAGAGGGGCAAACTTGTTTGCATAACGGTCATCTAGTGCAACTCGAGTGATCTAACTTTGCATCGTTGGTAGGATCAAGTGGCGTGGTGAATTTAGTGACTAATCCTTTGAAAAACATTTGTGAAAAGCTAACACACATGCACAAGATGGTGAACACATGGTGGTGTTGGCACATTTGCAAAGGAGGAATTATTGGAGTTGATTTGGATCAAGTTGGAGAGGAAAAAGAGAAGAAAAAACAAGTTTGGGTTGTCCGAGGGTCGGAAAACGCAACTAAACTTGCAGCCAGCACGTAGCCCAGCCTGCGGGGTGGCACCGACATTTCTGGTGTGCACTACCCCCCTAGGGCGGTGGCACCGCCACCCCCTGCAGCGTGTCCAAATCAACACAATTACCCTTTCATATTTTGGGCATAACTCTTAGCTCCGAACTCTGATTTCGATGATCTAGGACTTTTCAGAAAGCTAATGAAATGCTCTACAAGATTGATCTAG
This sequence comes from Miscanthus floridulus, assembly GCF_019320115.1. Lineage (NCBI taxonomy): Eukaryota > Viridiplantae > Streptophyta > Magnoliopsida > Poales > Poaceae > Miscanthus > Miscanthus floridulus. The sequence continues at coordinate 104,145,237 of NC_089584.1, forward strand.
TGTTTTTTGGTTTTGAGCTGAAGAGGGACCACCATAGTCACCGGACTGTCAGGTGGTGGCACCACCGCTTTTTTCAGAGAGTGCAGTTTTCGGGGGTTGGCCTGGGTGGTCACCGCCACCTATAGGGCGGTGCACCGCCACCCTATGTCCGATGCTAGGGGCTCAATGGCTAGTTCAAATTAGTCATTGGGACTTGACCGTTGGAGGGGCACCGCCCTGTCCGATGCCAGGCACCACCCTGTCTGGTGCCCTCGCAGAAAAGGGATACTTTGCTCCAACGACTCTATTTGGCTTGCGGGCTATAAATAGAGGTGGAGCTTGGTTATGGGCTGGTTGCTGAGCATCCTTTAACCTTGGTGGCTTGTGAAGGTGTGCTTGGGAGCTCTATAACTCACATACACTTGATAGTGATCATCCGATTGAGAGTGAGTGCGATTCTAGTGCGATTGCATTGTGAGGTTACATCGAGTGGCACTAGGTGTTCGTGTTGCAAGCTAGTGGTGCTTGTTACTTTTGGAGGTTGCCACCTCCTAGCCACCTTGGTGGTGGTCTCTGTCAAAGCACACAAGGAAGATTGTGTGGTGCTCTAGAGAAGTGATTGTGAGGGGTATTTGTCGGGGACCAATACTAGGGTACCCAAAGAGGAGGAGCTAATAACCATCAACATTGATTCATCCGAGCAGTCAAGAGCACAACTAGAGCTCCAACCAACCCACAGGTGCGCAAGCTCCACCTCGCTCAGCCTCTGGGGGCAGGCTCCGCCTCGCTCGACCTCTGAGGGCTGGCTCCGCCTCGCTCGACCTCTGAGGATGGGCTCCGCCTCGCCCGACCTCTAGGGACGGGCTCCGCCTCGCCTACCCCTTGGGTTTGCGCTCTGCCTCGCCCAACCTTTGAGGATGGGCTCTACCTCGCCCAACACTGAGGCCGCGGGCTTCGCCTCACCCGACCTCTGAGGGCTGGCTCCGCCTAGCCTGGCCTCTGGGAGCGGGCTCCGCCTCGCCCGACCCTTGGGTTTGCGCTCTGCCTCCCCTGACACCGAGGCCACGGGCTCTGCCTCACCCAACACTGAGGCCATGGGCTATGCCTCGCTCGACCTCTGAGGGCTAGATCTGCCTCGCCCGATCTCTGAGGGCGGGCTCCGCCTCACCCGACACCGAGGCCGCGGGCTCCGCCTCGCTCGACCTCTGAGGACTGGCTCTACCTCACCCAACCTCTGAGGGCTAGATCCACCTTGCTCGACCTCTAGGGGCGGGCTCTGCCTCGCCTAGCCTCTGGGGGGGCTCTGCCTCGACTGACCCCGAGGCTGGGGGATCCATTTCGCCTGACAGAGACCCATACCGCCGCCAACCACTTCAAGTTTAAGCGAATGGGCCTGGGTCAAAGCTCTGACACCAGGGAGGTGACTGGCATGCCCCGATATAACCCATGGCCATGACAGGCCATACCTGGGGATTCACATCAGGAACAGCGTTGGTGAAAGGTCCTTGTGTGGTTTTGGTAATTGAGTGACAACCTAGGTGGACTAATTGTGTTTATGTGAGATAAACAGGTGATTAGTCCACAGGTTCATATGTGTGAGCAACATATGCCATGAAGGTGAAAATGGCTTGGAGATGTTGCAAAGCTCACACATGTGATGATGAAGGAGATCATTGCAAATGAGACATGACATTGAGTCATGTGATCAAGGTGGAGAAGATCAAGACAAGACTTGGCTTGACGGACAGGTTGCAAGCATGAAGGGCAAGTTGGAGGCTTTGGAGCGATGGACCGTATGGCGGTGAAGCTTAAGCAAGACTTGGCGCCGATGGACGAAGGCAATGGTGAAAAGCAAGTGAAGTCAAGATCGATGACCAATATGATCACGTGATGATATGAAGTGGATCATATCATTATTGATTGTATTGGTGCATGTGTTGCATCAACATTGGAGGAGATGGAATGGAATGCGCAAGGCAAAGGTATAACCTAGGGCATTTCATTTCACTGGTCATAGGTGTGTAGAGAAGTTTATGACTGGGTTTAGGATAGATGGCCATACTATCAAGAGGGGCAAGCTTGTTTGCATATCGGTCATCTAGTGCCACTCGAGTGATCTAACTTTGCATCGTCGCTAGGATTGAGTGGCGTGGCAAGTTGAGTGGCTAATCCTTTGAGTGCGGACAGTCTGACGGTGCCACCGGTGCCCTATACAGAAAAGACAGGGTCTCACAGAGTGGACCGGACGCTGGTCATGTGGTGGCCAGACGCTGGGGTCCTGTGTCTAGTCAGTGGCAGCAGTGAACGCGCAGGCGTCGGTCTTTGACCGAACGCTGGTGCTAAAAGTGACTGGATGCTAGCAGGGTGCGTCTGGTCAGGCTGACGTATGGTGACATAGGCAACGTAGAGAAGTTGGAGAAGGACCGAACGCTGATGCTGCGTCCGATCGTGACCGACCGGACGTGTCCGGTCGCTACTAGAATCTTACTGGAAACAATCGGACGCTGGGGTCCTGCGTCCGGTCACTTTGAGCAGCTGTGTCCGGTCAACACTTGACCATTGAGATCAAGCAACTGAGGTTGAACGGAGGCGACACGTGGTAGGCATCCGTTGATCGGACGCTGAGGTCCAGCGTCCAGTCGATATGACCGGCGCGTTCGGTCAACCCGGAAAACACCCAGTGAAGGGGTAACAGCTAGTTTAGCCTATGGGGCTATAAATAGAAGGGGGTCACAGCCATGGCTAGGGCTAAGCACCTCGAGGGACTTTGTGTCCATGCTTGAGCGTGCTTGGGAGCCCTCCATCTCACATATGCTTGATAGTGATCATCCAATTGTGTGAGAGAGTGATTCTAGTGCGATTGCATCGTGAGGTTGCATCGAGTGGCACTAGGTGATCGAGTTGTAAGCCGGTGATACTTGTTACTCTTGGAGGTTGCCACCTCCTATATGGCTTGGTGGTGGTCTCCGTTGAAGCCCTCAAGAAGCTTGTGCGGTGCTCCAGAGAAGAGCTTTGTGAGGGGCATTGTGCTCGCCCCGCAGGAGCCGCGAAGAGTAACTCTAGTTGAGCGTGTCATTGAGCTACCCTCACTTTTAGGGTAGGTTCTTGCGGTGCCCAACGTGCGGGCTTGGCGGGTGATGCCAATTAGCCGCCAAACCACCAAGTGAGCGATCAACACAACGGGGACTAGCGTGTTGGCAAGCACGTGAACCTCGGGAGAAAAAATCACCGTGTCAACCTTGTTCTTCCTGTTGGTTTGGAATCCCTTTACACAAGCTTGTGATTACTTCTATATACATTGTGCTTGTGTAGTTGCTCTATGGTTGCTATTGCAAAACATCCCGCTACTCATACTAAGGCGTTGCCTAAGTATGTTGCTCCTAACTTGAGAGGACCTAAACTTGTTTGGGTACCATCAAAAAGTGGATGATTGTTTGTAGGTATCATCGGTATTAGAGACTTGATTCAATTGATCTCACATTGTTCATCATATGTTGAATCAAGTTATGAAGCTTAGTGCACATCCAAACCCAATGCTAAGAGAAAATTGAGTGAAGTCCAAGTGCTATTAACATACAAGTGCTATAATTTAAGTTGTTGGTGATTCATTGGATATATTTGATGACTTGTAAATAATTGAGTTGAAGCTTGCTAGTTGAATGATCATGAGCTAACCAAGGTATATCTCTTATTGATTATTTCATTTGAGTGCATATGAGTTGATTGAATTGGATAAATATGCAATGTTGCTTGTTATGTGATGATTGAATGGAAAATTGATTAGTAGTCAAGTCTGGATTGATTTGTGTTGGATAAGTTCATAAGATGATATTTAGTAAGTGGATTGAATAGATATATGTCTTATGGAAGTATTCAAATAAGTTAGTTTCAAGTGTGATTCATATTTGATGAAGTATAGCTCAAGTGATTGAAATCTGTCCTATATTGAAAATCTGAAGTGAGCTGTGATCTTAGCCATGTTTGAGTGATCAAAACTTATTGGATTGGCATAAAAATTGGTGTACATGCTTTAGACTTATGGTATGAGATGCTGTAGAAATTTCATAAAAATTGGATAAGAAATGCTTTGGTTTTGGAGTGGTTCTTGTCAGCTATAGTGCAGCAGTTTTTAGCATGTAGCAGTGGTGGAAGAATTGAAATCTGGTAGTAATCTAGATGTCAAATGAATTTCAAATTTTTATATCTGCTAGATAACTTAGTAATGCACACATCCACCAAATTTTGTGGTATTTGAATTTGGACTTTGAGAAATATGCTTATTTCTTTGAAGGGTACATAATCTGCCAGAAAAGTGACAAATATTGGATTGATCTAGAGTCACTTTGATTGAAAGGTCCTCAAGTTGGAAACATGGTTACAAGTGTTTGATGTACCTAAGTTTGGTTTTGAGATAATCTAGAAGCATGATAAGCAAAGAGTACAAGGTCATTTGATTGTGGAGTGTACTTTGCACACTTTTGGTACTCAAGATAAAGATCAAGATCAAACTCAAGTTGAAGATGAAGTTTAAGTTCTAGATATGATTAGAGATCATTTGGTAGAAAGAAAAGAGCTTAAACAAGTAGAAAGAAAAGGACTTAAAGAAGGAATCAAGGTTACTCATCAAGTTAAGTCCATCACTTGAATCAATCAATCAAGCTATTTCAAGTAAGTATCAAGAATGGTTCTTTGGAAAGAGGCCACTTCTCCCTAGTGTAGGGGCTTGCCGCCTATGTGTAGGTAAACCAAGTGTGGTACTTGGAAGACTAACATGGAAGTGGTGATCCGAGGGACATTTGAGATGCTTAGTTGAAGCAATCAAAAGGGTTGATCAAGAAAATCAAGCAACACCCAAAAGAAAGCTAGTCATGATATTTCAAGTGGTATTCCAAATAGTTCTCTCATGTAAGCAAAGATCAAAAGATGAAGCAAGCCAACCACAACAAGAAAGTGCACTTGATCATAAGTGGTATTCATTTCATATGGATGAAGAGTGGAATTCGAAATGATGTCTATTGGTCTTCACCAAGCTTATAATTGGATTTCACATTGATATTGGAGTAATGAATTGGAATCTATGTGACTATCCTCTACTCCAACATAGCAAAGGTATCATTGTACTATGCATGATCATTTCATCCCTTACTAGTATGCGGTTAGTGCATATAGTACATATTTTATAGGATCATGCATAACAAATAAAATGTTTAAATTCATAGCCTACCACTATTGCTTGAATGGTTACTTGATCTAGTGGTTAGTATATGAATTTGTTCATGAGCTAGTGAACCCAATTACTTGACTTAATTTGGATTGCTAACAAGTGACAAGTACAACATTGGTAAGATAACCCTTGCAAGAGGTGTGAAGAAGCTTATCATTGGTTCAAACCGGACGTGAAAGCTTAGGCAAATCAATTTAATTCAAGTCAACCATAGAAGCTCATGATAGTGATAAGAGTACAAGCACAAGACAACAATGCAAATAGATATCTAGTTTGTTTGTGTCAAGAGGTATCTAGATTAACTCTCAAGTGATATCCTATAAATGGTACTCATGAAGATAGAAAATGTTCAAGAAATAGTTTTTATTGATAAATCCAATAAGTGGTTTTATACTAAAAGATTCTTTCAAGTGGTATCACTTCTACACATGATATCAATCATGCAAGACGATGGTTCCACAAGTGATCCTCAACTTTAAGTGATCATCAAATGAAGAATGCATCCCTCACCTACAAGAGCTCAAGTGTATCAAATAGATGACCCATGCTATCACATAGGGGGAGGTGTCCCATAAATTGATATCAAGATCAAAGATCCTATGTGTGGTATCTTAAGAAGCCCTACACAAGATACAAGTGGTACAAGTTACAAGTGGTATCTACAAGTGGTGTCATTCCAACAATCAAGTGATGTCCATAAAAAATGCAAAATTCAAGCCTCAACCATCTACCCGAAATGCATACCCTTGCATCAATAAGAAGCACACCTTTTACAGAAATTAATGACAAAGAGGAGAGATTGTACAAAGATATAAAACCTTTAAGATTGAGATTATAGATATGAAAGCTTTGAGAGAAATTGAAACAAAGAAGTAGAGGTTGGATATGGACATGGACAAAGAGGGAGCAACATTGAAGAAAAGAGATGGATCAAAATTCTTGGACAAGAGAAGCACACAAATAGGGGGGGGCAAGCTCATGAACTTTGATTAATTGCATTTGATATGTGCATATTCATGTGCTTGCTTGCATTGCATAAGTTCTTAAATTCAATATGCATGCTTGTGTGATGTATGCTAGTTGTAAAATTTGGTTGATGAAATAAAAACTAGCATGCATAGGATGATAGCTAGACACTTGGTATGTTTTTTAAGTAATGCTAGTGCCTTGCTTTTAATGTTGATCTCACGAGGTATCTAGCGCTTTTTATTTCCAAAGTGTTATCTAGCTAACCATGGTGCTAAGGATGAACTTAAAGGTGCAACTTCGATTGGTATCACACTTCAAAGGTTTACTCTATACACCTTAGCATCATTTGGTAGTAATTACTCTCCCACAATTTCAATCTATGCATATATGCGAGCTTCAAACCAAACACTCTAGCACATATGTAGGGGGAGCTAATACTACCATTTTGGGTTTGTGGTACTTGTCCAAAATCATTTACACATGGTAAAATTACTTGGGCAAGCAACATGAATCCAAAAGAGCTTAATTTCCATATCTTTGTAGAGTTGTCATCAATTACCAAAAAGGGAGAGATTGAAAGGTCCTTGTGTGGTTTTGGTAATTGAGTGACAACCTAGGTGGGATAATTGTGTTTATGTGAGATACATAGGTGATTAGTCCACAGGTTCATATGTGTGAGCAACATATGCTATGAAGGTGAAAATGTCTTGGAGATGTTGCAAAGCTCATACATGTGATGATGAAGGAGCTCATTGCAAATGAGACATGACATTGAGTCATGTGATCAAGGTGGAGAATATCAAGACAAGACTTGGCTTGATGGACCAGTTGCAAGCGTGAAGGGCAAGTTTGAGGCTTTGGAGCGATGGACCACATGGCAGTGAAGCTTAAGCAAGACTTGACGCCGATGGATGAAGACAACGGTGAAAAGCAAGTGAAGTCAAGATCGATGACCAATATGATCACATGATGATATGAAGTGGATCATATTATTGTTGATTGTGTTGGTGCATGTATTGCATCGATATTGGAGGAGATGGAATGGAATGCACAAGGCAAAGGTATAACTTATTACATTTTATTTCACCGGTCATAGGTGTGTAGAGAAGTTTATAACCAGGTTTATGATAGATGACCGTACTATCAAGAGGGGCAAACTTGTTTGTATATCGGTCATCTAGTGCCACTCGAGTGATCTAACTTTGCATCGTCGCTAGGATTGAGTGGCTTGGCAAGTTGAGTGGCTAATCCTTTGAGTGCGGACAGTCCGATGGTGCCACCGGCGCCCTATATAGAAAAGATAGGGTCTCACAGAGTGGACCGGACGCTGGTCACATGGTGGTCGGACGCTGGGGTCCTATGTCCGGTTAGTGGCAGCAGTGAGCACATAGGCGTCAGTCTTCGACCGGACGCTGGCGCTAAAAGTGACCGAACGCTGGCTGGGTGCATCCGGTTAGGCTGATGTATGGTGACGTAGGCGACGTAGAGAAGTTGGAGAAGGACCAGACGCTGATGCTGCGTCCGATCGTGACCAACCGGACGCGTCCGGTCGCTACTGGAACCTTACTAGAAACGACTGGACGCTGGGGTCCTGCGTCTGGTCACTTTAAGCAGTTGCGTCCGGTCATCACTTGACCGTTGAGATCAAGCAACTGAGGTTGAACGGAGGTGACATGTGGCAAGCATCCATTGACCGGACGCTGAGGTCCAGCGTCCGGTCGATATGACTGGCGCGTCCGGTCAACCCGAAAAATGCCCAGTGAAGGGGTAACGGCTAGTTTAGCCTATGGGGCTATAAAAGAAGGGGGTCTCGGCCATGGCTAGGGCTAAGCACCTTGGGGACTTTGTGTCCATGCTTGAGAGTGCTTGGGAGCCCTCCATCTCATATATACTTGATAGTGATCATCCGATTGTGTGAGAGAGCGATTCTAGTGCGATTGCATCGTGAGGTTGCATCGAGTGGCACTAGGTGATCGAGTTGCAAGCTGGTGGTGCTTGTTACTCTTGGAGGTTGCCACCTCCTAGATGGCTTGGTGGTGGTCTCCGTCGAAGCCCACAAGAAGCTTGTGCGGTGCTCCGAAGAAAAGCTTTGTGAGGGCATTGTGTTCGCCCCACGGGAGTCGCGAAGAGCAACTCTAGTTGAGTATGTCATTGAGCTACCCTCACTTTCGAGGTAGGTTCTTGCGGTGCCTGACGTGCGGGCTTGGCGGGTGATGCCAATTAGCCACCGAACCACCAAGTGAGCGGTCGACACAACAGGGACTAGCGTATTGGCAAGCACGTGAACCTCGGGAGAAAAATCGCCGTATTAACCTTGTTCTTCCCGTTGGTTTGGAAGCCCTTTACACATGCTTGTGATTACTTCTATATATATTGTGCTTGTGTAGTTGCTCTTGTAATTAGTTAGCTTGTGTAGCTCACTAGTTACCTTCTTGCTTGTGTAGCATAGAAATAGCTTCCTTGTGTGACTAATTTGGTTTGTGTAACCTTGTTAGTTACATTGCTTAGTTTGTGTAGCTAAGTATTTGCGCTCTCTAATTTGACATTGGTTGCCTTGTTATTGAGCATTGCTAGTGAGCTTAGTTGGCTTTGTGCTTTTGCTACTAGCATGTGTAGGAGCTCCCTATAGCTTAAAGTACTAGTGGCATAGGTTTGTGTGACCTTACTTCTAGAATTGGTTAGGTGAGCTCTCGCTAGCCTGGCACCTTTGTTGCTTAATTAGTATCTTTGGAAGGTGCTAGAGAATATAAATAGAGGGGTGTAGTCTTGGCTAGACCGATAGTTTTAATTCCGCACTTGTTTCGGTTAGCCGACGTGATTAATTTTAGAAATGACTATTCACCCCCCTCTAGTCCGCCATCTCGACCTTACAGTCGGACATACCGGTGCTGTTCTGCCTAACCCTCATATGAGGACTGATAAGCGCGTCAGTTCACCACGACGTCCACCAGGACAGAGTGGAGCGCTACGACCGGGAGACGACGCCTGCGCATGGCGCTAGTGACGGACAGGGCCACGACATGGAGCTGTCCCTATTGACGACTACAGGGTTGGCGGGACCTGTGTGAAGGAAAAGAAGGACCCAGCGATCCTGGAGGACTTATTCTCCTTCTCATTCTCCTCTTTTTCCTCCACTGTAACCCATGCTTTCTCTTGGCCTATAAAAGAAAAAGCAGGGCGTCCCATAAGGGGCACCGCAACATATCGCATCGATTCGGACCGGGACCCATTGAACCCCGAACCGATCAGAACACATAAGCATACAGCCGGGAAGCGACCGAGCTCTCGGCACCCATTCGCTTCTCTCACCAGACTTGGGAATTGTCCCTCTCTCGACCGTTTGTAACCCCTACTATAAACTTTTAGTGCTAGTAACACGAGTAACAGCAACGAACTGGACGTAGGGACATTCTGCCCAAACCGGTATAAACCTCGTGTCCTCTTAGCACACCATCCGAGCCAGACGCGCAATATTAGAAATTTACTAGTCGGTGGTAACTCGAAACACCGACAGTATTGTGCTCACCCCGCAGGAGCCGCGAAGAGCAACTCTACTTGAGCGTGTCATTAAGTTACCCTCACTTGGTTCGTGGGGTTCTTGCGGCGCTAAACGTGTGGGCTTAGTGTGGTCCTAATTAGCTGTCGAACCACCAAGTGAACAGTCGACACAACGGGGACTAGCGTGTTGGCAAGCACGTGAACCTCGGGATAAAAATTATCATGTCATCCTTGTCTTCCCGTTGGTTTACAATCCTCTTATACAAGCTTGTAATTACTTTCATATACATTGTGCTTGTGTAGTTGCTCTTGTAATTAGTTAGCCTGTGTAGCTTGCTAGTTACCTTCTTGTTTGTGTAGTTTGCTAGTTACCTTCTTGCTTGTGTAGCATAGAAGTAGCTCTCTTGTGTGACTAATTCGGCTTGAATAACCTTGTTTGTCACATTGCTTAGTTTGTATAGCTAAGTAATTTGTGCTCTATAATTTAGCTTGTGTAGTTTTGTTATTGAATATTGCTAGTGAGTTTATGTGGCTTTGTGCTTTTGCTTATTAGTGGCATAGGTTTGTGTGACCTTGCTCCTAGAATTTATTAGGTGAGCTCCTAGCTAGCTCGGCATCTTAGTGACTAGTTTATGATTTTAAGGTGCTTGAGAACATAGATAGAGGGGTGTAGTCTTGACTAGATCGATAGTTTTAATTCTATATTTGTTTTAGTTAGCCGGCATAATTAATTTTAGAAATGACTATTCATCTTACTCTAGTCCGCCATCTCAACCTTACAATCAGGCATAATATTCAGAACATTCATTGAAATGCAGAGCTCGGAAAATAATAAAGGGCTTTTGTTTACTGTGCAATGGGACAGCAAATGCAAGGCATAAATCAGTCTAATTCCGATTACAACATGGGTAGGTTTGGATATGAACAACTCCATTTTAGCCCTACATATCGGATCACACCATAGGCAGGTAACTGAAAGTTCACTTACATAAGAATCAGTACAGAGCAGAACCAAAATGACTAACTCTAGAGTATGTGTTGTAAGACCAATAATTCAATAATCACACCATTTGTTAACACTCCAATCAAATATATTGAGGTGTTCCGTGGCGACCAGATCTGACCAAAATAGTTAGGCTTCAAGAAATTTCTTGCGTGGCATATTCATTTTGTGTTGGCACATGACATCAAGAAAGCCATGTGGAAAAAATGCTCTTACTCTCTTCTGAATCAATTGTGCACGATTTAGGCAACATATAAGCCATGGCTGAAAGTACTGTGCTGATTTGTTGTGAGAGAAAAATACTGTTCGTTGGCTGAAAAAGTACGGCTTATAAGCCAAACGAACATGGCGAAGATCATACAGATGCTGAACAATCTCAAAAGCATTCATGTCATGACTCATGTATCTGAAGCTAAGGCATACAAAATATGGAAAAAAAATTGTTCTTAATGTCTTCCAAATCAATTGTGCATGCTTTAAGCAACATGTAAGATGATGCAGGTGCAGAACAATCTCAGAAGCAATCATGTCTGAAACTAATTCGTGGTGTATTAGCGGCATGGGAAAAAATAGGACACATGAACATTAGTAGAAAAGTACTTTATCGGATTCGAACCGATGACTTCTGTGTTACCAAGGCATTATTCTACCACTAAGTACGTATAATTTGAGAACCCTTACCATTCCAGAGTGCCCTATTAAGGTCTTCAATGGATCCATTTAGTACAACACATTGTCATCTATATACTAGGCTACAGATTAGCAGCACTGGTTCCCAAATTTGTTTGTTAGCTTCAAAAAACAAAGAGGCTCCAACCAAAGCAATGAGAAAATTGTGAGAAAAAGTAAAGGTAAGGCTAGTAATAACACATTGTTCTGCAATTAATCTGATGAAGGCACATTTGTGAAGGTAATTACAAATCTGCATAAGAAAGAATGGAGAATAACGTAGAACACAGAGAAGGGCGGACGCACGGGGGGCCGGAGCTGCAGCCCCCGGGGTCTTCAAAGCCCAGCCCAAAACTCCCGTCCCCGAGACGAGCGCCGCAGTACTCGCCCTCCGCGAGTCGCCCCGTGCCCCCGTCCGGTCGTCCCCATCCTCGCGAGCAGGGGTCGCGACTCCGCCGACTCGCCCGGTCCTCCGCCCTCCGCGGCCGGCTCCGCCTTCCGCCGCCCAGCTGCCCCGCCACCCGGAGGCCGGAGCGCCTCGCCGACGGCCAGCTGCCCCGCGCCGGCGCGCCCCCGCCTGGCCGCCTCAGCCCCCCGCTCAGGCACCCACGGCCCACGCCCAGCTGGCCAGCTGCCTAGGCCGCCGCAGGGCCTTCTGCAGTTCTGCTGCTCCTCTCTCCTGTTGCCTGCTGCGGTATTAGCTTTTTTTCTCTTAAACAACAAGTAGATTTTAGCTGAACGCATTTTGGTACCAAAATTGCAGTGTTTTTAGCTGAATTTGAGCCCCTGCAACTTCTAAACGGTGTAGATTTTGATCCATGTCCTTAAACAAGATCGGTGGACCTTTTTATGTTCAGAACATATTTGTTTATGATAGATTGAATCATGTACATGTGAATTTAGGAGAAATTCTTTGATGAACATGCTAACATGCTATCTTGACAATTCATCAAATTATCTACAGAAAAGGAATCCATCAAACTATCTACAGAGTAGCAATTGATTTTTTTTCTTCCATCACTTACCTCATCATATTTGTCGTCATTAAAAGTATTTTTTTTCAGGCTAATTGCTACTCATGTTGTTATATCATTACATATAGCAAGTGGAATAGAAGTCAAATCAGGCGGAATTATGTCAGTATATTGTTTACATGAATGGAATTTTAAACATGATTCTTTGGCTGGGTTGCATTATGCGTATGGTCTTGTTTGGAACTGCTTTTGGAGCAACTTTTCACTAGAAAAAAAAACGGTGGAGCAACCAAACACGAAACTTACCCGCGAAACAACTATGAGCCGTTTTCTTCGTTAAGCAGCCTGTGAGGAGCTTATCTCGTCTTTTTCTTGCCGTCCTCGAGCGCCTCCCCACCGCAAGTGCCTCCTAGTAGCCTGCCTCCACTGTGATGAGTTCCTCCCGCTGAGCGTCCTATTCATCAATGTGTGCTGCCCCACCCGCTGGCTGCCTCCCCACTGTGAGTGCCTCCTCTTCGATTGCCTCCTCACTGATGATCTCCCCACTGAGCACCATCCTACCGACGAGCACCGCTGGATCGACGTGCTGCCCGTGGATTGGAGCTGTCGCCCTCGACCACCGCATGTGCCACCCCACATCTGCGCACACCCTTGGCCTTCGCCTCCCTATCGCCGGCCGGCCAGTTCCACTAAGCAGCAGGAGCCCTGCAGCTTGCCCTCTCTTCTTGATTGGAAGAAGCCGGAAAAATAAAGCCACACACAAAATGCTTTGCTTTTTACATGAGAGCTCCAAAAAGTAGCTTTTGTGGGCAGCTAGCCATAAGCTAGCTTTCTATAAGTTTAAGCCATTGAAAACAGGGCTTATATGTATATTTAGTGTTTCAGATGTCAGGTTAGCTTGCACATCATTTCATCATATTTGAAACTTAGGGTTTGCCAGTGTTTTGCCAACATGATATTCTTTTTGCAGCTAGATGGAACTTATTGTCTGATGTATTATGTTAAGCAATATATTTTTCCTCAATTCATCATAAAATTTTGTTTGGTTATTGACACCAGATGGAGATTTAAAAAAAAACTGTGTTTATTTTGGCTTAATATAGATATATGTTCCATGCTACTTGGTCCAAAACACATGATACGATTGCCATGTTTTAATATTTGGGTGAGATAGTTTAATGCTATTGTTGGGTCTTGGGTGAGATAGTTTTATGGATACCATTCAAGTTTTCTTTTGGCAATTCCTTTTTGCACTTTGCACAGAACTTAACATGTGATACACTGTCAAGCAACATATTATTTCTTTCTTTAGATTACAAATTGTGTGGTTATTGATGCCAGGCCTAGTGCAAGCGGTAGAGTCTTACCACCTGTGACCGGAAGGTCCCGAGTTCGAGTCGCGGTCTCCTCGCATTGCACAGGCGAGGGTAAGGCTTGCCACTGACACCCTTCCCCAGACCCCGCACAGAGCGGGAACTCTCTGCACTGGGTACGCCCTTTATTGATGCCAGATAAGTTGAAAAAAAATTCCTATTTTGGCTTAGGTGGAGTCTATTGTACTTGCACCATGATTGTGCTGCTTGTTTGCCCTTGGCACTTCTTTGTTTCTAGATTGTATATAGGAAGGTCTTGTCAGGTTTCTTTTTCTTCTTTGTTGATAGTTTGATGGATTGCCAAGATACCATGTTAACATGTAAATTCCTGGACTACTTTTTGGCTGTTTATGTGTCACTAGGAAGCAGATTGAGCTATCACTCTAATATAAACCTTATCTTTAGATTTAACTCTACATTTTCATTTCTGATGAATTGTGGCACCCTACCTGTTACTGTTTTTTGGTGGCTCATGGGACTATTTCTTTTTACTGTTTCTAAGTTCTTTTGTTTGAATTTCAGGTGCTATCAACTTGGAAGATGTCAGATGAGGAACAAGCCCCAAGCTCTAGGAAGAGGGTTGCAGGTACCCAAATCAACAAGGATAATCCTGAGCCTGATGATGATGGACCAGAGCAAGAGATGGGTACATTTAAGAAAGCTACTGAGGAAGTTATGGCAACCCAGAGAATTGTAAAGGTTCGGCACCAGCAGACGTCATCAGCTCCTTCTTCTAATCCTTTCTCTGCAATCAGATTTGCCCCCACTGATTCTAGTGCTCAAACAAGCGCCCCTGTCCCAGAGGTCCAACCTTCAGATGTCAAAGCTGACGAGGGAAGCAATGGTAGTGGGAAACATACTTTGTCTGTGCCAGACAAGAATGCAGGCTCTGGTGTAAATACCGACTCCGCTGCCACAACTGAAGCACCACCTCAACCTGTTGAAACCAGTGACAAGGCAGAAGACACAAAGGATGAATCTGGTGGAGACAAAGTGGTAGTTGGAGAACCCAAAGAAAGTAGCTCCATGCCATCTGAAGTTGAGGGCAAAACAAAAGAGGGAGATGCTGAAGAAAAGGAAAGGGCAGATGAAGCTGGAAATAACGATAAAATTAGCAAGGATGATACTGAGAAGAAAGATGGAGGTGAATCAGAGACCAAGGATGGCTTCTCTGATGAGCAGAGAGATGCTGATAAAATTAGCAAGGATGATACTGAGAAGAAAGGTGGAGGTGAGTCAGAGCAGAAAGATGCTGATAACAAAGGGCATACATCATCAGCAACACCCCTTTTCTCGTTTAAGAATCTGTCAAGTGGTCAAAATGCTTTCACAAGTCTGACCGGAACTGGATTTTCAAGCACATCATTCTCGTTTGGCTCAGCCTCTAAAGATGGCTCAAGTTCTGGCCCCCTGTTTGGGCTGAAAGCTGATGGTTCTTCGTTCCCTTCTTTTAATCTTGGTACTGCCAACAACGGGAGTTCTGCCACAGTGCTTGCTACTTCAGCAGAGGCACCCAAGAAATTTGCTATGACAGAGGGTCCTGTTGAAACTGGTGAAGAAAATGAGAACGCTGTATTTACTGCTGATTCGGCTTTGTATGAGTACCTAGATGGGGGCTGGAAAGAAAGAGGAAAAGGTGAACTGAAGCTGAACGTCCCTGTATCTGGCGGTGAGAGTGGTGAGAGAGCCCGGCTCGTCATGAGGACAAAAGGCAACTACCGGCTGGTCCTGAATGCAAGCCTCTACAACGACATGTCACTCAAGGACATGGACAAGAAAGGCGTGATGTTTGCCTGCATGAGCAGCATTGGGGAGTCACCGAGCAGCCTTGCCACATTTGCTCTGAAGTTCAAGGACACAGTCACCAGGGAGGAATTCAAGGATGCGGTGGAGTCTCACAAGACAAGCAAGGCACCGGACGTGCAGCTGAAGACGCCCGAGAACTCTCCGAAGGCAGCAGAAGTCTGAAGCTGCACTCGGGTCACGCTTACTCATCCTTTGTACGTGTCCAGGAAGGAGCTGAGAGATACTTTCTGTTATTGCGGAGTTCAAGAATCTGGTGTCATGACATGATGTCCTGAGTTGTGTTTGCATACGGTTCCCTGGTGCTGTTTTTGGAACAGTGGGTAGCCTGTCGAACTTTCATTATTACAGTCATAATAATCTTAGAATCCTGGAAATGAGACTCGTTAGATCTATTTGCTCGTCTTGTGCTCCGTTACGTTTGTTCTATCGGTTATCGGTTAAGCTATGCGTGACGTGCTATCTAGTTATTGTGTCATGAATGAAATATATGCAATTATGGGTGTCCTGGTTATTATATTCCACTGAGGGCTTGTTTGGATACATTCGTATCTATTTCAATCCATATGTATTGGATTAGATTGAAAAATCAACTAATTTTGATCTTAATACACGCGGATTAAGGTGGATATGAGTTCATCTAAAAGCCCTGACATGGAATATTGTTTTTCACTGCACCGTCTAGTCTCCGGGCAAGTTTCACTCTCTGGCCTTCGCTGGACAAGGGCCTGTTTTTAAAAGCTTATCGAAACAAGCCATCAAGATTCAAGAAGCAATGCTTGCCGTCACCAATCAGGAAGAAAGGAAACAACATCATTCACTTTGCCAAGTTCCTGGAATCGGATCCGTCTAAGCAAAAAAAGCCTATTATTTTTGCATTTTCCCTCTAATGAATAATTATGCATTTCTATTGATAAGTCCATTCATCCATTTTTTTTTTGGTTCTTCATCCTTGTGTAGATGTATTTGTAGATGTGCATCAACTCATCTTACAAATTGGGTTAGAATTTTATTTTTGCAACTGTTTACATTAAAAAGATAGTTAATGCCTCACTATAGAGTTTTGCACAAGGTCTAAAATTTTCTAGGATAGCCCTAGAGCGAGAGTCACGCGGAGCCTATGAGACAACCGGGTTGACGCCCTCGTCGGGTGCGGACATCAATGGTGGAGGCGGGCGGCACCAGGAAGGATGGATGAATGGAATGGGCACTCCAATGGATCTCCTTGTGTAGAGATGGAAAAGAAGAAAGAAAAAGGAGAGAGAGTGAATGTTAGACTGACGAGTGGGTCCCGAATGAAATATACGGATTGAGGGCTTTTTTTGCGCAAAGTCTAGGAGGCGACTGGTCGCGCTCCAACTCCCCCGCACGACACCAGGCCGTGACGGGCCGGCCCAGCAGACACCCCCTCCCTTCATCCAACGTTGCGGCCAACACCCCGAGCTCCCAACTGCTTCTTTCCCCTTTCGTTCCGGCAGCGCATACGGGCCAACGAATCCGGCGTTGATGGCGGAACGCAACCGGCGAACGGTTGTGGACGGAGTTGCGGCGGGCGACGACGAAGGAAGTTCTTGGATTTCGCCGCGCGTCCAGATCGCCACTTTGTTCTGCATCTGCCTCGACGTGGTTGGGCTCCGACCCCAACAGCGGTTGTGGCAGCCTGGCGGTCCTCCCCCACCCCGACGGCGGTTCTCCCTCCAGCCGCGAGCCCGCGAGCGCCCCTCCCGCTGGAGCTCGTCGGAGGTCACCGGGCCCGCGCTCCCCGCCCGTCCGCTCTGGTCCGAGCTCCTCCCGCCTCCGTGGCTGCGCCGCCCACCGCCAGCCGTCCGTGGCCGTGCCGCCCGCTGCCGGAGCACGCAGACCGCCATGGCCCGCCGCCGGAGCTCGTAGGACCGTTAGACCTCCACGCGCTCCCGCCCAGCCATGGCCGAGCCTCCAGCCGCCCACCGGAGCTCGCCCCGCTCATGTATTCTATACACATGGCTTGTGCGCATGGTGAATCTGAGACTGGCCTTCCCAGCTCGATGTGCGCCTGATACTGAAAAGGATTTTTGGGCACTGAGAGGGATTTCCCAATAACACGAGTAGCAGCTGGCATTTGAGAGGCTACTGATTCTGATATGCTAAAATCAGTTTAGTATATTTAAGTATCATCCAGTATATCGGAGCTCTTCTTGATGGTTTTTGTCTTCGATCATGTGTTCTAATTGCTGTAACCTTAGTTCGGTATTGATTGATTCAGACCTGCACATTACCGCATCTTTCTTTGCAGTGCTAATGCATCTTGTAAAATTCTGAATGTACTGAATGTCTTTGCCATCCTGATCGAGGAAAAAACATGGCGAAGAATTCAGGAAGATTGGATGTGTTTCGTAATTGATAGTTTTTTTTTCTCATTGTTTCTTTGTTTCATTTTTCAGTCATGTTTTTTTAATTTTAGATTTTAGTCACCCTTCTAGGTTCGAACGTGTATAAGAATTTGCCTTCCAGTTTCTTTTTTTAGGCTAGTGTTTTTTTTTTCAGGTTTTTTAGTTTCAGTTTTTAGTCCTGTTTTTTTAGTTTCAGTTCTGTCATCTTTTTAGGTTTGAATGCACTCCTAAATCCTATGTATTAGTCGTATATTGAATTATTTCATCTTTTTCTCAATTATGTGTTTTGTGTTTTCTGGTTGTTAATTTTTTTAGTCACAGGTAATTTCAGTTTCGAAGGGCGGACCTGGTGCAAGCGGTAGAGTCTTACCGTCTATGACCAGAAGGTTCCGGGTTCGAGTCGCGGTCTTTCCGCATTGCACAGGCGAGGGTAAGGCTTGCCACTAACACCTTTTCCCAGACCTCGCACAGAGCGAGTGCGCTCTGCACTGGGTACGTCTTTTTTTTTTAGGTAATTTCGGTTTCATTTTTTCCACTGATTTGTACTACTGAGCCACTTGTGATGAGATATATGAAATAAGACTACGACATATGTGTTTCAAAATAGTTTATAGGTACCGACAACTTATGTTATATATGTCGTAGCTATTTATGTATTAAGCATGTAGCAACCTGTATATTAACCTTCTAACAAATTATATATACTAGCAAACGATAACAACTTATGTATTAAGCGTGTAGCAACTTATTTGTCAATTTTAGTTTTCATTATTAGATGTGACTTTCAATTGTATGTCTTTCCAAATCCTGCATATTAGTTGCCTCACGTACAATGTATAAGTTGTTACAAAAGGATAGCTATTGCACACATAAGTTGCCACAAAAGAATTTGCCTTCCAGTTTCAGTTTTCATTAGTTTTTTTTCGGTTTTTTTAGTTTTAGTTTTTAGTCTTGTGTTTTTTAAATATTTTTTTTGTTTCAGTTATCAGTCACCCTTTTTAGGTTTGAATGCACTCCTAAACCCTACATATTAGTTATATAATAACTTATTTTTTCTCAATTATTTGTTTTGTTTTCTGGTTGTTAATTTCTTTTTTAGTCACGGGTAATTTCAGTTTCATTTTTGTTTTGTCATCGTTTCTTTTAGTTTCAGTTTTATGTTTTTTTTATTTTTAGTTTTTAGTTTTTTTGTTTCATTATTAGTCAAGTTTTTTTTTATTGTTTTTAGTTTCAGATTTTACTCACATTTTTAGATTTGAATGTGTTCCTAAATCCTGCATATTAGTTTCTACAAAAGGGTAGCCATTGAACACATAAGTTGCCATAAAAAAATTTGCTCCTAGTTTTAGTTTTCCGTCTTGTTTTTTTCTGTGTTTTTTATTTCTGTTTTCATTTTTTAAAATTTTAGTTTTCAGTCACCGTTTTAGGTTCGAATACCTTCCTAAATCCTGCATATTAGTTGCTTCACCTACGATGTATAAGTTGCATATTTTTATATTTTCATTCTTTTTTTAGTTTCAATTTTTAGTCTTTTTATTTTTTTATTTCAGCTTTCAATTTTCTTTTAGGTTCAAATGCCTTCCTAAATTATGTAGTTGCCTCACCTACCATGTATAAGTTATTACAAAAGGGTCGCCAATGCATACATAAGTTGTCACAAAAGAATTTTCCCCTAGCTTGTGCAACAACTTTTATTTTTAGGTTTGTTACAATAATTTGCCCCCTAGCTTGTGCAACACCTTATATTTTTAGGTTTGCTGTAATAATTTGCCCCACAAGTTGTACAACTATAGTATTACATGGTAGTAACTTCTTTTGATATTTTTTGTCCCCCAGCTGCATACTATGTACCAACTTTAGCTTTACATGGTAGTAATTTTTGATTTTTGGCCCGCTGAGCTTGTGCATACCATGTAAAAATTTTAGTATATTTTTGGAGTAGCAAGTTTAGTATTACATGGCGGCAACTTCTTCATAAATCTCCTAGTATATTTTACACATAAATTGCTACTAAAATAAAATTCTTCGAAACATAGGCAAATTGGGTCTAATTTTGTTCGTTTCGTCACGTGGAACACACCAGTGCAAACGGAATTGAAAACGGATATATCATTCAAAATTATAGCAATTTTAAAAAAATATTCAGCTTTTTTTTTGTGCTTGCATCACCTTGCGTCATCGCATGCTGCAGGATCGGGGGAGGGAGTGGGGGCGAAGCGGAGAAGCCACATTCACCAGGGGTGAGTAAGGATGGCAACGGGGATGTACCCGTCGGGTATCGCCGGAACGTTCTCTTCCTCGCTACGAAGAATTTATCCCGTCCCCGTCCCTGTTAACTGTCTTGGGTATAGATTTTTGTCCATCCCCGTACCCGTCGGGCATCGGTCAGGTAACAGATACCCGACGGGTATTGCATACCCGATAAACAAGGACACTTGGGGTCGCAGCTTTGCAATCAGAGACATTTCTTCTTCACCCAGGTATAAGTGTCGGGGTCTCGGAGATGCCGAAGAGAAGGAGCGAGGTTGCGAGGAGGACGAGCAAAGGTGGCAGAGAGACCGAATTGAGGAAAGCGATGAGCACGGGCGCTCGTGAGGCAGGCGTGCTTGTGTTGCTAGCAGAGATGGTGAGAAAAAATTGAACTAGGGTTCCTAGAACACACAAACTATATATATGATTGTTCAGATTTGGGTCAAAATACCTATATTGAGCTTCTTTGGGCCTGATACTCGCATGACAGCTCAAATAGTCGGGTTCCCCAACGGGTAACGGGGACGGATAAACAGGGAACGTTCTCATACCTGCTATACCCGTCGGGGATGGATTCTTGTCCATTTAAATGTCCGCGGGTAAAGATATGATCCTATCCCCGTCTTCTAATGGATCAAATATCCATCGGGTATCGGGGCCCGTTGCCATCTTTAGGAGCGAGGGGGACAGGAGTGGGGGGATCGGACACGTGTATCGATGTCGGACAGGGTCGTGCCTCTGCTTCTGCGCGACTCGTCGCGGCTCATCGTCGTCCTTTTTTTTTGAGTTAGTGCAATTATTTTAAACCTCAAAAGTAGGAGAGTCCTCAAACTCCAAGTAAAGATCTGGTTCCTTCCTGAAGTTATTATTAAAATGTTATTTAACCTACCATGCTCTGACCATCCCTGGGCTTATGCCTGTGTTTGTTTTAGCCCAACAAGCCTAAAATTAGTCCAACCACCATCTCTATGCCAAGAGCATCTCCAGGAGCTTTTTTTTTAATTATTCTAAACCATCATTTTGAGGACTATTTTAATAAAATCTCTCTATATATATATCTTTTTAGCCTCCAACAACTTCTATCTTATGTGCATTTTAGAGGGCTAACCCCGTTCTCCATCTTTAGGTACGAGAAATCTAGAATAAGAGGATGACAATATTTGAAGATATGCGGAGAGATATTTTTTTACGAAAATCTTTATTCTTATCAATGCAGAAGGATATAAAAAGGCTACTAAAGTTGTTCTAACGTGTTCTAATTTTATGTTTTGGCTCAACTGGGCCAACACTTGCAAACATTTTTTTTTGTTATTTCCTTACCTATTTCTCTCTTTTTTTTCACGCCCACACTAGCAAACATCTATTCTTTTTTTTTTGAGGGGAGCAAACATCTATTCAACTGGGCCAGCACTAGCAAACTTTGGTGCTAGACAATTCCCCAAATCCAAAGCCTTGCTGCTCGGAGCTGTACTACGCGCCGACTAGCGCACAGGAAGATTGGCGCAACGAGCCGCAGGGTGGTGCCCGCCGGCCATCGCGTCGACATCAACCAGCCGGCTTACTCCATGGACGCACCCAGGACCTGCACTGGACGCGCGATTTTGGAGCGGCTGCAACTGGCGCAGCGCTTCACTTCGTTGCTTCGAATCTCGAGCAGCGACTGTGGTGGGAGCTCGCCGCCGCGGGCGACGCGTGGCGAGCCTGGCGGCTGCTCAGAGCTTGGTGTGTTAGCTCGCACGGCGTCACTGGTCCTCCAATGCCAAGCGTGACGTCGTTGGGGCCACGGTATGTTTGGCCTCTTCTCATCTGGTTGTTTAATTTAAGTAGCTCAGAATTTATTAATAAAATAAATGATTTGATCGTCTTTTGGATGAGGGGCACTATCTATATGATCACGGAAATCCTTCGGTTGTTGGCATAGCTATATGATTTTTTAGGGTTTCATTTAGATCTATACTACTAGATCATAAGGACTAAGCTCCAAGCGACCAAACAGGTGTCCCCTGTATTTGGCAGATCACTAGGCTATAATTTTTTTATTAAACAAAAAAATTGTTTACACCAAAATTTGGAAGAAAAAGTCGCAGGGACTCGAAAGCTCCTAGGATCATGTCACCAAGAAATAAATTGCGTGCGGATCGGAAACAACTGATTCGGATACAGAAATTGGAATCGGCTCTCCTCGGATAGCGCCAGCGGATAGCAACAAAGGCTACGTTTGGCGCCAAGTCGAAACATGCCGGACCAGGAGACTTGCTTGAGACCGACATGATGCTTAGAGACTTCAGAGGGAATACATCTAAGACCCGGGGGGGCAATAAACGTCGAGTTGACAATCAGGAGTAAAACTCTACTCACCACGTTCTTTGTCATCGATGGAAAAGGCTCATACAGTTTACTCCTCGGTCGTGACTAAATTCACGCAAACTGTTGTGTGCCATCAACCATGCATCAATGTTTGATTCAATGGCATGGGGATGATGTCGAGGTGGATCGCGCTGATGAGTCTGTGAGCATCGCAACAGCCGATCCAGTGTTTTGGGAATTAGGAGACTTCGAATGCCTTTCTAGCAAAACATGGGAAGGAGGCTTCATCAGGATTAATAATGAAGGCCAACAGCCGGTTCAAGCAATCGGCTCTGAAAGTTTATTTTAATTAATAATCGTGGCATCGCATCGGCCATTGAGTTAAGGAAAAATAAACATTGAGTCTTGGAAATGGGTTTAGGCCGACGTATGTGAATGCTGAGTTAAAGTGTAAGTGCGATTCAGAGTTAATGGATTTCTTAAGAGAAGTTCTGTTTCGCTTAATAGGATGTTTGACTTGGATTGATCGATCGTTTGATCTTTGGAATGAAAAATGCATGAAGAGATGTTATCCTAACATCTGAATTTAATACCGATTCGTTCTCGGCTCCAATAGTCAATACCAGGAGGGTATCGCCTCTAGTTCAAAAAGTAAAAATCTTCAAAGATAGTAAAAACTGATATGATATGTATCGCCTATAGAGCAAAAAACAAAAAGAGCAAGAAACATTCACAATCATACACGAAGGCATTGCATTGAAGCATATCCATAGAAGAACAGGGATCTTTGTTTATCAGATTACCCTAAGTACAAACTAATCAAAGACTTTGTTTACTACATCTTGAGCGGATGTGATGTCCACTATGGCCTCCGCTACCACGACAAACTCTTCCAGCAGGTCCTCGTGCTCCTCAGGGTCATCGCCTACCGAGAAGCCGGTCTCCATGGCGTGAAGCTCGTGCCCTGTCTGAACCCGCGCCGCGGTCAGCGCCACTGATTGCACCGTGGCAAACGCCGTGGAGGGTGATTTCCCGAACATGGGCCGGGATGTCTTGGAGACGAGCATCGATAGAGGAACCCCGGGCATTGACGGCGTTCACAGCCACGTTCGCTGCCAGTTGGAGAGACTCCAACTGCGCTGTCAGGGCTGATGATCACAGAAGAGGAAGAATTATCAAGATAAAAATAACCGAGATCAGAATAAGGGTGTCCCTGAGGCTCATCTTACCTGCCACCGCAGCATCCGATTCAGTTAACCACGCTCGAGCGGCGTTAGCCTCTTCCTCGGCCGCATGAAGAGCGGCCTGGGAAACCTCGAGGCGAATCTCTAGTTGGCCGATCTCCCAAGTCGCCTCGGAGTAATGGTTCTGAGCCATCCTCCACTCATAAAGGTAGTGCCAAGTGTCGTCGCCGTTGTAGGAGTCGGAAGAGTCCAACGACGAGGCCATCAAAGAAGGTGCGGCGTCAGAAAGCCCACCGGCCCTAGGAAGAGGACGGAGACTGTCATTCACAACAAACCTATAGGCGAGTCAGAACTATTTATCATCATAAACAAGAAATATCGATCTCACCTCATGCGCCGGAGACGCTGGTTCATTGGCATATTCTCTTCCGGGATTTCCTCCACCGTGCGCTTGCGTCGGTTGTCTTCGTCGGCCATAAAGAATGATTGGATCTACGAAGAGGAGAAGAAAAACTGCTACAGGGTTTTCGGTAGGCGAAGAAGAGTAAAGGAACAGTTGTGGACGGAGATGTGTTCGAGACAGAAGCCATCGGCTGGTATTTGAAGACAAAGTGAAGGGACGGATGCCTCGGAACGCACAAAAGGCAATCGCAATTAGTAGGAGGCGAAGCGTCACTTCACTAATAACGAAGAGATTACAGCACCAGATGAATGAGGATAGAAGATCGAAGGGTTCTCTTAATGAAAGCCGTGTTTTCAGACTTAAATAAATTAAGATCAGAAGTCTGGAATCGATTGTATCAAATCGGCTCTTTAGCCGAAGGAGGAGGCATGAGTAAACAACGGAGAATATGATCGGTTCTACACAAGATACGCGTTGACATGCGGATCTCAAGTCTAGGACCTCATGGGTCGCTCTCGGTATTTCTATTCGAATGGCATCAGCTCTCGTGGGCTATTGACTTCTCCGGCTGATCTAGAGATACTCTCGAAGACATACTTATGACGACCAAAGGGCGAGATAGCCGGTATGGTCACCTAATCAGGGGAAACCTTATCGGCTCAGGCATTACACGCTTGGTACATTTTGGAGACACTAGGAGGAGAAGAAGGATTCGAATGGGGAATATTTGAAGGAATATTACCATAATGTTTGGATTTATATTTGACAACCAATTTTCTTGGCTAGCCGATACCAGAAGGGTATCGCTTCTAGTGCAAAAAAATAAACCCAGGAGGGTAAAAGACCAGCACAATGTATATCGCCCAAAGTGAACACGAACGAGGTATGAAGCACGGAGCAAAGGAGAATCACTCAAGGCGAAGAAGTTGTTTGCCAAATGTCGCCTATTACAAACTACAGGACGGAAAAAACTTTGCTTACTATATCATCGGCCAGGGTATTGAAAGCTATAGAATTGGCAACACTCATAAAATCCTCAACCAAGCGCTCATGCTCCCCAGGGTACGCTGCAACTGGAAAACCATGGGGAAGAAGCTGAAGATTATGACCCGAATAGGCTTGGCAGCAGCCAATGCCATGGCGGCTCCATGACGAACTCTATGAAGGGTGACCTCCCTGATACGATTTAGGATGTCGTGCAAGCGAACCATCGGAACGGTGCCCCTGGCATTGACAAATCCTGCTGCATGATCCGTAGCTGATCGAAGACTCTCCGGTTGGGCAGATAGATCTAAAAGATTCAAAGGGGAGATGATCAGAGCCTTGAAGATGAAACTGAAAGAGAGAAGAGGATATGACATGTATCTTACCCATAATCCTGGCCTCGGCCTTGGCCAATCTATCCTCCACTGAATCAACCCCGGGAGGTGATCGATATCTAACCATGCCCAGGGTCGATTCTACGAGGGAGAGGCATTCAGCGAGGCTCTAGCCATGCCGATCGATGGAGGCAAGCAAATCGTCATCGTCAATCTGCCTCCTCTAACGACAAAGGAACTAGCGACGAGCTATCGACAAAGTGGGCCCCAAAGGCCAAACGAAATTGGCTCTATTCCCCGAGGCAGTGAGGGCATCACGAGATGCACCCTCTTGATGATGGATGCGCTGGTACGATGATATAGATCCATCGAGGCCCTCCACAGCAGGCATCTTGCTGTTCTCCATAATCTCAAACCTACGGAAGAGCAGGAACTGTATAATGATGCAGAAGGTTTGAGGCAAAGCGGGTTGTTGTTAGATCCACAACCATGGCCCGTATATATAGCCCTAGGATGCGGAAAGATAGATTTCACCAAGGATGTGAATCAGAAACGGAAATGGATCAGCACTCCAGAAATTCAGGGGATGGATAATGAAGAGATAACGGACTCGAATTTATTACTTCCCCAAATTACAAAATATCGTGGGGTGGATACATTGATCAGGGATTAACTCACCAGAACTTCTTTGGATTGAAGGGAGTCCGAATTTCCATAAGGTTGAAACTCATTGTGAACCAAGTCACATCGGCCCATCAATAAAGTTATATCCGAGAGGAAGAAAAGTCGCCCACCTAACATATGCTCAACGGATTTCTTAATAAATTGAGGAACTATAGGAAAGAAGCCTAAGGCTTTTCCGGTGGGTGTTTGGAGGAATAACAAGGGGAAGGTGATCACACATTCTAGCCATCGTAAACACTAGAACAACTTTGTGAGCATGGAGAGAAGACTCAGGTAATATCACAAAAATTCTTCTAACCGCAATGACTGGTCTTCTTGCTCAACGAGGCGCTAGGATAAGTAACGCAATCACCCTATGCACAAGAATTCTTCTAACCGCTCAAGATCTTCATAACAAGAGGGCAAATCAAGGAGGGTCTGGTGGAACTAGAGGCACTCGAGAGAGTAGATGAAAACAAAGCATGGCTGAATTGTTGAGCTGCTCTCGCCAGAGTCAGATGGGAATTTTATATCCGGCCTGGGAAGATGAATCTAAGTGCCCGAGAAGCAGTGACGCTCTTGCAAAAAAGTTTTGAGACATGGGCTTATGAGTGGACGCAGGCAACGACAAATAGTGGACCCCAGATCAAGGTTTTCTACCCGTGATTGTGGATCAATCAGGGATGCCAACATGATAATTTTGGAATAAAATTACTTTTATCCCAAAATTAGGGGGCATGTGTTTACAATGAAATTTGGAATAAAAAGTCGCAGGGACTCGAAAGCTCCTAGGATCATGTCACCAAGGAATAAATTACGTGCAAATCGAAAATAGCTGATTCGGATGCAGAAATTGGAATCGACTCTCCTCAGATAGCGCCAGCGGATAGCAACAAAGGCTACGTTCGGTGCCAGGTCGAAACGTGCCGGACTCTACAGAAAGGGAAAGATTAGAGTTCAAGTTATCTTAAATTAGGAATGTTTTCTTTAGGGTCAAAAATTGTGATGAGTCGTGCTTAGACAGGAGTCGTGCACAGGTCCCGGGTATAAATATCAAGCCCCGGCTATTGTAAAAACAGCAATCAATCAAATACAAGTCAATTATTTTTTTCGACTTCGGCCACCCCTTAGGAGTAGGAGTAGAGTAGATCTCGGCGAGTTCTTCAGCGAGTACGGCTGCATTAATCCAGTTGACCTCCATTGTTTATCTGTAAGTATAGTCATGGTTTATACCTCTGTTCGTATGGATGCATCGATCCAGTCGACCCCTACTGTAACTCTGGTATAGACTAGTTATCGACTCTTGCCTAGTTCAAGTATGGCCTGTGTGATCCTGCCTCGCACCCCACTGCTTGAACTAGATCAAGGTCAAGTTATCGGCTCTACCTTAGAATGATAGTCTTTGGTAGATTCATTAAGTTATCGATATTGGTTATTGCTTTCATCGTTTATCTAATTATAGCAATATCACTCTGCCCGATTGAGATTGATCTGGATCGGCCTTATATCTTATTTAACTCATCGTTTGCTAATCTAAAAGTTGATCTAATCTACACCTTAAACGATGAGTTATGTTTTATCGGCTGTTTTATATCAATCTTAATCGTGCATAGCGTGCGGTTAAGGCATGTTCGATCTTGAGTAGATCTATTAGTTAGCAAGAACCGTTTCATGGCCCATTATCACGGTCTGCGGGATTCTGCCTCTCACCCCCACTGTTAGCACCGTGGAGTGGGGATCGTTAGTTGGTAGATCCGTTCCTGAGAAGGCATGATCTTAACTATGCGCTATGCCTGAATCGGCTGTTTAGACGATATCGAGCGCTTTCACGAACAATTCACATTATGAGATCATTGAAGTAGAGATACGTTGAAAGATATGTTAGCCCCATGATCTTATTATTGTATTACGGCCTGCATGATTCTGCCTCATGCCCCACTGATATTAGTAATGAGTTAGGGTTGTCGAGTCTATTGTTGTTACTACGGCCTACATGATTCTGCCTCATGCCCCACTGGTCATGGCGATGGATGAGATCTAACATGTTCATTAGATTTATCTTTATTAAATGGTTAAGTGGTGTTGAATTGTCTCTCTATACAAAAAAGAGTTCGGTTACGTGTAATCATTGGCTCAGTATAAACTGATCATCATTAATATCTTATTGCCATTGATTAATATTTGTTTAAATAATATTTATCCTGAATGATAACCGATTCTTCTTATACGACCCCATGAGCTTTAATCGATTTATTCTTATGAATATGTTGGAATCGACTATTTAGTCGATCTCCTCTCATATCGGCTCTCAGAGCCGCACATTCGGGACTGTCTGGCAACACCGGTATGTTCCGCCCTTAATTACTGATAAACTTTCTCTCCTTGTCAATTGCAGGGTTAAATTGACTGGCACGTCTCGGGAGGATTGCGCAGGATCGACCACCCTTGCGCTAAAGCTAGGCGGATCTGCTTCATCAAGTGGACCCTTTCGGCTTGCTGCGTGTGTCCTCGGCACGGAGACGAAAATTCTGTGTCAACAAAAATAGATGATCATTTTGATATCATAAGCTATGTGGAGACTCTATATGGTGATATTGACAGAGCAATGACATTGGTACAATACAAAATCATGCCTTCTTTGCATATATACACAGCAATCCGCTGTTCAAAATTCAACCAAATGCTTACAGTGAATGATAATTACAAAGAAATGTTAACTTCTCGAATTCTTCTTCAAATCCCAATGACTTCATACTACCCACAAACTACAGAAACAATAAGGAGAGCTAAGAAAGATGTATAAGTATGTATAATGCCTAATAATCAGAACAAATTCTTAACCTAGGTACTATGATGAGGTTGAACGAAGTTCAACTAGAGAAGCATAGAATCCATCTTTGATATTCATCAGTGCTTCATGTCTTCCTTTCTCCACTATCACGCCATCCTTGAGAACTGCGATAATATCAGCACTTTTGATCGTCGAGAGGCGGTGTGCCACAATAACTGTTGTCCTGCCAACCATCACATTATCCAAGGCATCCTGCACTATGCGCTCAGACTCAGCATCCAAGGCACTCGTTGCCTCGTCAAGAAGTAGAATCCTAGGATCTTTTAGTATGGCCCTTGCTATGGCTACCCGCTGCTTCTGGCCACCAGATAGCTGAACCCCCCTCTCTCCAACAGTGGTGTCATACCCCTGGGGAAGGCTTGATACGAACTCATGTGCATTGGCTGCCTTTGCGACCTCGATGAGCTCCTCCTCAGTGACCTCCCCATGTTTCCCATAAGCTATGTTGGCACGGATTGTGTCATTGAAGAGAATAGGCTCTTGGCCCACCAGACCCATTTGGTCCCTTAACCAAGTGACTTTTAGGCTTTTGATCTCTACTCCATCCAATGAGATAGTACCAGAGTCGGGGTTGTAGAATCGTTCCAACAAAGAGATTACCGTTGACTTGCCACTGCCACTCTCTCCCACAAGTGCAAGAGTCTGTATAAAGCAATAAGTCGGATTAAGTTGTTGATTATATTACTATAGAAGATAGGACATTGCAGAGGGATAGTAGGCTAACCTTGCCAGAGGGAATGTGCAAGGTAAAGTCGCTAAATATTTGAATATCTGGGCGGCTTGGATACTTGAAGCTGACATGTCGGAAATCGATGTCGCCCTTGACCTCATGTAGCGTCGAACCTTCATCATTGCTTGAGTCGATTTTGGACTTTCTGTCCAATAATGCGAATATGGAGACGGCTGAATCCTTGGCCTTTGTAGAATCAGAAGCCAATGCACTTGTTTGAGATACTCCAATTGTTGCCAACATCAGTGCAAAAAATACCTGCCAGACATTACTTAATGCATCAAACTCAAATATACAATAGGAAGAAGTGGAATGCTGAAGGGAAGCGATGCATTTTCCTAACCTTGAAAACATCTCCAAAAGTAGATTTGTTATGACGAACAAATTGTGCTCCAACGTAGAAACAAAGTCCGTATGTTAGGTACAACATCAAGAATGAGAAACCAAAACCAAGGCCTCCAACCATTCCTGTTCTGACTCCTTGTTTCTTTGACGCTTCACATTTATCTTCATAAATTGTCGTCACTCTTTTTTCAGCACAAAAAGAAGCTACAGTCCTGATACTGCTGACTGCATCGGTGGCCACTTGACCTGCGTCTTCATACAGTATCTGCAGAATAGCGTTCCATTGTCGCTTAGCAAATTTGGGAGAAAACAAATATCTACAGTGAATCCTGCTTTAAATCATTTTTGATGTAATTCGTATAAGTCAATAATATGTCATAAATTTTATAAGATAGTATGAGCTTGGTTGCTTGAAAATATATGCATAAATCTTAGTTTCACTAGTTGATAGATTACCTTGGCATCTTGACTGAAACCCTTCAAGAACTTCACTTGTGCATAACCTTGAACACCCGATAGTGGCATCACACAAAGGATGATCAATGTGAGCTTCCAATCTGCCACAAAAGCAATGACAAATCCTGCAATTAGTGTCGAGGTGACCTGAACTGCCAAGGCCAAGTTATCACCCACTAAACGTCGGACATTCAAAGCATCAACTGACAACCTTGCGCCAAGTGCTCCACTGTAAGATATAAGCATACCGTTAGTACCTCAAATATGGAATCCTGTAAGTAGAAATAAAGACAACAAAACGTTGATCAAAGGGATGGTAACCAACCTGGAATTTTTGGGATCATCAAACCAAGCAACTTCTTGGTGCACAATGCTCCGAAATGACAAGGCACGGATACGCTCAATAAGCTTCCCCCCGGCTACCCCAAATAAGAAATACTCCACTGGTATTGATAGTATTGATACAATACCCAGCACAACACACATCAAACCCCAAAAGCTTGCATCCTTTTTTAGTTGGTGTGGCGGCTCATAGAATGTTTTGATGGCATTGGAGATCATTAGACCAAACATTGGGAAAAGCACTCCATGGACTCCAGCAGCTAGCGATCCTAACAAAAGAATAGGCACCTCTGGCTTGTTTAGACTAGCTAGCCGTCCCATTGGAGCTTTCTTTGGGGCCTCACCATCACGAGCCTGCTCTTTCTCATCCTCCCAATTTGCATCATTGCCTTCAAGCAATTCAACTGAACCAGGCATGCTAAAGGGGAGGGTCAAAGAATGCGGACTACTGTTTCCCGTTGAACCTCTGCTTATTGATCGCTTCAGTGAGAGGCTTCTACTTTTAGACCTTGAATCAGACATGTGATGATCTAATTTCTGTTCTTCTTCTTTGCTTTCTTGGAGACGAATAAGTTGAGAATAAGCACCATCAGGGTTCATTATCAGTTCATCGTGGGGACCTATGAATACTCATTGATGCAAGAAATTGATATGGTTAGTTAAAATATCTTGAGCATGTAACAAATTAAAATTCAATATGCCAAATGGGAAAGACATCCTGACCTTGTTCAACTATTTTCCCTTGTTGAACAACTGATATGCAATCAGCATTTCTCACAGTACTTAGGCGATGTGCAACCACAAGTGTTGTCCTATCCAGCATGATCCTATTCAGTGCCTCCTGAACCATCCGCTCCGACTCCACATCCAATGCACTAGTAGCCTCGTCTAACAAAAGAATTCTGGGGTTTTTGATGATTGCTCTTGCAATAGCGATCCTTTGCTTTTGTCCTCCTGATAGCTGAGCACCACGTTGGCCAACCATCGTGTCATAACCCTAGTATCAGACAAAAAGAGAAATATTAGCACTCGGCTCAGCAAGATTAGGATGTACATAAGTTGATAATTGGATCTATGACATACATTGGGCAACTTATCGATGAAATTTGCTGCATTAGCAAGCTCAGCTGCTCTTTTGATCTCTTCAATTGTTGCATCTTCTTTTCCATATGTTATATTATCTTTGATAGATGTCATAAAGAGCAATGGCTCTTGGTTAACAAGACCAATCTTCCCTCGTATCCAATCAAGCTGCAAACTCTTGATGTTAATCCCATCAATCAAAATCTCACCAGCTTGTGGATCATAGAATCTCTCTACAAGACTTATCACGGTTGACTTGCCACTTCCACTCTCCCCAACTATAGCCATTGTAGTGCCGCTAGACACATGTAGCGAGAACCCATCAAATATTAGTTTCTCTGGTCTCGCTGGGTAGCTGAAGTACACGTCATTTAGGTCAACATCACCCTTGATGTCTTCTAGTTGCTTACCAGTTGGGTCTTCTGGGTCAATCACTGGTTTCCTCTTGATCGTTGTGAACAATCTGTATGCCGCAGATTGTCCTTCTGCAAAGGCTGCCATGCAGGGTGTTGCATTACCTAAAGACCTGCACACCAAAAATTGAAGTTAACACCACCAGTCATGCAACATGGATCAGCATAAGACTTTATTTCTCCAGATTCAAAGAAACCCACATTGCCCCAGTCATTATAGCAAACAAGATATTGATGACGTCTCCTCCTGAGTAACCTTTGCTAAGAATCAACTTTCCGCCATACCATATGGCTAAACCATAGCTTGAGAAAAATATGCAGAAAACAGAACCCATGCCAAAACCATTGGTAATTCCTTCTTCAACAGCAGCCTTGTATGACTTGTGTATGAGTTTATTATACAATGCAATAGCCTGTTTCTCCCCATTGAAGGAGACAACCTGTTTTGCAGATGTAGGCACAAGAAAACCAGTGAGAGCATGCAAAATTGAAAAATGTAGAGATTCATCTGACAGGAGCGCTTTGGAACTCACAGTTCTTATAGCCCCAAGTGTCTGTTCAACAATATTGCCTGCATCACCGTATGATGCTTGCCCCTTGGTAGATATTTTAGCAAGCATTTTTGAGACTACTCCACCAGCAATGACAACTGGAGGTATGCATGCCAACATGACAAGAGATAGAAGCCATCCTTTTACGAATGCTATCACGAAACCGCCAATGAAGGTTGCCACAAGCTGTTGGAACTTGCCGACCTGAAGAGTTTGTAGAAGTCAAATTGTGCACATTTTGATATAATTTGGTAATGATCAATAGCAGGTTTGCTTCTGCACTCGTCACTTTCAAAGATAGGAATTATTACCTTCTCACCAATGGCATCCTGAACTAACACGGTATCACCAGACATCCTTGAAACTATCTGCCCAGTTGTCATTTCTACATCAAAGAATGCTATTTCTTGTCTCAAGACAGATTTGAGGTACAGAGATCGAATGCGTGTTGCCTGCCTTTCTCCTGTCATTGTCCAACATGACACCTCTGCACAAACAATAAGTGGCTTCACTTATTTACACTGATATAGTTATTACGTGGCTTATGCATGTAGAACCCTTGTTTCAAGTTTTCTAGGTCAGTTTGTCAATGAAGCAATGTCTTTATGGTACGTTTCTTCATGTATTACTTTCCATGGAAGTTCAAACATGTTGGGACTGTCCTAACCACTATCATGAACACAAGCTTTTTGTACCCTTCATTGAAAGTACAAAACAGAAGTCAAAGTTGAACTCTGCTCTATGACAACAGCTTGCAAGTTTGAAAAGTTGAAACACTTGTATTGGCACTATCTGCTATATGAGGCGAGCTTCTTTTTCTTAAGCTTATCTTATCTCAGCATTGACCGCAAGATTAGTTTTATACTAACGATGGTCAATTATTAGCAGCAGCAATGTCAGTTTCAGGTGCAAAGTGCAAGCGGATGTGAAGATTGAAAAGTTGACAGAGTCTACTTAGAGTACTTACGAAGAAAGGAAACAACCGCTGTTGCAATGCCTAGGTAGACAAAGTTCAGAACTGCCTGTGAAAAAAGCAAGGTAGAAACGAAGTGAGAATTGAGAAATGCAATAATGTCTTGCTAACAAGGAAATGAGTTCTAGTTGAAGTAAACTTCAAGCTACATATAATTCATGGAGAACAGTGATGAAAGTTTGACCTCATTTTTTTATGATTTTGTTCAGGATTCGGATAGCAATCTGTCAGCAAAGTTATACTACTGCAACGGACAAACTTACAGTGTGATTTAAGCCTCCTTTGACACGGCTCATCCAAAACGGCTTCACCGGTGAAGCCAAAGCCGGTGAAGCCAGAAAAACTGGCTTTTCCCGGCTTCTAATTCATTTTAACCCCGGCTTACAAAACGGCTTCACGCTACAGTGCCTCGATTTGCGCAAAATAGATGAAGCCGAAGCCAGCATAAACCGTGCCAAAGAGACCCTTATGAGTCCCATCTCAGAAAGGGGGAAAGAAATGTGTTGGACGCGCTTATTCTTGGACTGAGTTTTGGATCTTTGATCAAGAAAAGATTCCAGCCTTTACCGGATGTGGTTAGTTATCCATTATATTAAAATTGTTCCACATGGTCTCTTATTATTATATTACAAGTTGTAATAATGCAATCTACTGGTATAACCTATTACAAGTTACTGGTTTGAGCATTTAGCTAATCTATTCCTGTTTCTAATTCAGAAAGGTCGCTTTCAGAAAAGCACATTGTAAGCGACTACGCAGTTTATCTTCATATAAAAGTCAGCTCCCATGTGAGAAAAGGGGGGGAAATCCTAATTGCATGAAAAAAAAAAACTGAATGCGGAAAAAATATTCTGGCTAGTTGGTCGTTAAAAGTTGAGTTGAGTTGTTGAGGAGACATTCATACTTCAGTGGTACTTTTCAGCAAACGAACAGTGTTTTCCTCTCGCAACGAATTAGTAAATTTTAGCGAAACGAACGGGGTCAAGAAACATTATTTCCGGGCTTGTAATTTTTACAGTAAACTTGTGACCCTGAAGACTCTGTTTTATTCCCTCGATAGAAAAAGGATCAAGTTGCCATACAAACCTTGCCAAGGCTCGCCCTTCGATGTTTGCACTTAAAAATATTGAAACTATACAATTATTGCTACCGCATGACTGAACTAATGAAAGCAAAAACGCTCCAAGAAGACAGAAGGAATAGTGCAATATTCGAACTTTGAAACTGGGAAAATAAGGCACTAGTGAATTGGATTTTTTTTTAGAATTATACAGTACAACGTAGCCGCTCAACACGCACTCACACTCAACCTTATGAACACACGTACACAAACCCTACTCCTATGAGCACCTCCGAAGGACTAAGCCGGTAGATCTCGAGATTTACGAAGTCACTGCAGACGCCTCGCTGTCGACGAAGACGTCGCCTACCGCTGAAAACATAGCGCCGATAAATCCGCAGCCGTACCAAGTTGAGGACTTATACTCGGATGCACAAGTTCCACCGTAAGAAGCGTAAACCAACTGATCTAGGAAGAGGCGTCACGTTGATACTGGACGTTGCTGCTAAGTTTCTACGGATAACGTATCAAGGAAGTATTTTCATTTCTAAGGGCCAATTCCATTGCATAATAGGAGTGTTTTTTTTTTTATATATCTCAAGGTTGATTGAATGAAGAACATAAAAAGGAGCAAAACAGAAAGAAGACGAATAGAGAACAGAACGGGAGTGCTAATGGCGCCAAAAGTCAAGATACGCCCTCCATCGTTGTCCCTCCCTGGGCAACGAAAGCGCAAACGCCGCCAAGATTTTAACAGAGCTTTCTATCTCGATCAGACCAGACTGCCATGCGACCGAATTTGTCCTCGATCCAACGACGGCCGTCTCCGGCCGCCGGCATACGTACATGTTATGGAGAAGTCATCTCCGGCTCACCTGGTTGACGCGGTGGAGGACGTTGTCGGTGGTGGCGTCGCCGAAGGCGTTGATGACCTGGCCGAAGATGACCGTCATGACGGGCTGCGAGACGCCGTTGGCCAGCGCCCCCACGGTGCCGAGGAGCATGAGCAGCACGTCCGTGCCGTCGGCGTACCGGAACAGCCCCGTGAACGGCACCTTCTTCCCGGCGTCGCCGCCTCCGCCGTTCCCGCTCCCGTTCCCCTCTCCCTTCTTCTCCACGCCATCGCTCCCTTTCGCACCTCCCGCTGCGTCCATGGCTCGCGACTTTGTGGGGATGTGTGTGTGTACTGCGTACACACCTGCCTGCCTCTGGGGGTGGGGGCGCCTGATTCTCGCGGCTCCGCCTGGCAACGGTATTTATGGGGTTCGTTGGTCGCACAGGGCGGTAGTAGTTGGGAAAGGAGCCATTGCACGCTGCCCAACTTCTGTTGCGAAACTTTTTACGCAAGTATGTACGGTCTCTGTCTCTCGGCGGGTTGGCTGTTTGGTTTTAGCCATGGCTTATCTCATAATAAACTAGTATCAATCGGACTTATCAGCTCAGAAACCAACCAGTGAACAGACCATCTATCTCTATCTCTATCTCTATCTCTTCTCTTCTTTTCTCTTCTCTTTCTCTATTTCTTCTCTTCTCTCGGCCTGTTCGCTGGTTGGTTTCTGGGCTGGTTTGGACTGGCTGGTGCTGGTTTATTGTGAGAGGAAAACACTGTTGGCTGGCTGGTTTGGGCTGACTGAAACCAACAAGCGAACATGCTGTCTATGTCTATCTCTATCTCTATCTCTACTCTCTTCTCTATCTCTATCTCCATCTCCATCTCTATCTCTATCTCTACTCTCTTCTCTTCTCTACAACAAAAAATCCATAAGAGAATTATTGATCGGCATGTGAAAACTCGCTCGCGTCTGCGCTTGCCCGACACGCCTTCGCTAGCTCGCGCCTGCAGTGGACCCGGTGTCGTGCGAGCGATCACCGAGAGCTTCGCTCGTCATTCAATCACCGCAGCACCAGAGCAAAAGCAAATCACCTGCGCCTGCCCTTCCTGCGCTCGCTCACGTCGCCACCTCACAACCATCATCCATGCCAGCAGAAAAGGAAATAATCAATCCCTCCCTTGACCTCGCATGCGGTTCCCCGGTCAAAATCCTCACATCCCCCGACGCTTATTGGCTTGCCCGCACGGTGGTGCCTCGGTCTCCCTCGGGTCTCATACGTTGCCCTGTCAAAAATCCTCCGCGTGATCTCCTCCTCCAATCCCGTAGTCGCTCACCCGCTCGGGCTGCTTGCCGAAGTGCCGAATTGCCGTTTCCCGACGCTTGTTGTCGCCGCCTGTCCGCGGCCCGCCTCCGCCTTCCCGCCAGCGGCCATCGGCCGCCACCTGCCCTCCGGCCCTCCCCGCCTCCACGGTTCGCTGACTGCACGCAGCAGCAGCATCCCTGACGCCTCCGGACAGGCCGAACGACGGATGCCTAGATCTCCGGCGTGGCCAGGTTGCCTACCCGCCCGCAGGCCGCGCCAGCCTCTAGCTCGAGCTCCCCTCCTTAGTCCTGCATCTGGCTGTCTACACGGTGAGCAATGGCGGATGCAGATCCAGTTCTTTGTTTGATTTTGAATATCAGCAGATTGATTCATTTGCCATTCAGTTAGGTGAAGCACGCAATTATCATCAGTTTGATCTAGCTGCAGATAGTATGTTTCATAGTTTTAGACAATAAGAAAAAGGCTTGCATCATTTCAGGCTTGTACTGCTTATGGACGGTTACCGATCGATGTGTATCAGTCAGGTAACCCTTCAAAGACTACTTGTGTTCTACCTCTCATCACGAAAATGTTTCATATTGATCTGTAGTAGCAAAATCATTAGCATGCATGATACAATGTGCATCCTTCATGCTGGTGAAGGTAGAGCAGAAGTGTTGGAAAGAGGACAGTGATGCCTTCATTATTTATTGGAGGCCCCCGTGACATGAGGCGTCGGTACATGGACGCAATGGCTCTAGTACGGAGGTTTGGTAAACCGGACATCTTCCTAACTATGACATGTAACCCAAACTAGGATGAGATCAAGCATGAACTCTACCCTAGCCAGACACCACATGATCATCCAGATCTCGTTGTTCGGGTCTTTAGAGCAAAACTACAAGAGCTGAAGGATAGACTCCTAAAAAAGGATATCCTTAGAAAGGTGCGAGCACATGTTTATGTTGTGGAGTTTCAGAAGAGGGGTCTACCTCATGCATATTTTTTGCTAATCATGGATAGGAAGTACAATATCACATGTCCAGAGCAGTATGATCGCCTCATCTCAGCTGAGCTCCCAAACAAGAAGAAGTACCCAGTCTTGTACAAGATGGTTACCAAACATATGATGCATGGCCCTTGCGGACTGCTTAATCACGATTGTCCATGCACAAAGGGTCGTGATTCCTGCAAGAACCATTACCCTAGACCTTTCTGCGATGTCACAATACAAGGCAAGGATTCATATCCAGTTTACAAATGGCGTGAAGATGGCCGAAAAGAAAAAGTTTGCGGACATGAGCTTGACAACAGATGGGTCGTGCCTTACAACCCGTATCTCCTCCTTCTATTTAACTGCCACATCAATGTTGAGGCATGTGGGAGCATCAAGGCAGTCAAGTATCTGTTTAAGTACATTTACAAGGGTTATGACCGGACATCTGTGGCCATGAGAGAGGCTAACAAGGAGGATAGTGAAGGAAACGTTGATGAGATCAAGCAGTACAGAGATGCTAGATGGGTAACCCCCTAGAAGTCTTGTGGAGGATATATGAGTTTGATTTGAGTGATAGGTACCCTTTTGTGTTGTCCTTACAGCTACATCTTCCTGACATGCACATGGTGTCATTGGCGCCAGGGGATTCGATGAGTGCTTGATCGTCTAGGTGTTGACAAGTCAATGCTTACAGCGTACTTTGAGAAGAACAGGACAGATGAAACAGCTTGAGGTATATTGTATCAGGACTTTCCTGAGTTCTATACGTGGCAAGCACAGGGCAAAGTTTGGAAAAATAGGGTACGTCATGATACATTACGACAGATTGGAAGAATCATGTCTGCCAATCCAGCCAAGGGGGAGCGTTACTATCTTAGGGTTCTCCTGAACCACGTGGCTGGTGCAACCTCGTTTGAGTGTCTAAGGACCGTGGATGGCAAAATCCTACCGATCTTTCGTGAAGCTGTAGAAAGAAGGGGCTTAATCGAAGAGGACAGCATGCTAAATGAGAGTCTCGCTGAGGCAACCGGGTGGATGATGCCATATGCGCTGCGAAGGCTCTTTGCAACAATATTAGTATTTTGTGAGCCCAGTGATGTGTTTGGACTATGGGAGAAACACAAGGAGGCAATGTCGGAGGACTATAGGCGTAATAATCAATCCACCTTCATGGTGGAGCAGATGGTCCTCATGGATATTCGAAAATTGCTACAATCAATGCAGAAGGATATAAAGATGTATCAACTTCCTGATATCGACGAC
Source organism: Miscanthus floridulus (assembly GCF_019320115.1). Taxonomy (NCBI): domain Eukaryota; kingdom Viridiplantae; phylum Streptophyta; class Magnoliopsida; order Poales; family Poaceae; genus Miscanthus; species Miscanthus floridulus. The sequence continues at coordinate 104,184,424 of NC_089584.1, forward strand.
ACATATGATGCCTCTCATGATATTCCTAGAGAGATTTTTGAGGAGGCTAGCATTGAGGTTAACGAGGATGATGTGGCTCTATCAAACACCCTTAATAAGGGGCAGCGGGCTGTATACGATGAGATCATGTCCTCGATTGATACCGAGGACGGTGGTCTCTTCTTTGTGGATGGTCCTAGCGGGACCGGAAAGACTTATCTGTACAGAGCACTTCTCGCTACTATACGCAGTCAGAAAAAGATTATAGTGGCAACAACTACATCTGGTGTTGCGGCCTCAATAATGCCTGGTGGCAGAACCACCCACTCGTGCTTCAAGATTCCCCTCACCATCGATAATGGGGCCTTTTGCACCTTTCACGAAACAGAGTGGTACTGCCAAGCTGCTTCGGGCCGCATCCCTTATTATTTGGGACGAGGTGACAATGATAAAGAGGCAAGGTGTTGAGGCACTAGACAACAACCTTCGTGATATAATGGACCGACCAGAGTTGCCGTTTGGGGGGAAGACCGTGGTGTTCGGTGGAGATTTCAGACAGGTTCTTCCCGTTGTTCGGAGAGGGTCAAGGGCTCAGGTAGTTGGTGCCTCGTTACGGATGTCGTACCTTTGGGATTCCATGCGTCATCTAAAACTGGTGCGCAGCATGAGGGCAAAGAGCGACCCATGGTTTGCAGAATACTTGTTGCGCGTCGGTGAAGGTTTTGAAGAGGCGACTGTTGATGTTGAAATCCGTCTTCCTCATGATATATGTGTTCCGCACATTAGGGAAGATAGTGATCTTGATACTCTAATTGATTGCATATTCCCTAACCTCAATGCAAATATGTCAAGCAAAGATTATATCACCTCTCGAGCGATATTATCTACGCGGAACGAATGTGTTGATATGATTAATATAAAGATGATAGGTCGTTTCCATGGGGATAAGATGGTGTATCATAGCTTTGACTGTGCGGTGGACGATCCGCACAACTACTACCCTGAGGAATTTCTTAACACTTTGACACCCAATGGGCTACCTCCACGTGTGTTGAAGCTGAAGATTGGTTGTCCGGTCATATTGCTTAGGAACATTGACCCTATGAACGGACTTTGTAATGGCACCAGGCTTATCATACAGGGGTTCCAAAAGAATACCATAGACGCAGAAATTGTGTTAGGACAGCACGCTGGAAAAGCGGGTTTTTCTGCCTCAAATACCCTTATGCCCGTCGAACGATGAGATGTTCCCTTTCCAATTTAAGCGAAAGCAGTTTCCTATTCGGCTCAGCTTCGCAATGATTGTTAACAAGGCACAGGGGCAGACTATCCCTAACGTCGGGGTATACTTGCCGAAACCAGTGTTCTCGTATGGCCAATTGTATGTGGCGCTATCAAGAGCTACTATAAGATCGAACATTAGGATCTTGGCTATGCCGGCAGCTGAGAAGGACGTGAACAAGGAAAAAGGGAAAGGGAAGGGGAAGAAGAGACCGACAAAGGATATATTCATAAAGAATATTGTATATAAAGAGGTTCTAACTCTATGAAAGAGGTAATGCATTACACGTCGATACATATTTTTTAAGATATATCAGTAGTACTTTAACTTTAAAAAGTAACAAACAACTTATGTGCAAGATACTTCTAACTACAGCTTCAACTATTTGCATGCTTCAGCTGCAAGAAGTTAGATGCCGCATCTTAGACTTGAAAATCTTCTGGTTATCTTTGATTGGTGTCCAGCTGCAGCTTGGTGTTCGTGCAAAGCACGTTCTCTTGGTCGAAATATTGAGAGATTAGATTCTTAATTGTATAATATATTGTAAAACATGTATTGTAAAACACAAACTTGTTATGATTAAGGTGAATGCTCGTGTATTGCAACTTGTAAAACATCACGATTGCAGCATCTATTTTAGATACAGTATAACACGCGTTCATACATATGTTATCGTGATATTATGTGTACTCGTTGCAACGTACGGGCATTTAACTAGTTACCATATAAAAGATTATATATCCGTTGCAACGTACGGATATATTTGCTAGTAGTAATGAAATGACGCAATGAATTATGAGAGAATTTGCTCGTCGCCATCATAACTTGTACTGGTTCCCTGGTTGCCATTAAAAAATAATAACATTCCTTAACTGCCTTCGGTTCAAATTGTTTGACTTCCCAAAAAAAAAAACAAAAAATACATTCTTTTGTGGACTGAGGAGTAACTTTTTCACTCTTTGCTCAACTTTGCATTATTACAAGCTTAAAAGTTTAGGCCCCTAATATTATTTTTGCCATGGAGTTTTGTTGACTCAAAAGTGTCAAATTATACAACAAAATTTAAAAGGAAGAGTATATTTCAAGAAGCCACAACTCACAACACTGTCGGGCGCCAGTAACACACGTGACACAGCACCGCGGAATTTGACCTTCACGTCCACGGTGTGCTCAACGAGGCAGACACGGATGGCCCGCCTGCAGACCCACCCACGGGAGCACCTACTTACGCTACAAGCAAGCACGTGTGTACGGCCAAACACAGTTAGCGCGCACAAAGCGGTTCCCGAACAAGGGGCACCACGCAGCAGCAACTCCGCGGGCCCGCACGTCGGTGGCCCTTCCTGGCGCCCTCGAGTAGCCACGAGCTAGCCGTTGCCCACTGGAGTAGCATCTAATTAATACTTAAAAAATCGTGCGCTTGACGTCATCGCCGACGTTACCAGGTCAAATTTGGGCCTTGTTTAGATCCCATCAAAGTTTCAAGTTTTTTCACTCTCTCTCCATCACATCAATTTTTAGCCGCTTGCATGGAGTATTAAATGTAAGTAAAAAAAATAACTAATTACACAGTTTAGTTGGAAATCACGAGATGAATCTTTTGAGCCTAGTTGGTCCACGATTGGACAATATTTACTAAATAAGACGAAAATGATACTATTCATCAGGTTAAAAAAAGTTTCAATCTAAACAAGACCTTAGATGCGAAGCGAGGGCCGTTTGTGTTTGGGGCTGGGCGCCCGCCCCCGTGCTATGCTGTGAGCTGTCCGTGAGCCGACGACTCTATTAGCTCTCCTGTAGAAAATTAGTCCAGGTTAGCCATAGTTAGTCAACACTTAGTGACTGTTTAGTTTCTAAAATTTTGCAAATTTTTTTAAGATTTCTCGTCACATCGAATCTTTGGACGCATGCATGAAGCATTAAATATAAATAAAAAATAAAACTAATTACACAGTTTAGACGAAATTCATGAGACGAATCTTTTAAGCCTAATTATATTATGATTGGACACTAATTGCCAAATAACAACGAAAGTGCTACAGTACCATTTCCCAAAAAAATTCGCCAACTAAACGAGGCCTTAGTTGAAAATTTGGCTAAAAAATTAAGTCAACGTATTAGCTCTCCTGTTTGGATATACTAGATCTAATTTTAGCTACTTTTTAGCTAGCTAGCAATTAGCTCTTCTATCAAACATGCTCTAATTAAATGGCCTTTAGCATGTCTTTTTTATGTTATGTTTTTTCCACCGCCTTAATCAAAAGTCACACCAAACGTGCCCACTTGAACAGGTTATGAGGCAAAAACCAATAAAGCTGAAGCCACAAAATATGTTTTTTTTATGGCTTTTCCATTTCTAGAAAGGCCCAAACCATACGAAACAAGGCCTTACTAAAGAAAATACGCAAGCTTTTTTGTCCTTGCAGGGTACCAGCACAACATATATCTCTCCGGTCAAGAAAAAAAATGATGTCTTAGACATGTATATAGAGGATCAAGTTTCACTATTGATTATACCATATGGATTAGACCTAGCTATCTTTTAAAAAAGAAAAATGTTGTTATACACTACTAGTTTTTGGAAATGAGCATTTATTTTTAAGGGTGGTTTTGAAACCACGCCTAAAATATTTTTTCAACAATTGAAAAAATATATAAAATTACACAAAAATAGAAAAAAGAAATTCTTATGCCCAAAAGGTTGTCTGTAAAAATAATTTTTTAGTAGTGATAAATTGCACACCTAGCTAGGACCATATATATGTTACGAAACAATTCGTATGGTAGCACGTTAGCGTGGATCGGAGGGCTTGTCTTTGACTTGTCTATGTACTAATAACAGAGGTTAATAAGCAATCATTTCTATAATTTACTTCACAGTTACGTCCGCCAGTTTTAAATTTGATAAATAAACAATACTACAATTAATCATACAGCATCAAGACGCTCGAGGTGCTTGGGACGCAAGGAAAAGCGACCACCGAGCACGTTACGCAAAAACAGAAGAAAAGGGAATGAGATTATATGCTAATTAATTAGGAGTAAGCAAGCATGTACTCCAACAGCATGCATGCATGGGTGACAGGCACACATGACGATCGCTGTATATCAGTATATGGAATAGACTTAATTAGAACAAGGCCCGCTTGCCCGCGAAGGTCAATAATTTGAATTGCTAGCTATTAGTTGCCATGTCAAATTTGACAGTATACTTTGTTTGTGGACTATACGGGTTTGACTTTATGTCAGTCGACGGGGAAAAAAGGGAGAAAAATATTAAAGATGCTTAATTTCTCGTATATCAAGCAACTTGTAGAAGAGAAAAAGTGCATCCCAGCCCTGCGTTCCATAAGTTATTTATGGCTCAAATAAATAATAAGTTAAAACTAGAAGCCAAATGGTATGGTTTTGGTAGTTTTTTCAGGCCATGTTTCTCCCTATGAATCTTTCCGTACTAAAACGCATAAGAGAGCTAGGTCAGAGTAATTTATTTTAACTGTGCTTTTCCTTGGTTTGTGCATTTCTTTATAGAAAAAGCGTGTTGTTTCTTACCGCGCTCACGCCTCTAGCAAAGGGGGCCAATACTTGCGCGCGTAGCACGGTAGCAGAAACCACCAAGAAGGTGCAGTAGACAACTACTCGTAAAAGGGAATGGGGGAAACTAATGCAGTAGAATTCAGCAAATGAAAATGTCGCTGGAATATAATAATCTGGTCGCATGCGTGATGTGAAATAATACGTTCCACCTCGTTAATAATTTGCCATGTCAAAACTGCACGCTGCGGGGTTATGGCATATCAGACGATCGATCGGCGTGATTTCAGTTCCCTTACCATTCAGTTCGTTGCCGGTCCAAATCGATTTTTTTTTAATTTTAACACTTTTTGAAAATTAATTTTAAATCTAACACGGTCGGGTTTTTTTTAAACTAACACTTTTGACCGCACTTATTGCCCTGGCACGGCCAAATACCTGTGCCGTGCCATGCATGGTGGCGCGGCAGAGGGCTGACGTGGCGGCGACCGGAATCGCTGACCGCTGACGGGGCAGGGCCCGCCGCGCCACCAAGCTTGGCGCGGCAGTGCCGCGCTTTGATCCGTGGCACGGCAGAGCCGAATAAAACCCCGCGGCCAGTCCTGCCTGCCTGAGCAGAAACCCGCCTGACAGCCGCGCCCGCCGCCCGTCCGGCGGTACCTGGACGGTTTAATCGGAACGCGTCGCGCCGATAGTAGGAGTTATTCTAAATAGTGTTTGACGAAAAATTAGATCCGATTGAAACAAATATTTTTTAAGGGAACTTATTTCTTGGGCTTTTTGGCCCCATATTGTAGGATCGGCGGCGACGCGACCATGGACCATGGACCCCGGCTTCCTCGACCCCTCGCGCAAGACGTCGGCCACCGACGTCGAGATATGGCGGGACTGCCGGTTCCCGAACTAGTTGCTAAATCTCGCCGGCAGTGCTGCCGCGACGCATAGAAACGAATATGAAGCAAATAAATGAAGTCCGTGCACAAGTTGACCACATAACATTTTCATTGTTTGGCATAAGTTTGACATAACATAACTAAATAACCCTGCAAGTTTCGGACGCCAATATTCGTTTGACCTAACAAATTAAGACCCAGGAGTGTAAGGATCTCTCGGACGCCTCTGTCTCTTTGGATTTGTTGGCAACACATTGGGAGTGTAGCCAACGTCGATATGGTCGCGTCGACGGTGCGTACGGCTTGTACCCTTCAAGTATATGATATGCGCGATTACTTATAATTCTTTATGATCATTAGTTCATGGAGCATACATATTTAAAGAAACTACCTTTGTTAGTACCTGTGAGGCTCCTTGGGTACCAAGCGGGGCACCACCTAGCTGAGACATGCCGATCTCGTTCTACGCCCAATCGTCCCACTGGTCGTGCTGTCTGCGGAAGCCTGGGGGGTCATCGTCGTCATCATCGTCGTTCTTGGTTGCAGGGTCCTTCCCAGCGCTATGATGTGGTGGTGTACGCACCGCGAAAGTGGCACCTGTCATCTGCTGAGAAGAGCCGGCTGGTGTCCTCAAAGAGGCTGAAGACGTGCCACCCGACTGCACCGGGAGTGACGGTTCCTCATAAGGAGTGTCCATGCAGCTCAGCTTCTGAGCTAGCTTCTTGCTGCTCTTCTTCACCTTCTGCATAAATAGACGTTAAAGTTAGTGCATTTTCCAAATGCATATACACTGAACAAACATTTTCGGAACGAACAAGTTTATGTTTACCTCCACAAAAGCCACGAGAACGCCTGGTCCCTGCCCTCTAGACTCGTGAAGCTAAAACGCTGCTTCGTTGGATAGCCTTGACAATTGTGTCGCCTATGTACAGAAATGCGGTTGGACAATTTTAGGACACATACTTAATACCAAAAGGATAACAAATTGTACCATTCAAGTATCTTACCATGTATCTTTAAAGCGGGGCTCTCTATAGCCGTGTGTCCTCCCTAGTGGTAACGTCGTACACATCTTCGATGATATCTTTCTCCGAGTCCTCGTCAATCGCCTCCTTAGTGTATGGGGGCATGATATGTGTCATCGTAGACCTGTGAAGCCACCGCAGGTACTCGTCGAAGGTGTGCTGGTCGTGTGGAGGACCCACATGGACCGACTATCGTACCCTGTTCTGCCACAAATGGATGTGCGCGCTGTGTGTCACGCGTCAATCCTTGGTCTTGTACCTCTTCATGTGGTCATACCTGCAACAAAACGTTGTTAGTTGTACCACACACACATCTGAATTGTAGCTTTGTTATTAATCGATAACACACCCGTGCAATCCTTGGTTGGTGGAGTAAAGCGGTGGTGGGCAGCCTGTCATTCTTCCAAACCGTCTACAGACCCTGATGGGCAAGTTAATCTCGACCACATAGAAGAAAATAAGAGGGACGTTGCAGTGATACTCGTCTGACTCGTCCCTAGTGACAGGACTGAGATAGTACTGGAGCTCCGAAGCATCCTAAGGACACCAATGCACCTAAAATTTCATAATTGAGTTAGATTGTGATATAGTGTAGATCGAACAAGACACCGGTATGATAGTAAAGAGAGCGTAACCTGGTGCTGTGTTAGGACGTCGAGACCGTCCGTGTACTCCCTGTACTTGCGCCTCGCATTCCCTCTAACTAACTCTGATTTTGTCTAGATAAACAGAGCTGTAGGGAGTGTATCCTGCCTGTTCCATTGCTGCATTGAACACGATAATGAATTAGCCATTAATAAAGTCACCATATGTAACCATATCGAAGAATATAATGAACTGAAGTACTTGCCGATAAACTAGTACTAAGTGGCCTCCCAATAGGCCATCGTTTCCAACACCAAACCTGGAGTAGGTACGAGCAACCTCCAAGGTTTGCATACCCTGAGGTGCGATGGCAGGCAACACATAGCTATCAAAATGTCCATGCTAGGACTACACTGCCCTAGCTATACGTCGCTATGTTCTCTCATGACTGGCATAGTATGTCAAGGAAGATCCAGCTGATGGTGTTGCCCGAGGCGTCTAGGAAGAGGAAAGCACCAAGAAAGTGCCAGAGCCATACTCGAGCGAACCTATCGATTTGAGCCTCCTTAGCCTATGGGTCCAAGTAATCAAAGCGCTCCGTGATCTAGGACGACGAAACACTGGAAGTTTTCCTAAAATTTACCAAAGAACATGAGACCCGATGGCTGCAGAAAAGCAATGCAAGTATTAAATAGGCTTCAATTTCTCACTTATTTTTCTTGGAAGCCTCGTCGTCCGTTGGAAGAAAGCCAGTAAACTGAGCCACCAGCTCCCTCTAGTGACCATTGTCAACTATCCCTGTTACTAGAAGTCCCCCCAATCGAAGGCCAAAAATAGCCTTCACGTCCTACATGGTCAAGGTCATCTCACCACAAGGTAGATGGAACGTGTGGGTCTCAGGCCTCCACCTGTTATAAGAATAGAACAACTGTTAGTTGCCTCAAATTTGTTATAAGAAAGTTTACATATAAAGAATGCACTAGCACCTGTCTACAGCTACAGTAAGTAGTGCTAGGTCAAGGGGCAAAAGACCGTGGTTGACAACATGGACAAGCTCGAGAAAGCCGGCACGCTGTATGTACGGTGCATAACGCTCGTCCCACTAGTACGCCCTGGTGTGCATGCGGGGCCTCAAAGTAGGCAAGGCCACCTCTGCGTCGTTGTCACTCAAGATGTGTGCTCGGTGCTGGTCGTCGTACTCCACCTGAAGAATGGGGTACAACGGGTGTTGCGTGGGAGGGGTCATCCTGTTACAAATTGATAAACAAAGCGTTAGAGTATTCAAATTAACAAAATTCAAATTAACATTATGTAGCATTGCAAAATTTGAACTACTTGTTATGCAATATGAAAGCACATGCATATATTCAAAGTAAAATTAACAGACATCACGCACTAGTAACATAAACAACTTCACTAGGAATATAAGCATTTGATGAAACTTCGTGAAGTCATCAAAATCGACGTATCACGCACTAGTAAGTACCGACATTTATAAACTAGTATCTATACCCAAAATCCCTAACTAAATAACTAACTATAAACTAAATAATAAATACCTAATATCCCTAAACCCAAAATCCTAACCTCAAACCTAAAAACTACCTACGTAAATCACAAACAAATTCACTAACCTAACTATCCTAAATCACTAACTATCCTAAATCATTGACTATCATAAATCAATAACAATCATAAAACCGTAACTATCCTATATTACTAATTATCCTAAATCACTAATTGTCCTAAAACAATAATAATCAAAATAACATGAAATCGAAAGGTTGGTACCTTAGGAGCGGGTGGCCTTGACACTCTGGCGTTCGTGGCACGGCCGGCGCGGCCACTGCACGACGGGAGTGGCTGGGCATGGCTAACGTGGGCGCGGGTGGGCGGCGGCGGGCCAGCGGTTGGCGGTGGGCAGGGGTGCATGCGGACGGGGGGCTCGCTCGTGATATTTATTCGGCTCTACCGCGCCATGGATCAGGGCACGGCAGTGCCACGCCAAGCTCAGTGGCACGGCGGGCCCTGCCCCATCAGCGGTCAGCGATTCTGGTCACCGCCATGTTAGCCCTCTACTACGCCACCATGCATGGCACGACATAGGCATTTGGCCACGCCAGGGCAATAGGCGCGGCCAAAAGTGTTAGTTTTTTTAAAAATCGACCGTGTTAGATTTAAAATTAGTTTTCAAAAAGTGTTAAATTTTTTTAAAATTCGCCAAATCATAGTAGGGTACTGTACTTGGTACCAATACTTGTTAGATCTTCTCCACTGATCACGACTAAGACCACTCAACAATCAAAAGTCGCTGGGTCGATCGCTAGCATGTTGCTTCCGGGTCTGGTCTACCTTTATTTACCGATTTGCAACAAAAAAAAAATCTTACATGACGCGACAATAGGCACGAGGGTTGACCTAACTATGGGGTCACTCCTAGCCTCTCACCCTCATTGAAAGACAGGGGGAGAGGCCGAGGGTTTCCCACAGGTGAGTGACTAGACTAACGTAAAGGGATGGGCGAGGGTACAGGATATCGAGGAGATGAAAAATAGCAGATTAAATGACAAGTTCAGACCTCTTATTACATGAGCACTCCAGGCATTTATAGGCCATACACAGAGACGCGGTGGAGTTACATTAAGGTCAGACCTTAGCCGGTAAATGCTATATAAGAGCCAGGGGTACGGCGGTAATCTCCTTTCCTCAGCCAACCACTCTCGGATCCAATTGCTAATGGGATGGTTCCTTTTCGCAGCAGGTGACGACCTTCATGCACCCCTAGTGAGGGTTTGTTCACCATCACCGCCTTGCGACCTTCTTGCCACACTCCCCCTAAACACACAGATGAAAAAACCAATCGAGGGCACCCTCGTCGCAGGGTGGTGCCCAGGACGAGGGTGGGTTAGTCGAGCTAGTGCCAGGTCGAGGGTTAGGGGAGGAGCAGTGCTAGGGTACCTCCCCCCAATTGCATCCCATCAAGGGTCGGGCCTAGCGTGATGGGTCAACGTTAAAACTTGGGGAGGGAGGCACGCGTGGGTACCTAGCTTGCGGCCCTAGTCCAGCGACATCCCTATCATGCTCGACTAGAGCTGGGCATTTGATTGAATTAGGTGAATGGGCCCAGTGTGGAGTTGGATGGTATGCAGGATTGTTGGGTGTTTTCTATTTGTGTTTTTCTCGAGGAGTGGTTCATGAATCTTTGAGATGTGCGCCAGTTTCTTTCCTTAGGTGCGGGTGCTTGGTGCCTATAAATAGTTGCGGTAGGTTAGGGTTTTTCATTATTACGCCCTCTGTTTGCTGGCTGGTTGCTGCTGCTGAGCTTGCTGAGCGAAGGTTTGATTGTAGCAAGGGTTGTTCTTTTTTCGAGGGTTCATGCTTTTGCTGGCTTCATCTGCCTCGTTGCTCTTATTGAGGTACTTGCTTGGTCGCTTGTACTTGTTGTCTTTTGAGTTTTCTTTGTACTAAAGAGTCTGCTTATGCATTTTGTAGATTGATGGCTCATGTGAAGAAGACTGCGAAGCCTGTTGATAGTTCAGAGGTCGCTGATTCTGCTTCGGATGCTGTAGTGAGCTTCGAGTTTGGTCTATCGAGGGTTACTTCGTGCGACTTGGATGAGTTCACGAAGGCTAGTTGGTTCATAGGAGATCTTGTGAGGCCATATGAGGGAGAGGTTATTCCTTATCCTCATGATGATGAGGTTGTTGTTTATAAGGAATTCTTGGCCAGTTTGAGGTTTCCGTTGCACCCTCTTGTTGTTGGCGTGCTGAAAAGGTTTAACCTTAAGTTACATCAGTTGAACCCCTCTAGTTTTGTGAAGCTCACTATCTATGTTTGGGGCTATAAATCTCAAGGTGTTGAGCCAGATCTCGAGGGCTTTGTCCAATTTCACTGGGCCCATCCTCAGCCTCAGAAGGTGACTATTGATGGTAAGCCTATGCATTTGCAGTTTGGTGTTTATACCTTTGTCTATCGTCATGGTATGAAGGTTCCTGTCCAGGCTTAGAAAAACAAGTGGGCTTCGCCTTGGACCAAAAATTCATTCTATATTAGGATGGAAGGCGAGCCTAGCCTTTGTGGGAAGCTATTGAAGCTTAACAGTGTGACTGCAAAGGGTATCATGATTGATGGTTCTACTGCTGCTGTGGATGCCTTTATCGCGTCATCAGTGTGCGCGCAACATGGTTGAGAAGTTTGTTTGCACAAAGGTTTTGCCTTTGAGGGATAATCAATCATGGTTTGCGATAAAGGATGATGAGAAGTATCTGGCGTGTGGTTTGAAGGGTCTTGTCTTGGATGTCAAGTAGGCTTGGTCGAAGGTGCTGCGAAAGAGTGACACCCCAGCTGCTGTGGTTAAGGTCATGTATAAGAAGGTTGTGGAGGCTATGGAGGAACTCATCGGGGCTCTTGGGACTACTAAGAATAAGGCGATAAAGATTGCCTTGGCTGATCATCATCGTGTTAATTGGTGCTTTGACTTGTTTGGGTTGATTTACATGGATTGGCCGTCTGTGGAGCTAAAAGATGCCGGGGTTGGCAAGAGAAGAAAGCAAGCTAGGGCCAGTGACAATATCACGAGTACTTCTAAGTGAGGTGGGCATGGTCATGGGTGCGCTGGGGGATCTAAGGTTGATCGTGTTGCCACGGTGAAGGTTACTGCTTCATCCGCTGTCTCGTCTATGGTGATGACGAGGCCAGTGGCTATGGTTTTGCTGGTGCCCTGGCCAAGCATGGTTGGGGGGCTCTACCTAGCCGTAAAATGCCAAGTATTTCCTATCTACCTATTTTGCAAGTGATCTTGGATGATGATGATGGTGAGGAGAAAGAGGGGAGCGAGGGCTCTAAGGAGGTGAAGATTGATGGGTCTAGTTCCTCTAGCAACAACAGTGAGTCTGGCACGAGTGGTGATGATGATGATGAATACGATGAGGGGCACAACGAATCAGGTAACCCTCGGACTATTGGTTCTGAGGAGCTCGGGTTTCAGGGTGGCAGAGCTAATGAGGGGAGGAAAGTTGAGTCTAGCCTGACCAGATCTAGGATGATGCCTTATCGTCGTTGCGTGCATATTATGCATGAGGGACGTGATGTTGCTTCCGACAAGGATGAGCCTAGATCTAGTATGGGCAAGCATGTTCTTGGCGAGGCTAGCCACAGTGGTTTGAGGCATTTCGCTGTCTCCTATGGTGTTGATGAGCCTAAGATTGACCTTTTCACCAACCCTGACCTCTGTGATTGCCATCTTGTTAGGACTGAAGAAGAGCATTAGTTCTTGGCGGGGACCTATCTCTGAATTTGCTTACCAGAGGTAGAGTTTTTGATGTCCTATGAGTTAGTGGATCATTTGACTAAGGACGTCGAGGTGGCTGGGGATAGAGCCATTATGCTTGCTCAAGCTGCGCGTCAGCGCCATGGTCATGTTGAGACTGAGCTGAAAGAGCAAGTTGCATCATTGGAGAAGGAGAAGGCTGACCTAAAGGCTAGAAACAAGGAGTTGTCTGGGCAAGTTGGGTCACTTGAGGCCTTGATTGTGAGGAATAAAGCTTTGGTTGAAGATGTAGAGGCGTGTTTGAGTCATAATATTGATCTTAACGTGGAGCTAAAAAGAAAGAACGAGGATCTGAGAAAGGACGAGGAGTTGGCGAAGGAGAACGCTAAAAAGTTAGAAGACTCACGTGCCGCTTTGCTTGCCTATATGCAGGAGGCAAAGGTTGCTGGCAATACCATTTTTGTTTTGGGCGGCGTGGAGTAAAGCGGGGTGTTACCCAAAGCTGATCCTACTACATTTTCATCATGGCTTCAGGTGAAGCTTGGATAGTTTTCTCAACTGTTGAAAAATGTTGCTGATTTTGGGGCTTATGGGGCTACCCTTGCCATTGTGAGATCTTTTCAGGCCATTGGATGTGATCATTTGAAGAGGCTTGGGCAGGTTAACAATAACTTTCCTAGTCTAGAGGATGTGTGGGGTGCTGCTAATGACTGGCTTTGCAAGAATGTTGTCGCACGCTTCGTGATGAAGTTTTGGATAGAGGGCGAGCGTTGGGCTCTGGCCTTTGACAAGGTAGTGGCTAGCACTCATGAGGTACGTTGGGGCTTTAGTCTTGTTGTTTTTTCTTCCTTTCTCTCCTTTTTATGTTTCTTATTATTTTGTTTATTTTGTTAGCTGACGTAGCCCTAGGATTCTCTGACCTCTACTGCCAGAACTGGCGAGGTAGGACCTCTTCAACAAGCACGAGGGTCATGACGTCTACTGTTGGTGAGGCATCCACCAGCGAGATTGCTGTGGGGGTTGGTCACGAAGGTGTTGAAGCAGGCCTTGGGACTGAGGAAGCATGAGTTGATGGAGCGCCAGCCATAGAAGCCATGTATGTCGATACTATAGGGCAGGTTTGATGTGCGTGTGCGTCGTAGTTAGGATGGTTGTACCTTTTGGAAAACATTTGGTGTGCCTCCCTATGGGGGTCTATTTTTGGTTGGTGATTAACGGTTGCCTTCATTGCGTAGGGTCCTGCCAGGCTTGCACGTGAAGTGTTGGATGTTTTGCCCCTAATGTTAAATCGTCAGGATACATTTATTTCTAGCGCATCACGGGCGCGTGCTAAGTCTAAGTTTTCCTCATTGTCGTTCGATCATTTTTGGTGGGCGAAGCTTGCTTTATATGATATGAAAAATTAGGAGACAAGTAGGTTTTGGCGGAACGCGGACCTTACGAATCATCAGTCCGAGCGCTTGTTTTTTGGTTCGAGGTCTACTTTGTGGGTGTTGGATGATGTTGATGATGAGGATGCTATAGACTTTATTTTTGGGCGAGGGCGCCTGAGTCTAGATGCCGAGGGAGAGTTGAAGGTTCCAAAGCCAGAGCCGTTGGAGCTTGATGAGCGTGACAATCGGCATATGTACTACGCGAGGGTTTTGGAAGGTGATTTGCCTTTAGTTCCTATGGCACCCGTTCTTTGGGTGCCAATTGTAAAGGTTGAGGGGTTGGGCGGGGTTGAGGGTTTGCAGGTGGTTGTGGATGATGTAGCTGAGTTTGTGGAGGGTGTAGCAGATGAACTGGTTGAGTGTGTGCTTGAAAATATAGTTATGGAGATGGCAAGGGAGGTGGCATGTGAGGTGTGTTTTGAAGAGGATGCTCCCGATGTCTGGGAGTTTCGGCGCCGAGGGTCAACTTGAAGTCTATTTTTTCTCGATGTAATAGTTGTTGTTGTACTTGTTGTAATTTTGATGTGCTGTTGGGAGCCCCGTCGAGGGTTCCAGTTGTTGTAAATATTATTTGGTGTTGTTTAACTGACGGGTCAGGATATGGTGTGACTTTGTTGTCGCTTTGGTTCACGGCGACGCCTCCTTTTTTAGCGAGGTTCGTTGTTTTCGTATTCTAAAACTTGACACGCAACGACGCCCCCTTTTCTTTTAGGCGAGGCTCGCTGTTTTTCATTTTTTAAAATTGACGCCCAGCGATGTCCCTTTTCTTTTAGGCGAGGCTCGCTATTTTTGTTTTTTAAACTTGACGCGCAGCGATGTCCCCATTTTCTTTTAGGCGAGGCTTGCTATTTTTGGTTGGCCATGGGGGTCACAGGTTTCCTTCTTGTGTAGCTTGGACCCCGTGAGGCTCCACGCCGCTCTGAGCATGAGTTTTTCCTAGAGCGCCTTCATGTTCATGTTCTTAGCGAAGCTTCTTTGGCGTGCGGCTGATTGCCCACTTATAGGAGGGTAGGATTGAAACCCCTCCTCTTGAATTATTGGTGGATGGTGCCGTAGTCCTTGTCAACTTTGCTTCCACTGAACCTTTGCCTGAGGGTTGCAAGATATATGCGATCCTCGAGGCTCGCATAATTGAGCAAAGGTGTTAGCTAGCACGCACTAGCTTCTAGTAGGAGGTGTTGACGATCCCTTCGCTTTGGGGCTCGAGATTGGTGGCGAGGGAGCACTCGGGGGGATGTTACGTTTTTTCTTGCAGTGTCCCCCGAGTGCTCTAGGCTTTGGGACTGGGTTGATTGGGCTCATGGATGAGATTATTCTGGCTGTCCCTAGCGTTACGTTTTGCTTGTGGTATCGTCGTTTGTATTGTCGAGGGAGGGGTCTGGTGGTTTTTTAGGTGGGGCTTTTCTCTTGTAAGGGTTTGGGGGTTTGAGAGACATTTTTGAGTGTGGGGAGGTTGAGGATTGTGTCTATTGCTGTGGTTGCTGATCGACCCATTGGGTGGATTGGGGTGGTATTTATAGGGTGAACCGACTGTTGGATTTTGGTGTGGTGGTTTGTTTTTAATGTTGATTGGGTGGGTGGAGCATTTAATCCTAGTCGATTCGTTTCTCGATGTAGTGGTGAATGCGGCTGGTTTCTGAGAGATATATGTTTTGTTGGTGAGGTTGGTGTGTGGAGTGAATGCGTCATTTGAGATGATTGGACTTGTTTTTGAATTTTGACGAATGATTTTGTATTCTTGTGGGCCCCCTTTTATTTTTGTGTTGTTGGATTTTGAGTCGGCAGTATGAGGATGCCCTTCGGTTAGGGTTGTTTTGCTTTATGAGGGTGTTCACGCGCTTTGACCCTCATTTCCATCCTTTTGTTTTGAGGATGGGTGACACTATGTCCGTCTTTGTGTCTTGGGGATGTGGGGGTCTGCGTTGTGAGCCCTTAGCGTTTTTGCAAGGGTGCTGAATTGTTTTTACCTCCGCATCTGTCCTTATCTAAAGGGTGGGTGGGGTTTACTTTCTGTGAGCCCCTAGCGCTTTTCAAGGGTGCTCACTTGTTTTGACCTCCATGTCCGTCCTTATCTTAAGGTTGGGTGGGGTTTGCTTTTGTGAGCCCCTGGCGTTTTGTGAGGGTGCTCACTTGTTTTGACCTCCATGTTCATCCTTATCTTAAGGTTGGGTAGGGTTTGCTTTTGTGAGCCCCTAACGCTTTGCGAGGGTGCTCACTTGTTTTGACCTCCGCTTCTGTCCTTATATTAAGGTCGGGCGGGGTTTGCTTTTGTGAGCCCTTGGCGCTTTATGAGGGTGCTCACTTGTTTTGACCTCCACGTCCGTCTTTATCTTAAGGTCAGGTGGGGTTTGCTTTTGTGAGGTTTGGAGGAATGTTTTGTACCGAGCGAGGGTTGATAGATTGGAGACCCTGCTTGGTACAAATTTTTACCTGTGCTTTTTTGTCGATGAGGGTGGGTTGGCCTTGACCCACCCATTTCAGTGGAGGTTGGAGTTTTGGGGAATAAATATTACATTAGAGGGTAGAGCGTCTGCCTCATTAAAAAATCTTGCGCCCCTTCACAAGGAAAAAGAGTGTTGCCCTGAGTTTTTACATTGTTGAATGAAAAAAGGAAAATTACATTATGTGAGGGCACGCTAAGGCGCCTCTAGGGATAGTATTTTCAAAGATCGTCTATGTTCCAAGTGTGAGGTAGTTGGTTACCCTCATTGTCTTGGAGATTGTATGCTCCGGGTCTGCTTGCTTGAGTAGCCAAGTATGGGCCTACCCATTTTGGTTGGAGCTTACCCGCCATCTTCGCGTTTTGTTTTCTAACTAGCACCATATCTCCTGTGTTAATTTGGCGGGGGTTCACTTTCTTGTCTTGCCCCCGTACATTTTTAGCTTGGTATAAGCGAAGGTTGTTGACTGCTTGGCATCTGAGTTCTTCTAAGAGGTCTTTTGTTAACTATTCTTCGTCGAGGGTGCTTGTTCCATCTTTTGCGAAGGTCACTCTTGGTGATTTGTGAGTGAGCTCCTCTGGAAGGATGGCTTCTTCTCCAAAGAGTAGTTTGAAGGGGGTGAATTTTGTTGCCCTTGATTCAGAGGTATTGTGTGACCATATGACTGAGGTGAGTTCCTCTGCCCATTTTCCCTTGGTTCTACCGTGTAATCTTCTTGAGATGCCTTGGAGGATTATACCATTCGCTCTTTCAATGAGGCCATTGGATTGAGGGTGTCTTACCGAGGCGAAGCACAACTTTGTTCCTATCTGCATGCAAAACTCCTTGAATACTTCGCTGTCAAATTGGGTTTCGTTGTCTACTGTTAGTTCTCTTGGCACTCCAAAGCAGCTTTTGACAGTCTATGAGGTTATTGTAGCTAGTGGCTTTGCTTCTATCCATTTGGTGAAGTACTCGATGACGACCACCACATAGTGGAGGTTTCCTAGAGTTGTTGGCAATGGTCCAACTAGGTCCATTGCCCATCGCTGCAGAGGCCATGTTGGGAAGATTAGGGTGGTTTGAGCCCCTAGTCTATTTGAGTCCGTTGCTGAGAGTTGGCAACCTTCGCAATACTAGACTAGCGAGGCTGCATCATTGATTGCTGTTGGCTAACAAAACCCTAGTCTGAACACTTTGCCCACTAGAGCCCTGGGTCTGTTGTGTGAACCACATGGACCCTCGTGTATCTCCTTTAATAGTTGTTTTCCCTCACTAGATGCGACACACTTGAGCAGTGGTGCTGTTATGCTAGCCTTGTATAGTTCATCATTGATGATTCTGTACCCTCATGACCTCTGCTGCATCCTTTTTTCTTCCTCTTTGGTTACTGGTTCACGATATCCTTTGAGATTGGCTATTATGGGCACCCTCCAGTCTTCGCTGTGTATTGCGTTGATGAGCTTTGGTGCTTTTATGTTTAGTTCTATTGAGGGTTGGTTGATGACCTCGTAGAAAACATCCAAGGGTAAGGTGATGCCTTGAGTTGTGGCTTTTGCTAGTTCATCAGCCTCATTGTTCTCTGATCCCAGGATTGGTTTGGCCGTGATTCCTAGGAAGAAACCCTCGATCTTGCAGACTGTGTGCAAGTACTTTTGCTCTAGCTTTGAAGCTTTTCTCAATGTGGCTGGAGGTGACCTAGGAGTCGGTTTTGATGATTGCTCACCTTACTGAGAGTGCACGGAGCTTGGATAGAGCCAATATGATTGCTTCGTATTCTATGCTGTTGTTTGTGTATTGGAATTCTAGCCTCGCTGCATATCTGAGTTTGATACCGGACAACAAGGTTAAGATTGCCACTATTATAGCTCCTACTGATCCCTATGCTCCATCTATGTGCACTATCCATATTGGTTCTGTAACTTCCACTATATTGTGAGTGTCGGGGGTCCAATCTGCCAAGAAGTCTGTGAGGGCCTAAGATTTGATTGTGTTTCTCCTGACGAACCCTATTGCGAAGTCATTGATTTTGGTGTCCCATTTTCCTATTCGACCTATGTCTTCTAGGTTCTTGAAGATGTTGTCAAGCGGGAAACTTGAGGGTATAGTGATCTTGTGCACCTAGAAATAGTGCTTCAGTTTTCTAGAGTCCATGATGACTGCGTATGCTACCTTCTCCATTTATGTATATAACTTTTTTGCTCCGTCAAGGGTTTTGGATATGTAATACACTAGTAGCTGCTTCTTTTGATGCTCTTGTTGATTTTCTTTTACTAGTACTGCACTTACGGCATGTGGCAAGGCTGCGACATATAGGAGGAGCGATTCACCTGGTTAGGGGCTGGCGAGGGTTGTTAGGTTGTGTAGATAGACCTTAAAATCCTCTAAGGCCTTTTGTTGTTGGGGTCCCCGGCTGTACGGATCTATGTTTTTAGTACTTCAAAGAAGGGGAGCCCTTGCTCCACGGACCTTGAAATGAAGCTATTTAATGCTAATAGTCTTCCTGCGAGCCTCTATGCTAGCTTTCTTGAGGTCGGGGGTTTGATGTTGAGGATTGCATCAATTTTCTCTAGATTGGCCTTGATTCCTCTTGCTGAGACAAGGCAATCGAGCAGCTTTCCCTTGCTTATTCCAAATATGCATTTCTCTGGATTCAATTTGAGCCCCGCGTTGCGGAGGTTGTTGAAAGCTCTGCGGTGGTCCTTGATGTGTTCTTGTTTGAGCTTGCTTTGTACAATGATATCGTTCACATATGCTGAGATTGCTTTGTCCTCTTTGAATACTTTTGCTGTCATGCGGGCGAAGGTTGACCCTGTGTTGTGTAATCCCTCTGCCATTCTTCTGAAGCAGTACGTTCCGAAAGGAGTGATGAAGCTAGTTTTTTCCTCGTCTTTCTGTTTCATCCAAATTTGATGGTAACCTAAAAAATAGTCCAGGAGTGATAGGAGCTCACAACCAACTACTGAATCTATGAGGGTGCTTATTCTTGGTAATGGGAAATCATCCTTAGGGCAGGCTTTGTTTAGGCTTGTGAAATCGACGCACATTCTCCACTTGCCATTTTTATTTTTGACTAGCATGACATTTGATAGCCAAGTTGGGTATTTAACTGGTCGGATGACCCCTGCATCAAGCAATCTTTGGACCTTGGCCTTGGCTATCTGCTTTCTTTCTTCAGATATTTTGTGAAGCTTTTGCTTGATTGGTGGTTGATTTTTGTTGATGTCAAGGGTGTGCTCAATGATGGACCTGTCTACCCCTCGAAGATCCTCTGTGGACCATGCCAAGATGTCGTTGTTGTCGCATAGGAAATGGATGAGCTCAGCCTCGGTTTTGCCATCCAGCATAGCAAAGATGATGACATGCTTGCTAGTGTTACCTTCAAATAGTGGTACTGTCTTGGTTTCTTCTACTGCCTTCGCCCTAACTTGTTGTTTTGGTTCGTTTGGTAAGGGTATCTTGACTTTTGGGTTTTCTTTGCCCAGGTTGTGTACATTTTTCTGCCCTAAGGTGACTATTTGTTCTGCTATTCTAGCAAGGTCTTGGTTGCTGTATACGGCAATGACGCCTCTGGCGGAGGGCAGCTTCATACAAAGATAGCCCGGGTGGAGGACTGTGCTAAAAATGTTTGTGACCCCTCGGCTAAAAATTGCATTGTAGTTATATAGCATGTCAACCACATCGAAAGTTATGTACTCTATCCTGCCGTTGCTTTTCTCACCGAAGGTTACTAGGAGTTTGATTTTGCCTATGGCTTTCACTTGTTTGCCCCCAAATCCGTATAGCGGGCGTCCAGCCGGCTAGAGAAGATTTCTGTCTAATTTCGTGTTGTCGAAGGTTGAAGCAAATAGGATGTCGACGGAGCTACCAGTGTCGACAAGAATCCGTATTACTACCCAACTAGCTAGGTTTGTCTCGATGACCATGGCATCGGTGTGAGGGTAGCCTTTTAGTTGGAGATCCGTGCCATCGAAGGCTATTGGGATGTGAGACCATTGTGAGTTCTTATGTGGCCCTTCGTTGTCTAGGTGGTGTACTCGCCTCATATGCTCTTTGCGCTATCTCTTGTTGTTGTGATCGTCGTTGGGTCCTTCGGTGATTGCAAGTATCACACCAAAGGTTGTGGCTAGGTTGTTGATTGTTGTTTGAATGGGTTGGCTCACATGTTCTAGTTTTACTTGTTGTTGTTGCGGCTAGATTGGTGGTGGTGGTAATGCTAGGTGCTGGCTTTGTATTTGTGGTGGGGTGGGTGGGTGAGTAACCATGTATGGTTGGCTGTTGGAGCGATTGTTGTAGCCGTACGATGGCTGGGGGTTGTCGTAGGTGTTGTAATGGTGATAGGAGGGATTGTAGCCGGCAAAGGTTGGGTATTGCTAAGGATGTTGTTGCGAGAGGATGACGTAGTTTACTAGTGTGTATTGGTATGGGGCAGTTGTGGGGGTGGGTTGTCTCCTTGTGTAGTTAACATGTTTTGGTGGGCCTAAAGCGGCGGCTTGCTGTGCTTCTTGATATTCTCTTCCCTTTGCAAAACATGCACATTGCATTGTCGAGTGGCCTTTGCCTAGTCCATAGAAATGGTAGTATAGCTTCGCTGGATCTCTCGGGTTTGGTCTGCTTTGGGTATTGTCTCTATTGTCATTCTGGCTATTAGCGGGGGTCTGTTGAGATGTTGGACTTGGCTACTGTCTTTGGCATTGCGGAGGTGTGGACTCTATGGTATTCATGTTGATTGGTTCATTGCGAGGGTACTAATTGAGCTGTGGTGGCCTCGGAGGCGAGCATGTTTGAAGTTTCAAAGCCTTGGTCTTCGAATGGAAGATAGTGTCTGATCTGATGTACTTATCCATGACCTCGTGTAACTCTACAATGGTTTTTGGTGGCTTCTGTGCTAGCCTCGAGGAACATGGACCTGGTCTTACCCTGTTGACTACTGCTAGGATCACTACATCATCTTTTATGTTTGGTGTCCTCGCTCTAAGCTGGATGAATCTTTGCCAGAAGTCTCAGAGGGGTTCTTTTTTGGCTTGAGTGCAGGTGAATAATTCTATGGGATTGGTTGCCGAAGGGCTGATACCATTGAAATTGTTGCATAGTTTTTCATGGAGGCGCCCCTAGGAATCTATCGAGCCTAGTGGGAGGTTGTTGTACTTGCTTTGGGCAATGTCCCTTGCTATAATCAAGAAGGACTTCACCATGGTATACTCATCCCCGCCTGCTGCTGCCACTGTCGCTTCATAGCTCATTATGAATTAGCGAGGGTCTTTGCTTCTGTCGTACCTTGGTAGGTTCTGTGGTTTGTACTCAAGTGGCTAGTTTCTAGTTTGGAGTAACTAGGTCAATGGGGATTTTGGGTCATATGGCATTGGTGGAGGTTGGTTTCTGTGGTGTTGTTGTATGGCTGGGGGAATGTATTTTGGGTAGATCTGGTGAAAACAAGGTGGTGGTGGTGGAGGGGGTGGGTTCGGGTGGAGCGGAGGTGGATTTGGGTGGGGAGGAGGTGGCAAGTCATGCTGTTTGGGTAGGTAGTTTGGGTTAGCTTTGATCAAAGCTAGGTACTCATTCATTTGCCTAAGTTGTTCCCTGGCTTCATCTACCTTATCACTTGTAGGCGTGCCTACCTCTAGTGGGCTTTGACTCGATGCCTTTTCTCCTGGAGCTCCTCATGCATTTGGTTTCGGGCCTTGAGGCCTCTTGCCTCTACATCTTCATCATCATCTTCCGATACGTGGCTGGTTTCTTCTGTTCTGGATGGTTCGTGTTCGCGGTTGGCTCTGGCTTTGACTGCCTCGGCCCCATCTGATTCGAGCTGTGTTCTCGTTAGTTGAGCGATAGGTTGGAGTATCGGAGTCCCGGCGGCCCTGCTTGTAGAGGTTCCTGCTGTCGGGTCTAACCCTCGTGGTGTGCCCTTTGGGTGTTTGTTCTAGTTGTTGCCATTGTTTTCAAGGAGTGGCGGACTAGGGTCCCCCCGGGCGACGCCAACTGTGGGGTCACTCCTAGCCTCTCACCCTCATTGAAGGACACGGGGGGGGGGGGGAGGCTGAGGGTTCCCATAGGTGAGTGACTAGACTATCATGAAGGGATGGGCGAGGGTATAGGATACCGAGGAGATGAAAAATAGTGAATTAAATGTCCATTGATTTGTCCAGAAAAGTTCAGCTCCCTTCTTACATGAGCACTCTAGGCATTTATAGGCCATACCTAGGGATGCGGTGGAATTACATTAGGGTCAGACACTAGCTGGTAAACGCTATACAAGAGCTAGGGGTATGGTGGTAATCTCCTTTCCTCAGCCAACCACTAAAAGCTCCAGTTTGGTTTGGGTGAATTGATGAAACCCTAAGTCCTAACCTAGTTTATCAAAGTGATCATGAGATAGGTAGCATATTACAAGTAGTGGAGCAAGTGGTGAAGATCATGATGATGGTGTGACCATGGTGATGATCAAATGCTTGGCTTGGAAAAGAAGAAAGAGAAAAACAAAAAGCTCAAGGCAAAGGTAAAACTTGATAGGAGCTTTTTTTGGTTTGGTGATCGAGACACTTAGCGAGTGTGATCACATTTAGGATCGATAGCCATATTATTAAGAGGGGTGAAACTCGTATTGAAATGCGGTTATCAAAGTGCCATAAGATGTTCTAACTCAGTGCATATGCATTTAGATTCTAGTGAGTGCTAATACCCTTGAAAATGTTTGTGAAAATATGCTAACACATGTGCACAAGGTGATACACTTGGTGGTTGGCACATTTGATCAAGGGTGGAAAAGTTGGAGTTGAGAAGGGGTAGTCTCGAGGCGACCGAACGTTGTTCTAGCTCCGACCGAACTCAGCAGCCGTGTCCAGTCAGTGGCATGCAGTGAAGGCCACCCTCGATCCTTTGACCGGATGCTAAACAGTGAAAGTGATTGGACGCGCAGGGCATGTGTCCTGTCAGGCTATGACATATGCTGATGCAAGCATCAGAGCGAGGCAGTGGTGACTAGACTCATTGACGTGTCTGGTCATGCGTGACCTAACACGTCCAGTGGCGATTTTGCCTCTCTGGATGCTTACTAGAAGTGACTAGACTCTAGGCGAGGGTGCGTTCGGTCATCTCCATAGTGTGTCCAGTCTTGACTTAACCACGCGAGTGATCAAGTTGACCATTGGGATCATGCGGTGTTCGTTGAACCGCGATGACACGTGGCAGCGCATAAGTGATCGGACTCTAAGGTGGTGCATCTGATCAAACCGACTGACGTGTCCGGTCATGTCGTGGAAGCTGATAGCAGAGAGCCAACGACTCTATTTTGAGGGGACGCCTATATATGGCGTTTGGCCAGATCTAGCTCATTCTCTTGGCCAATTGCATTGACATATCAACCTTGTGAGCTTAGCCAAAGCCCTCCCACTCATCTCCATCATTGATTCATCATCTTTGTGAGATTGGGAGTGAATCCAAGTGCATTGCTTGAGTGATTGTATCTAGAGGCACTTGGTGTTCGTGTTTCACTGTAGGATTTGCTTGTTACTCTTGGTGGGTGCCGCCACCTAGATGGCTTGGAGCAGCAAGGATTGTCGAGCGGAGGAAGGTGCTTGTCTTTGGCTCCGATCGTGGTGATTGTGAGGGGTTCTTGACGTTTCCCCGGCGGAGAGCCAAAAGGTACTCTAGTGGATTGCTCGTGGCTTATGTTATCCTCATCTTGTGTTGGTTGTGTGGCACCTGGTTGTGGATTTGGTGTGTGATGCCAATTAGCGCATTAACCTATAAGTGAGTGAATCACCACAACGGGACTAGCTTCCTAGCAAGCAAGTGAACCTCGAAGGAAAAAATCTTTGTGTCTTGATTGTCTCCTTGGAATTCATTAGTATTTATTGATTGATCACTTGCCACGGTGGTATACCTCTCTACCACTCTCTTGTATTACATTGTTCCTTTACTTGTGTAGACCTTGTGGTAATTGAAACTAGTTAGTGTAGCTCTTAGTTGTAGTTGTCTTGCTAGCTTGCTCACCTAGGTGTAAATTAGTGAGTTAGCCTTGTTGTGATATACTAGAGATCATAGATTTTAGAATTGGGTAGGTGGCTTGCAACACAAGTATAGTGCTAGCGCAAAATTTGCTTTGCCATCTTATTTACTAATCACTTACCTTAGTGTTGTTGTAGAATATTTTTAATAGGCTATTTACCCCCCTCTAGCCATTAGGACCTTTCAAGTAGGTTCAGATCGTGCTTGGTGCTCGGCTGAGTACACGTGGCCATGTAGTTGTCGGTGAAGACCTTGTTCAGCTCTTCCCAAGATCCGATGGAGTCTAGGGCGAGGCTTGTGAACCAGTTCATCGCAGTTGGTGTGAGCATGACGGGAAGATAGTTTGACATGATGCTGGTATCCCCCTCGATGGCGCACACAGTAGTGGCATAAGCTTGTATCCACTGTGTGGGGTTCATCTGTCCTTTGTAGGGCTCGACCCTAGTGATTTTGAAACCATGGGACCACTGGAGTATCCGGAGTGTGCTTGTGAATGCTTTGGGCCCTTCGAGATCGTCGATGTTAGTGTTGCCAATGTTGAGCGGCTAGAGGGATGAGTCCAAGATTACTGAACTCTTGCCATACTCTTGATGGCGGCATACTTTTTCTTCATGGTGAGAAAAATAGCGCTCATCGATACGTCGTTGTGCGTCTCGAAGATTGTTAAGGTGTGCTCGGAGGTCCTAGTTGACTTCCTGGTCATGTTGGCGAGGGTGGTCGACACGGTTGCCCTGGCTCCCCCCTTG
Organism: Miscanthus floridulus; assembly: GCF_019320115.1. Classification (NCBI taxonomy): domain Eukaryota; kingdom Viridiplantae; phylum Streptophyta; class Magnoliopsida; order Poales; family Poaceae; genus Miscanthus; species Miscanthus floridulus. The sequence continues at coordinate 104,209,597 of NC_089584.1, forward strand.
AGAGGTTGTCCATCATCACGGTGCTGGTCAGCAAAACAACTTTGGCTAGGGTGGCGACTAGATCTTGGTGTGGCTGATCGGCGAATTGAGCTCATCGAGTAGGAAGGTCTCAGATCCTAGCAGATCTCATTGACCTGGCAGTGCACCGCTTTAAGCATGGCGGTGATCTTAGCAACCTCTAGTGTCTACGGGAGCTAGGCGAGCTCATTGGCAGCCATGACCAAGTTGGCACTTGGAGTCTTGTAGACGTCATGGCCTTTAACACGGACAAATTTGTTGTTGAGGTTGCGTTGGAGTTGGCGTGGCCTTCCTTACGAGTCAAGCTGATCATTGTAAGCAGCTTTGGCTAGCACAAGGGCAGCTTTGTTTGCTCGGTGCTGTGCGTGGTTAACATTCCTGTTGACATGGGCAGCGTAGTCCTCCTCGGTTTCCCCTTCTCGCATGGGGCTATCGATGCTGACGTTGAAGATTGCGCCTCCACGGAAGGGAGGGAAAGAAGGTTGTTCGGTGGTGGTTTTAGCGACAGTCTCTGTAGAGCCCTAGGACTAGGAGTCTAGATTCTCCTCTAGGATGGTTTGGAGGGATGCTTCGGGGCATCGGTCGTTGTGTAGCATGTTGACGGCCGACGAGAGCTGGTCGGCGATCTAGGTAGCGAGAGGATGGATATCTCCAACCTGGTCGACGAATTTGCCCCTTAGGACATCTTGATAGGCGACGATGACGCTAGTGAGCACAAAGTGTAGGGTCGTAACCCCTAGAGTTTCCTGATCTGCCTCTGATAGATCTGAATTGGAGGGTGGTCGGCGCTGGACTAGAGTGGTCAGAGCTAATTCTACGATGGAGAGGCAATCGGTGAGCTTCTGGCCAACCTGATCGATGGATGCGATCAGATTGTCATTGTCGATTTGCCTCCTTGGGTAGCGAGGAAGCGAGCGATGAATTGTTGGTGAAAGTGACCTCAGAGGTGGTTTCGAGAATGGATCTACAGTCATAGGTGTTGGGGGTGAACAGCGCAGTATTGGTCTGCACTGGCTCGATGTAACACCCAAAAATTTTTTTACTACAAATTAGCAATTAATTCTTAGCCTTTATTAAATTTTCTAGGTATTTTTTAACTTAGGCTAAATAATAAATAATGGATAAAAAATAAAACTATAAGGTTTAGAAACATGTTTGTTGCATTCATGCCGAAGCATATTGTTTTTGGTTGAGTGTAGGGCTAGTTGATTTGAAGTTGAATTCAAATTCCATTTGAATTTGGCTTAGTATTGAAAAATAGATTTGGAAAAGGATTTGTTTTTTAAAAAATACTTTTCTTCTAGTTTTAGCCCTACCCTAGGTTCTGGCCCAGCCCCTTTTCCCTTCCTTCCCGCACTGGCCCGCTGGCGGCCCAGCCGCGCCTCCCCTTCCTCCCTTTTCCTTTCCTCCCGCACCGGCCCACTCTACGCAGCCCTTTTCTTCTCCCGCGCGCGCACCGCATCGCACCGCGCGGCCTAGCTCGGCCTGCTCCGCTCGGCCTTCATCGCCCGCACGCGCTGCCCGTCCACTCTCTCCCTCTCCCTGTGCACTGGCCCCGCGTGTCAGCACCTTTCCTTTCTTCTTCCCCAGTGTTTCCATTCTTTTCCCGGTGCACTTTCCTTTCTCCACCACCGCCGTTGGCGCTGCCAGCATGGAAAGCCACCGCCGTCGCCCACATATGGCAGGCAGCCAATCTCGCCCAAATCTTCTCGCTCCCCTTCCTTTTTCCGCGCACCGCCCAACCTATAAAACTCCACGCTGACCCCTTCTCCCTCTCCCATCCTCTGCTCACAGTCCAATTCCACCGCCGTCGGCGATTCTCCATACCAGCGCCCCACTTCTCGATGCCGATGCCACCAGGAGATCCACCGTGCTTCCCCATGCCTTTAGCCGCCGCCGTCGATGAACCACCCCTTCGAAGGCTTTCCAGACACCGTAGACCCCTTCATTCGACTCGTGGTGAGCTCCCCATCCTTCCCATGTCTTCCATTCGCCATCTTGCGCTCTAGAACGCTGTACCGATGACCTCCAGATGCTGCCGACCATGGCGCCGCCGTGGACCCGATGCTCCAGCGCCATCCTCGCCTCGGTAGCGCCTCCATAGTGTTTGCAAATGCTCGTAGGTCGACTACGTGTGCTCCATTGGTCTCAGGATGGCCGTAACCACCATACTAGGGTTCGCCGCCATTCCTGCCTCGTCGCAGGCCATGGCTTACTCACCGGCATTACTGTACAGTGATAGAAGTCATTAGGAGCCGTCGGATGTTGACTGGATGGTCGAGATCTAACCATACCGGTTCAGATCATAACCGGTCCACCATGGACCCGTAGACCCATCCACTATGCCACGTCAACAGGTCCACCGAGCCAAGTGGTGCACCGATCCAACCCCAGAGCGCCACGTGTCATCCAGTCAGCGCCACGGTCAAAACCGCAGTCAAGCCGCGTACAGTTTTGTAGAAAAAACCCTTCTATTTTCGTAGATTCAACCCGCAGTCCAATTTAATTCAAAGTAATTGCATATCAGACCTATTTTTATTCGGTTAGGCCCCTGTATTTTCCAGAATTAGTACCCACAGTCCTATAACCATGAATATTCATATTTTTAATTGTTTTAATTCAAAAATAGGTTCAGTTTATTTACAGAAATGCCATCACATCTTATTTTATGCATAACTTTCGCGTTTTAAGTCCGATTTGAGTGATGCTTTCGCTCACTTGTTTGTAGCAATACATAGAATAGATTTATAAGCTTTTCAACTTATGTTTTTACTGTTTGATGTACTATTCTAATAGAAGTCTATCTTGTATGCATGTAATGATTGGTATGATGCTTGATTGGTGGTTGGAACATGATTAGAGGGTGAGCCATTTGAGGTGACCGAGGACCCACAACAGGATCAGCAGTACTTCCAGGACAACTTTGAGGAAGGCAAGTGTACCAAAGGCCCTTGTTACCTATGAACTGTTACCATTCATATTCATGCATGTGTCTAATTTGAAATACCTTTAAGGACTTTACCTAGATGATTTCTTGTACCACATATCCTTGATACCTAGGGTTTTTGGGTAGGCATTTTGGATAGATGTTGCAGCGCTTAACATAAAATAATTGTTAAACATGACTAAAGACTATATGTAATGTGATAAAATGGAGCTTTTTAGCAATAGATAGGGGGCTAGAGTATGGGGTTGAGTACTCCAGTGCCTCTCTATAAGGACTTAATCCTAAAGTGGCAACTCAGGAGGTTCTATACAACCCTAAGTGTCATATGTCTCTGACTTTAACCTGTTAACTAGATTGTACTAGCTCATCTGTAGCTCTAGTAAGGGTAAGAGGGTATCTTTTCTTTTTCTGCTAGGGTGTGTACTGTGTTGCGATGCCCACATGTGCCACTCCTTTGTAGCTACGACTTGTTAGTGCAACTAGCTAAGGGTTTCATAGTGAAACCCTCCACACTTCCTGGGAAGAGGTGTAGTGGGCCTCGTGAACCTCGACCTTGGGAATCATGGCTCGGTGGGTAAAGATGTACAATTTCTGTAGAAATATTTAACCTGTTATAACAAGTGTGCTCATGGATACGAGTGGTCTGGATCCTTCAAGATTAGTGGGTTACTATGGATAGTGGATGGGTGGGAATTGAGATAAACATGACTATACTTTAATGACACTTGGGAATTGGGATTGTTCATTAAAGTAGTGATTCAGGATGCTAAAATTTGATCAACTAAAATTGCGAACCGCAGTCAAACAGTGTCAAGCCTTTTGAGCCTCATAGATCCCTTTAATATACTTGCTAAGCATGGTGAGCTTACACTTGCTTTACATCCAATGAAAATCCCGGATGGGTAACAGATAATTGATATGAAGAGTTTTCGGAGGTTGTCCAGGACTTCTAGGGAGACGTTCGCCAGTTGGAGTCCCTATGGCAGTTGGGCTAGTTATTCCGCTGTGATTGTAATAATATTGCCGTTGAGCAAGCTTTGTATTAACTTTATGATGAGATATGCGATGTAATAAGTACTTTACTTTGATACTATTGTAGTTTGTGATATGTGTGTGTTTGGACATCCTGGGCGCACATATATGAGTACTTGGTTTTGCTATGCAAAATTGGGTGCGACAAATTGGTATCAAAGCTATAACTAACTATAGGATGATCAACCTAGTTAGAAATGGACGTTTCTAGGATCACATTATCTTTATTTTACTATGATTAATTTTCTATAAAATTTTTGCTTATATTCTATTCTTTATCTGTTGCTAAAAATTAATTTGTTCTAATACTCAACCTTTTCATTCTTATAGATGGCCTACACCAAGCAGACCCCACTCAAGAGGACCATCGTGATGCCCACCAGGAGGACCAGGTTCACATTGGGCAAGCGTGTCCCGGCACATCTAGTGGAAGCTCTGAGGAACCAGGAAGAGGAACTGCCTATGGAGGTGCCCATGGGGGAACCTCTGGAGGACGTGCTGGAAGATCCAATGGATGAAGAAATAGAAGAGCCCGTTCTGATAGAGGAGTTTGAGGAGGATCCTATGGAGGAGCATGGACAGGGTGGCCAAGAGGGAGCTGGTGACCCCGATGATGGAGATGACTCTGATGATTCTGATGCTGATGGTGGAGATGGTGGAAATGGGGGTGATGATAGTGATGATGATCACAGTGCATTGTTGGCTCAGGGGTGGACCACAGAGATCCACTATGACTTGGAGGGTGATGCCTACTACCATCCCAAGCTTCTCACACTTGTACATCGCTACCACCCTAGAGGCACTATTCAGTATAGGACAGAGCATTGGACCCACCCTGACTACACCAGCTTCTGGGAGACAGAAGTGTACATCCGAGAGGGGACTCAGGTGCGCTACATCCACCGCGCCATCACTGCATGGCTCACACATGCGGCCGTCATTAGGGATGAAGCTCGACAGGTGTTGGTGGTCAACCACGACCGCCACTTCGATGACATCGCCTGGGAGGACGACCGATGTCTTCCTTGTCGTCGAAGCGACCAGTCTACATGCAACATCACTGCACCACTTGGAGAGGAAAACCTGAGGCTAAGGCCTACCTTGTTGTGCTTGGTGCTTGGCTGAGACCAACACTGACTTGGATCAGGCCCTGGACGAGCTCAATGTCATGGGGAAGGCATATCTGTAGCTTGCCCATGAGAATGCTACACTGAAGCAGCAGCAAGGAGGTCCAGATGTGGAAGTGCCAGGAGTACCTGCTCAGTCGCCCTCGAGGAACAGAGGAGAGTTTGGAGACTCCAACACCAGCACCAACGTCGACCCGTATCCATAGGAGAGTCTTAAAAATATGTAATAAACACACGTAGATGCGCGAGAGAGTGTTTAGTTTCTTTCTTTTAATGGTTGAACAAGTGTTACTTGCATGGTTGGATGTTTATCATTATGAACAATGTTTGATTTGGATCTTTGATATGATTGTGATGACTTGTGGGCATGTCCACGGTCATTTAGTTAAGGTTAAGGTTTAAGGATATTATGAATAAATAGTTGGGTTTCATTTTATCATGCTGTCCATCTGTATCAATCTGAGCAGTCTGTTTTTATCAGTTCACATCTCATGTTATAGTTGTCCAATGGTCATGAGAATTTTATGGAGATAAGTAGACTTCAACATCTTTCTTTTGGCTCTGGAATCACCTCAATACCTATTATAAATTGTGAGATACAGCTGTTGTAAGTTGAGGTTTCTGTGCTGTCAGAATTCTGGAATAGTACTGCTTGTCGTCTGTATTTGTCTAAGTAAACGTCAGAATCTGAAAAAGTGTTCTAAATGAAAGTTGTAAATAATTTCATAAGATTTCCAGAAAGGTAAAATACGCAACCATAAGATAAACAGAGAGTGAGATATGCTCGTTTTACTGCACGGCTGTTGTCCAACTCACCAGAAAAGTTTAGAACAATTATCTTCTTGTATACCCTACATATATCTCTTGTCTTGATCTTGTGACACCTACTCTTGTTACACCATTATCTTTTAAGAGTTATATGCTTGGACGTGTGAGACTTATATGATGCATCTACAGATGGTGAACACCAGGAGGAACAACCAGGGAGGCGAGGACCTGCCACCACCTCTTCCAGTCACCATGGAGCAGCTGATGATGATGCAGACACAGTTGCTTTAGCAGATGGCCCAGAACATGCATAACATGGGGCAAGGGAATGGGAATGCACCCCCTCATGTTAGAGATAAGAGGGGAGAGTTCCAGAAAGGACACCCACCTATATTCAAGCACTCTACCGACCGACTCCAAGCTGACGACTGGTTACGTGCCATTGAGAGGCAACTGGAGATTGCCTAGTGTGATGATAAGGAGAAGGTTCTATATGCTTTTGGACAGTTGCAAGGAGCTGCACTGGATTGGTGGGACTCATTCCGCTTCGGCCATACCGAAGCTAATCCCATCACTTGGGCTGAGTTCCACAGTGCCTTTCGCTCTCACCACGTGCCTGCGGGACTGATGAAGTTAAAGAAGGAGTTCTTGGCTCTCAAGCAAGGGAGAATGACTGTTGCTGAATATCATGATAAGTTCATACAATTGTCATGGTATGCACCAACTGAGGTAGATGAGGATGAGAAGAGACAGGAGCTGTTTATGGAGGGTCTGAATGATGGCCTCCAGTACTAGTTGTTGTCTCATACTTTTGCTAACTTCCAGCAGCTGGTGGATAAGGCTTTGGTGATTGAGAACAAGCGCCGCTAGATGGAGGATAAAAAGAGAAAGTTTCAAGGACAACAATCCGGGAGCAACTCTCGCTTCCGTGACAACCCTCAATAAGCTTAACCTCAGTAGCGCTATCAAGGTCAATCAGGTCTCAACTGCAACCAGCAACCCTAGCATGCACAATAGCAGCAGAAGCAGTACAAGGCACCAGCTCAGCGCTAGCAGTAGCCCAACAATGTACCTATGAGGAACAATGCCCCCAATGCTCCACAGAAGAATGGCACACCAAAAGCGCCAAATGCAGTTAATGATAATAAATGCTTCAATTATGGAGAGCCAGGACATTACTCCAACAGATGCCCCAAGAGGACGGCTAACACGCAACAAAATTATGTTTGGGGGAAGGTGAACCATGTGACTGCTAAAACAGCTCAAGAGGCACCAGATGTGGTGTTCAGTGCGTTTCCGATCAACTCAAACTTAGCTATAGTACTTTTTGATTCTAGTGCTTTGTATTCCTTCATAGCATATACATTTGTAAAGAAGCATGGTATTCCAGTAAGTGTTATGAAGAAACACATGTTAGTAAGCTCACCTGGAGGGGAAATGAAAGCAGAGTGGATATGCTTAGCTGCTAGTCTCAGCATAAGGGGGTTAGAATTTCAAGCAAACCTTGTAGTCATAAACTCATCTGGTATTGATGTCATCTTGGGTATGGATTGGTTAAGATTGCATAAGGCAGTTATTAATTGTAGCAATAGCTCCATGAATCTTACCACTCCATCCAGAGAGGAAATTGAGTATGTGGCAACACAATTAGCTGTAGAAATCTGTCGTGTTAATCAGTTGGAGGGCACAACCTTAGAAGATATAAGGATAGTAAATGAGTACCCAGATGTCTTCCCTGAGGAATTGCCAGGTATGCCACCTGAACGAGACATCAAGTTTATAATTAAACTTTTACCTGGAACTACACCCATAGCTAAGAGATCCTATAGAATAGGAGTGAATGAATTAGCAGATTTTAAGAAACAATTAAGGGAATTGTTAGATAAGGGTTATGTTCAACCTAGTTCTTCACCTTGGGGTGCACTAGTACTATTTGTAGAGAAGAAAGATGATACACAGAGAATGTGCATAGATTACAGGTCACTTAATGAGGTCACAATTAAGAACAAGTACCCACTACCTAGAATCGATGACCTGTTTGACTAGTTGAAAGGGGCTTGTGTGTTTTCCAAGATTAACCTTCGATCTAGATACCATCAGTTGAGGATAAGATGTACTAACATCCCCAAAACTGCTTTTGTGACCCAATATGGACTGTATGAGTTCATAGTCATGTCCTTTGGTCTAACAAATGCACCTGCTTACTTCATGTATCTGATGAACAAAGTGTTCATGGAGTACCTTGACAAGTTTGTCGTCGTGTTCATTGATAACATATTAGTGTACTCTAAGAATGAAGAAGAACATGAAGAACATTTGAGGTTGGTGTTGCAGAAGCTTAGAGAACATCAGCTTTATGCCAAGTTTAGCAAGTGTGAGTTTTGGCTAAGAGAAGTATCCTTCCTTGATCACATAATCTATAATGGAGGAGTAGCAGTAGATCCCAAGAAGGTTAGAGATGTGTTGAGTTGGAAGCCACCTAAGGATGTTAGTGAGACTCGGAGTTTTCTAGGTATGGCTATGTACTATAGGAGATTCATCAAGGAATTCTCTAAATTAGCCAAGCCCATGACTGCTTTGTTAGAAAAGAATGCTAAATTTGTATGGACTAAGTAATGCCAGGATGGTTTTGAGGAGTAGAAGAAGAGACTGACTTCTGCCCTAGTGCTCATCTTACCTGATCTCACCAAAAGCTTCTCTATCTATTGTGATGCCTCACGGCAAGGTCTAGGCGATGTTCTTTTGCAAGAAGGCAGAGTTGTTGCCTATGCATCTAGACAGCTGAGAAAACATGAGTTAAATTATCCAACTCATGATCTAGAGTTAGCAGCTATGGTACATGCTCTCAAGATTTGGAGGGATTACCTGATTGGTCATAAGTGTGAGATTTATATGGACCATAAGAGTTTGAAGTATATATTCACATAATCAGATCTAAATCTGAGGCAACATAGATGGCTAGAGTTAATCAATAATTATGATCTAGATATACACTATCACCCGAGAAAGGCTAATGTTGTAGCAGATGCCTTGAGTAGGAGTTATGTGAACATGGCCTATACAACTCAACTACCTAAAGAGTTGTGTGAGGAGTTCAAATACCTGAATTTGGGTATTATGGCTAACACCATGGAGTTAGAGGTAGAACCTACTCTGGAACAAGAGATTCATAAGGGGCAGCTGAATGATGAGAGGATCAAGGATATTGCGGAACATATAGTGATTGGTAAAGCCCTAGGATTCCATATGGGTGATCAAGGGATAGTATGGTTTGGCAAAAGGATTTGTGTTCCAGAAGTGAAATCTATTAGGGAGTCTATTTTGAGGGAAGCTCATGACTCAGCCTATTCCATACACTCGGGAAGTACTAAAATGTATCTTGATCTTAAAGAGTGGATACTGGTGGTATGGACTAAAGAGAGATGTAGTTGAACATGTGGCCATATGTGACATGTGCCAAAGAGTAAAGGCAGAACATCAGAGGCCAGCAGGTTTGCTACACCCTATGAAGATACCCGAGTGGAAATGGGAAGAAGTTGGAATGGACTTCATAGTTAGATTACCCCGTACACAGAGAGGATTTGACTCTATCTGGGTAATTGTAGACCGTCGGACAAAAGTGGCACATTTCATTCCGGTCAAGATAACTTATTTAGGTGCAAAGTTGGCAGAGTTATACATAGAAAGGATTGTATGTTTACATGGAGTACCAAAGAAGATTGTTTCAAATAGGGGTACATAGTTCACATCACATTTTTGGCAGAAATTGCATGAGTCAATGGATACGAAGTTGAACTTTAGCTCAGCTTACCATCCGTAGATAGATGGACAGACTGAGAGAACAAATCAGATCTTAGAGGATATGCTAAGAGCTTGTGCTCTGCAGTATGGGACAAGTTGGGATAAGAGTTTACCCTATGCCAAATTCTCCTATAATAATATCTACCAAAAGAGTCTTAAGATGGCACTGTTTGAGGCATTGTATGGTAGAAAGTGCAGAACCCCATTGTTTTGGAATCAAACGGGGGAAAGTCAAGTCTTTAGACCAGATATTTTGCAACTGGCAGAAAAACAAGTACAAACAATATGGCAAAACTTGAAGGTTGCACAGTCACGATAGAAAAGCTATGCGGACATGAGAAGAAGAGATTTGGTGTTTGAAATCGGTGACTTTGTTTATCTCAAAGTATCACCTATGAAAGGAGTTAAGAGATTTCATACCAAGGGAAAGTTGTCACCCAGGTATGTGGGACCATTCAAGATCATTAACAGGAGAGGTGAAGTTGCTTACCAGCTAGAATTACCAGAGCAGCTCTCAGGTGTTTATGATGTCTTCCATGTGTCCCAACTTAAGAAATGTTTGAGAGTACCTGAGGAACAACTACCTTTGGAAGAATTGGATATCCAAGGGGATCTATCATACAAAGAATATCTAGTGAGAATCTTGGAAACAACAGAGAGAATCACAAGGAGCAAGATAACAAGAATGTACAAGGTTTAGTGGAACAGACACCCTGTGGATGAGGCAACTTGGGAAAGAGAGGAAGATCTGAGAATTGACTATCCCGATCTCTTCGAACCATCCGAATCTCGAGGACAAGATTCATCTTAAGGGGGTAGGTTTGTGACACCCAAAAATTTTTTTACTACAAATTAGCAATTAATTCTTTGCCTTTATTAAATTTTCTAGCTATTTTTTTAACTTAGGCCAAATAATAAATATTGGATAAATAAAATAAACTATAAGGTTTAGAAACATGTTTGTTGCATTCATGCCGAAGCATATTGTTTTTGGTTGAGTGTAGGGCTAGTTGATTTGAAGTTGAATTCAAATTCTATTTGAATTTGGCTTAGTATTGAAAAATAGATTTGAAAAAGGATTTGTTCTTGAAAAATTTCTTCCATTTTAAGGCCAACCCTAGGTTCTGGCCTAGCCCGCTGGTAGCCCAGCCGCGCCTCCCCTTCCTCCCTTTTCCTTTCCTCCTGCACCGGCCCGCTCCACACGGCCCTTTTCTTCTCCCACGCACGCACCGCATGGCCTAGCTCGGCCTGCTCCACTCAGCCTTCATCGCTTGCACGCGCTACATGTTCACTCTCTCCCTCTCACTGCACACTGGCCCCACGTGTCAGTGCCTTTCCTTTATTCTTTCCTAGCGTTTCCTTTCTTTTCCAGGCGCACTTTCCTTTCTCCACCATCGCCGTTAGCGCTGCCAGCATGGAAAGCCACCACCGTTGCCCACATATGGCAGGCAACCAATCCCACCCAAATCTTCTCGCTCCCCTTCCTTTTTCCACGCACCACCCGACCTATAAAACTCCATGCCAACCCCTTCTCCCTCTCCCATCCTCTGCTCGCAGTCCAATTCCACCACCGCCGGTGATTCACCATACCAGCGCCCCACTTCTCGATGCCGACGCCACCAGGAGATCCGCTGTGCTTTCCCATGCCTTTAGTCACCACCGTCGACGAACCACCCCTTCGGAGGCTTTCTAGACGCCGTAGACCCCTTCATCCGACTCACGGTGAGCTCCCCATCTTTCCCATGTCTTCCGTTCACCGTCTTGCACTCTAGAATGCCATACCGGCGACCTCCAGATGCTGCTGACCATGGCACCGCCGTGGACCCGACGCTCCGGTGCCATCCTCACCTCGCTAGCACCTCCATAGTGTTCACAAACGCTCGTAGGTTGACTAGGTGTGCTCCGTTGGTCTTGGGATGGCCATAACCACCATACCGAGGTTCACCACCGTTCCCACCTCGCCGGCAGCCATGGCTTACTTGCCAGTGTTACTATACAGCGACAGAAGTCATTAGGAGCCATTGGATGTTGACTGGATGGTCGAGATCTAACCGCACCAGTTCAGATCATAACCGGTCCACCATGGACCCGTAGACCCATCCACTGTGCCGCGTCAGTAGGTCCACCAAGCCAAGTGGTGCACCGATCCAACCCCAGAGCGCCACGTGTCATCCAGTCAGCACCGCGGTCAAAACCACAGTCAAGCCACGTATAGTTTTGCAGAAAAAACCCTTCTGTTTTTGTAAAATCAACCCGTAGTCCAGTTTAATTCAAAGTAATTGCATATCAGTCCTATTTTTATTCGGTTAGGCCCCTATATTTTCCATAATTAGTACTCATAGTCCTATAACCATGAATATTCATATTTTTAATTGTTTTAATTCAAAAATAGGTTTAGTTTATTTACAGAAATGCCATCACATCTTATTTTATGCATAACTTTCGCGTTTTAAGTCTGATTTGAGTGATTCATTCGCTCACGTGTTTGTAGCAATATGTAGAATAGATTTATAAGCTTTTCAACTTATGTTTTTACTATTTGATGTACTGTTCTAATAGAAGTCTATCTTGTATGCATGTAATGATTGGTATGATGCTTGATTGGTGGTTGGAACACGATTAGAGGGTGAGCCATTTGAGGTGACTGAGGACCCACAGCAGGATCAGCAGTACTTCTAGGACAACTTTGAGGAAGGCAAGTGTACCAAAGGCCCTTGTTACCTATGAACTATTACCATTCATATTCATGCATGTGTCTAATTTGAAATACCTTTAAGGACTTTACCTAGATGATTTCTTATACCACATATCCTTAATACCTAGGGTTTTTGGGTAGGCATTTTGGATAGATGCTGATGTGCTTAACATAAAATAATTGTTAAACATGACTAAAGGCTATATGCAATGTGATAAAATGGAGCTTTTTAGCAATAGATAGGGGGCTAGACTACGGGGTTGAGTACTCTAGTGCCTCTCCATAAGGACTTAATCCTAAAGCGGCAACCTAGGAGGTTCCATACAACCCTGAGTGTCATATGCCTCTAATTTTAACCTATTAACTAGATTGTACTAGCTCGTCTATAGCTCCAGTAAGGGTAAGAGGGTATCTTTCCTTTTTCTGCTAGGGTGTGTACCATGCTACAATGCCCACGTGTGCCACTCCTTTGTAGCTACAACTTGTTAGTGCAACTAGCTAAGGGTTTCATAGTGAAACCCTGCCACACTTCCTGGGAAGAGGTGTAGTGGGCCTCGCGAACCCCGGCATTAGGAATCACGGCTCGGTGGGTAAAGATGTACAATTTCTACAGAAATATTTAACCTATTATAACCGCCGTGCTTACGGATGCAAGCGGTCTGGATCCTTCAATATTAGTGAGTTACTGTGGATGGTGGATGGTTGGGAATTGAGATAAACATGACTATACTTTAATGACACTTGGGAATTGGGATTGTTCATTAAAGTAGTGATTTAGGATGCTAAAATTTGATCAACTAAAATTGCGAACTGTAGTCAAACAATGTCAAGCCTTTTGAGCCTCATAGATCCCTTTGATATACTTGCTAAGCATGGTGAGCTTACACTTGCTTTACATCCAATGAAAATCCTGGATGGGTAACAGATAATGGATAAGAAGAGTTCCTGGAGGATGTCTAGGACTTCTAGAGAGACGTTCACCAGTTGGAGTCCCTATGGCAGTTGGGCTAGTTATTCCGCTGTGATTGTAATAATATTGCCGTTGAGCAAACTTTGTATTAACTTTATGTTGAGATATACGATGCAATAAGTACTTTACTTTGATACTATTGTAGTTTGTGATATATGTGTGTGTTTGGACATCCTGGTGCACATATATGAGTACTTGGTTTTGCTATACAAAATTGGGTGCGACACTCGATGAGTTCTCTGACTTTGTTAGCGTTGATGATCCATGAGATTGATCCAACTATGAAGATCTGGCCAGGCTATGGGAGGGATGAAGAGCCTACAAAACGTACCATCTTGTTTGACATGGAAAAATCACGCACACCTCTACCTAGCATGCCAACTGTCGACAAAAGATGCTCGGCAGTCCAACGAAGGGTATCCCATGATGGTAAATTTGTCAGTGGGGGTGCACATAATTAGGAACCAGATGGTGACACAAGACGTAGAGACAGCGATTTAGATAGGTTTGGGCCATCAGATCGACGTAATACCCTACGTCATTTGTCTTTGTTGTATTGTATTGAATATGGGATATATGTAAATGTTGACTAGGAGACCCCTACCTCTCCTTATATACTCTGGAGGGGTAGGGTTACAAGAAAAGTATCCTATTTGGCACTATACAATATCTTGCGATAAACATCGACTAGTGCCATGCATGCCTTGATCTTATGGGCTGGGCCACCTCTGATGGTGCGGCCCATGTCTTGTCTTATGGATACTAGGGGTCATATCCCCCATAGCCGTGGTCACCGTGATTTGAGGCTTAACAGCCTTCGGTGTCAAAATGACTCAAATCAACAACACCAAGAAGCCACCCCAATTTGATGGCACAAATTATCTTTATTGGAAGTCAAAGATGACCACTCATATCAAGTCAATCAATAGAAGAGTGTGGAAGGTGGTGGAGACTAAAATTGAGATAGCCGATCCGAAGAATCCCACCACAGCCGAAGAAGTGTTTCTTCAAAATAATGACATTGCGCTTAGTGCTATTCATGATGCTATTGATGAGAGAACATTTGAACAAATCAAGAATATTGAGATGGCTCATGAAGCTTGAAAGAAGTTGGAAGAATCATTTGAGGGCACCAAGACAATAAAGGGTGTAAAGGCATACATTCTCAAGGAGAAATTTGCTAGCTTCAAGATGAAGGATGATGAGAGTGTGCCGAACATGTTTCATCGGATGGAAGTGCTTGTCAATGATCTCAAAGCACTTGGTGAGAAGGTAGAAGACAAGGACTTCTTCCATACTTAAGATGCTTACCTGCAAGATTTGACATGTTGGTCACCTTGCTAGTGAGGACCAGTTTGGATACAATAACACCAAACCAAATCTTGGGAGATATCATGACCGATGATGCTTATAGAGATGATGATGAGAAGGATGAAAAGAACAAAGAGAAGAAGAATGAGAAGAAGAGTGTGGCATTCAAAGCTAGTTCATCATCCAAGGGCAAGGCTAAGCAAGATACATCATGTGAAGATGGGATGATGATGATGATGATGAGAAGATGGCTCTCTTTGTCAAGAAATTTGGCAAGTTCATGGTGAAGAAGGGCTACCATGCTAGAAGGAAGAAGTCTTCATCCAAGAACAAGGAAGAGTCAAGAAGATGCTTCAAGTGTGGAAGCAAGGATCATCTTGTTGCTCAATGTCCATACAATAGTAACAATGATGATGATGATGACAAGAAGAGCAAGAAGAAAGACAAGAAGGAGAAGAAGGACAAGATGACCTTCAAGAAGAAGAAGAAGGGTGGTTCATATGTGGTCACCTAGGATAGTGATGCTTCCTTAAGTGATGATGATGATAGTGATGATGATAAGACCTCCAAGAAGAAGGCTCTTGCAAACTTTGCTATTAATGAGAAGCCTTCTCTCTTCGACACTCCATCATGCTTCATGGCTAAGGCCACTAAGGTACAATCCAATGATGAGTGTGATGATGAGGAACATGATAAAAATGAAAGTGATAGTGATGATGATGATGAACCCACTAAAGATAAGTTAATTAAAATGTTAGATGATGCTAAGGAACATTTTGACATAGAGAGAAGGGAATGCAAAGTCTTGCGAAAAGAACTAAAAGCCCTGAAGCAAGCATTTTTGAGCTCAATGCATCTCATGAGAGGCTAGAGAAAGCCCATGAGAAGCTTGGCAAGGCTCATAAGAAGCTTGAAAAAGCTCATTCCTCCCTACTTAATGAGCAAAATGAGAAGGAGCATGTTATAACATGTGACAACGGCTTAACTTGTGATATAATTGATGAATCATTCTATAAGCCTATCATTGTTGCTCCCACTAACCATTCTTGTAGCACATCCACTTCTAGCTCATCTAGTGGTGATGGTTTCACTTGTGATGCTTCACTAATGGATGAGAATGAGACACTCAAGAAGGAGATAAAAGACCTCAATCACACCTTGGCTAAGGCCTATGGTGGTGAGGACTGCTTGCTTATGTGCTTGGGTAGCCAAAGAACTTCTCTCTGCAAAGAGGGATTGGGCTATACCCCAAGAAAGGCAAGGTGGCCTTTGCTCCTCACAAGACTAGTTTTGTGAAGAACAATGGTCAATTTGACACTAGTTGCAAGCAAGTTGGTCATATAGAGCAAAAAGTGCATGAAAAAGTGGCCTCAAGCTAATGTATCCTCTATTAAGCTTGATTCCTTCTATGTGCTTACTAAGGGTACAAATGGTGTGAAGGCTAAGTTTATTGGTGCACCATAGATGGGCTCAAAGAAGAAAACCATTTGGGTGCCAAAGAGCTTGGTCACTAACCTTCAAGGACCCAAGCAAGTTTAGGTACCTAAAAAGAATTGATCTTTTTTTGTAGGTCAATTACAAAGCCGGAATAAGGCATTGGGTTCTTGATAGTGGGTGCACTCAACACATTACCGGTGATGCAAGAATGTTCAACTCAATCAACACCAATGGCAATGATGGTTATGGTAGTATCACATTCGGTGATAATGGCAAAGGCAAGGTCAAAAGGCTTGGTAAGATTGCAATATCAATGACATGAGCATTGCCAATGTGTTGCTAGTTGAGAGCTTGAACTTCAATTTGCTATCTGTGGCTCAATTGTGTGATCTTGAATTCAAATGCATATTTAAGGTAGATGATGTAGAGATCATAAGTGTAGATGGCTCTAACTTTATCTACAAAGGTTTTAGATATGAGAATCTATATTTGGTTAATTTCAATGCTAGTGAAGCTTAATTGTCAACATGCTTGTTCACTAAGTCTAGTATGGGTTGGTTATGGCATAGAAGGCTTGGTCATGTTGGAATGAAACAATTGAATATATTGGTTAAACATGACTTGGTTAGAGGCTTGAAAGATGCTGTGTTTGAGAAGGATAAACTTTATAGCTCATGTCAAGCCGGCAAACAAGTTGGAAACACTCATCCTAAGAAAAGCATGATGAGCACTAGTAAAGCATTTGAGTTAGTGCATATGGATTTATTTAGGCCAACACAATACACTAGCATCAGTAGAAACAAAAATGGGTTTGTGATAGTAGATGACTATACAAGATACACTTGTGTATTCTTTCTAGTGGACAAGAGTGATGTGTTTGCAACATTCAAATTATTTGTCAAGGGCATTCACAATAAGTTTGAAACAACCATCAAGAGAGTTAGAAGTGACAATGGTAGTGAGTTCAAGAATACTAGAATTGATGAGTTATGTGATGAGTTTGGAATTATACATCAATTCTCGGCCAAGTACACTTCACAATCAAATGACCTTGTTGAGAGGAAGAATAGAACACTCATTGATATGGCAAAGTCTATGCTTAGTGAGTACAATGTGAGTCAATCTTTTTGGGATGAAGCTATCAACATGGCTTGCTATTGTAGCAACCGCCTATATTGTCACCCATTGAAAGTGAAGACACCATATGAGATCTTGAATGGTAGAAAGCCTAACATTGCATATTTTTTGGTCTTTGGTTACAAATGCTATATCTTGAAGAAAGGCACTAGATTGGACAAGTTTGACAAGAAATGTGATGAAGGATTCTCACTTGAATATTCCACTACAAGCAAAGCATATAGAGTTTAGAATTTGGTAAGTGGTACTCTTGAAGAGGTGCATGATGTTGAATTTGATGAAACCAAGGGTTCCCAAGATGAAAATGAGAACTTGGAAGATGTTAGAGGCATTCAACTTTCAAATGCCATGAAGAACATGGATGTTGGTGGCTTGAGGCCTAGGCAAGTGAATGATGAAGAAGATGATCAAGTGCAAATACTCTCTAACTCAAATGTACAAGTTGACACTAATCAAGCAAGTACAAGTGGCTCTCATGATAATGTGTAAGATCAAGTGGCTCATATATCATCTCAACCCAATGATCAAGCTGGTACAAGCAATCAAGTTCTATTATCCAACCAACTAATATTGCAAGGGATCATCCATTGGAAACTATCATTGGAGATATTTCTAAAGGTGTACAAACTAGATCAAGATTGGCTTCATTTTGTGAGCATTTCTCATTTGTGTCATCCATTGAACCAAAGAAGATAGATGAAGCATTGAAGGATGTTGATTGGGTGAAAGCTATGTATGAAGAATTGAACAACTTCACAAGAAATCAAGTATGGGAATTAGTTGAGAGACCAAAGAACCACAATGTGATTAGAACCAAATGGGTCTATAGAAACAAGCAAGATCAAAATGGGATAGTAGTAATTGTTTACACCAAAATTTGGGAGAAGTGCGCGGGACTCGCAGGCTTCCAAGATTGTGTCAATCAAGGAGTCAATTGTGTAAGGATTGATATCTGCCGGTTCGAATGTGACACTAGGATCGGTTCTCTCTGAATGACGTCAGCAGATAACGATGATGAGATATGATTGGCATCGAGAAGATACATATCAGACTCTACAAAAGGGGAAAGATTAGAGTCTATGTTATCTTAAAATAGGAATGTTTTCTTCATACCAAAGTTTGTACTGAGTCATACTCGAGTAGGCTTTGTTTTTAGGCTCTGGGTATAAATATCAAACCCCGGCTATTGTAAAAGACACACAATCAATCCAATACAAGTTATTTACTTTTTTGGCTCTAGCCACCTCTTAGGAGTAGGAGTAGAGTAGATCTCAGCGAGTTCTTCAGCAGGTATGGCTGTATCGATCTGGTCGACCTCCACTGCTTGTCTATAAGTAAAGTCATGGCTTATACCTCTGTTCATACGGCTGCATTGATCTGGTCGACCTCCACTGTGACTCTGGTATAAGTTAGTTATCGACTCTTGTCTAGTTCAAGTAAGGCTGCATCGATTCGGTCGACCTCCACTGCTCGAACTAGATTAAAGTCAAGTTATCTGCTCTATCTAAGGGTGGCGTTCCTTCGGATAGATTCATTAAGTTACCGATATTGCTTATTGCTTCCATTATCTATTTAATTACAGCAATATCACTTCGCCAGATTGAGATTGATCTAGATCGGCCTTATATCTTATTTAACCCATCGTTTGTTAATCTAAATTTGATCTAATCTACACTTTGAATGATGAGTTATGTTTTATCGGCTGTTTTATATCAATCTTAATCGTGCATAGCGTGCGGTTAAGACGTATCTGATCTTGAGTAGATCTATTGGCTAGCGAAAACCGTTCCATGGCCCGTTATCACGGCCTGTGTGATTCTGCCTCTCACCCCACTGTTAGAGCCGTGGAGTGAGGATCGTTATTTGGTATATCTGTTCCCAAGAGGGCATGACCTTAACTATGCACTATGCCTGAATCAGCTGTTTTAGCTGATATCGAGTGCTTTCACGAATAGTTCACATCACGAGATCGTTGAAGTAGAGATAGGTTGAAAGATGTGTTAGCCCCATGATCTTATTATTGTATTATGGCCTACATGATTCTGTCTCAAGCCCCACTAATATTAGTAATAAGTTAGGGTCGTCGAGTCTATTATTGTTTCTATGGCCTGCATGATTCTTCCTCATGCCCCATTGGTCATAGCGATAGATGAGATCTAATATGTTTATTAGATTTATCTTTATTAAATGGTTGAATGACGATGAGCTGTTTCTTTTACCTAAAAGGGGTTCAGTTACTTGCAGTCATTGGCTTAGCATGAACTAATTATTATTGATATATTTTTGCCATTGACTAATATTTGTATAAATAATGATATTTATCATGAATGATAACCGATTCTTCTTACACAGCCTTATGAGCTTTAACTGATTTATTCTTATGAATATGCTGGAATCGACTATTTAGTCGATCTCCTTTCATATCGGCTCTTAGAGCCGCACATTCAGGACTGTCTGGCAACACCGGCACGTTCCGCCCTAAATTTCTGATAAACTTTCTCTCCTTATCAATTGCAGGGTCAAATTGACTGGCACGTCTTAGGAGAAGTGCGTAGGATCAACCATCCTTGCGCTGAATCTAGGCGGATCTCCAGCTCCATCGAGCGGACCCTTTCGACTTGCTCGTGTGTCCTCAGCACGGGACGAAATTCCATGTCGACAAGAACAAAGCAAGATTGGTAGCACAAGGTTACACTCAAGTTGAAGGTCTTGACTATGACAAAACATATGCCTCAGTTGCTAGATTGGAAGCAATTAGAATCTTGCTAGCCTATGCGTGTGCCCACAACATCAAGCTCAATCAAATGGATGTCAAGAGTGCATTTCTAAATGGTTACATCAATGAAGAAGTATATGTTGAGCAACCTTCCAGTTTTGAAGATGACAAGAAGCCCGACCATGTGTACAAGTTGAAGAAAGCATTATATAGCTTGAAGCAAGGTCCTAGAGCATGGCATGAGAGGTTGATGGACTTCCTACTCTCTAAAGGGTTCATGATGGACAAGATAGACACCACTCTTTTCACCAAGAATATTGGCAAAGACTTGTTTGTGTTCCAAATCTATGTTGATGACATCATATTTGGATCAACTAATCAAGACTTTTGATAAGAGTTTGGGAAGATGATAGCAAATGAGTTTGAGATGTCCATGATTGGAGAGTTGAGTTACTTTCTTGGTCTTCAAATCAAGCAATTGAAGAATAATACATTTGTGAGTCAAGGCATGTACATCAAAGACATGCTCAAGAAGTTTGGCATGAATGAGGCAAATGCCATTCATACACCAATGGGAACAAATGGCAACTTAGATAGTGATGCAAGTGGTAACATGGTGAATCAAAAGTTGTATCGGTCTATGATTGAAAGCCTACTCCATATGACCGCATCAAGGCCAAATGTCATGTTTAGTGTGTGTATGTGTGCAAGATTTCAAGTCTCACCAAGAGAAAGTCATTTGAAAGCTACAAAGAGAATATTGAGGTACTTGAAGCATACACAAATGTTGGTTTGTGGTATCCCAAAGGAACAAAGTTTGAGCAAGTTGGTTACTCTGACTCAGATTATGCGTGTCGGTGTTTTGAGTAAACACCAACTAGTAAATTTGTATTATTGCGCATCTAGCCCGGATGGTATGCTAAAAAGACACATGGTTTATACTGGTTCAGGCAGAATGTCCCTACATCTAGTTCATGGCTACCGCTCATGTTATTTGCACTAAAAAGTTCATAGTAGGGGTTACAAATGGGCGAGAGAGGGAAAGATCCCAAGTCTTTGATGGAAAGGTCGAAAGGGTGCTGAGAGCTTGGTTGCTGCTCAGCTTTGTGTGATGTGATCTGTGGTGTGTTCAATCGATCCATCCCTCTAGTGGGGTGCCCTGCCTTCCCTTTTATAGACCAAGGGGAACCAGGATTTACAGATGGGAGAAAAAAGAGAAATCAGAAGCAAAGGAGGTCCTTCAAAGATGATGGGTCTTTCTTTTCCTCTTGAGTGAGCTCTCCTGACATGGCAGATGGTGCTAGGGATAGCTCCATGCTGGGTGAATGCATGCTGATGATGCCATGTTCAGGCTTTTTCAGTAAGTGGTCACATCCCATCTTGCCCCGGCGAGCGGCGGGATGGACTAGGGTGCTGAACCGTGACCTTATGGGGAATAAACGGCGCAGTGACCGCATGTCTGTTACTATAGATAATGCGAGTTTTCATCTTGGAGCATAGTGGTTGTCGTATACTTTCATCAAGATCCACGCTCGAGGGTAAATGGTGGCTCCCACAACACTATAAGACAAATGTCAGTGCCTACAATACTATTTGGTGCTCTGACATGCCTAGGAGGGCTTAAAGCACACGTCCTGTCATATACAAATGGTACTTTCCTATAAGTGTGCAGGGTATGGTTCTTGGTATTGTGGTTGACTTGAGTGCCCTGCCTTATCCACGCTCGTAGTCATGAAGGAGTAGTGCATAGACGTCGGGCGAGGCGGAGCCAGCCCTCCGACATCGGGTGAGGCAGAGCCAGCCCTCGAATGTCAGGCAAGGCGGAGCTAGCCCCCGGATGTCAGGCGAGGCAGAGCCAGCCATCGAACATCGAGCGAGGCAGAGCCAGCCCCCAGACATCGAGCGAGGCAGAGCCTACCCTTAGATGTTGGGTGAGGTAGAGCTAGCCCTTGGGGGTTGGGCAAGATGGAGTCTGCCCTCAGACATCGGGCGAGGTGGAGCTAGCCCCTGGACGTCAGGCGAGGCGGAGTCTGCCCTCAAACATCGGGCGAGGTGGAGCCAGCCCTTGGGGGTCAGGCGAGATGGAGTCTACCCTCAGACATCGAGCGAGGTGAAGCTAGCCCTCAGGGGCCAGCTTGAGGCAGGGCCCATGGTCTCAGTTGACGGATGAGGAGTGACCTGACAAGCGGTGTAGTCACACTCTTGATCGCACGGATTAATTAATGTTGATGGTCATTAGCTCTTCTTTGGGTACCCTAATATTGGTCCCCGATAGTAGCCCCCGAGCCCTCGGGCGATTAGAGTAGAATTGCCTAGGGGATTTTTTGACTTGCGAGTGGGTGCAAATGAGCGCACCCCGGTGGGTGTAGCCCCTGAGCCTACTGAGGAGTAGGATACTCCTTCAGAGGGTTTTTCGAACGAGAGGGTTCTGAGAGCCATAGCCCTCTATCATTGTCCCCAGCGTGCCCTGAAGATGGCGATTTCTTCTTCGCCAAGGCCGGACCCTTCACGGGTATGGTCATGAGATTTGATGGTTGTTAGTCAGATAGCTCAGTTGGGATCCTAGTATCCTATTTGTGGGGATCCACCTAGGGCCAGCCCGGCTGAGACTCGGTTGTGGGCCGAGACTCCCGTGAAGCTTGTGCACCTGGGTTTTGGCCGCTTGTGGGTCCATCCTTTGTCGTAAGGGTGCCTTGGGATGGCCATTGAAACCATTGATGGGCCAGCCCTCGAACTCCTGGGCATAGGTAGGCTGGAGGAACGTTTTTTGACCCATATCCCTTTTGCTGGAAAAGAGTCCTTGTCTGCCCGGGGAGGCAAAATGTTCGACGCGCCATCGGGGGGAAGGATATAGATTGTGGGCGCATATCCCGTAATATGACATGGTGGCAGATTGTGGTAGGCATAGAGATCGAGGTGGATGATTGCCTTCCTCGCATCTGTTGCCCCTATAAAACCAAAGGGTTCGCCCCTAGGGTTTCATACTTTGCCTCCTTGCCTTTGCATCTACAACCTCCACCACCAATCGCCTAAGCCTCCTACATCCGTGTTTCAACCATCATCGAATTCTCATCCACCACTCTAATCCTCCAATGAAGCCATGGTGTCGCTCTGATATCACCCAAGATAGGGCACTTCTTTGGCGCTCGCGCCCAAGAAGAGCGTCGCCATTCAGGCAAGATGGCGGCCATCGCTCGACATCACTCTTGTTTCAGGCAGGAGTAGAGCTAGTGTCATAGCCTTGTCGGTTGGTCAAGCACCACCCGTGGTGGTGCACATGCCCTCGGTGGGTCAAGCGGATGCCTAGGCTAAAGGAGCGCCCTCAGAGGTCGCTGAGCAACCGGCAACGGAGGTGATTCCACTACCGACGTCGAAGTGGACGGAGCTACTGCTTGCGCTTGTGGCACCGACTCTGGTGGGCACGATGCCACCGGTCTAGGCCCTACCAACACAAGCGGAGGTGGCTACGATCGTGACAAGCCATGCATAGCCGGACACAGCCATAGTGGTGCCCAAGGATGTGGCATGATCCATGCCACCGGTGGCCCAAGTGACGGCACCCGATGTGATCTGAATGGAGGGGGACATAGCTGAGGGGTCCCCACATGTCATGGCGGTGGTGGAGAGGACCAGTAGGGGGTCACCCTTGGCCCTGACATCAAGGGGCAGCCACTCGCCCATGTGGGGTGAGCCACTGCTCTAGTGGATGGATCCACGAGATCCGATGTTGATACTATACTCGCTCGATGATGCTACTGAGAGCATAGAGTGGGAGAGTCTCAGTGAGGGGATCTCGACTACACTAGAAGCTCTAAACCAGGCTAGGGGCACCTTGCGTGATGTTGTCATTCCAACTGGCTGGGTATTCACTTAATCTCTCCTCTCGCTTTCTTCTTTCTTCATGTATTTTTGTGTTCTGACATTGATCTTCTTTCAGTCCCTTATTGCCCATAGCCAAGAGAAATCCTGGTTCCTTCATGACTAGAAAGAGAAATGGGACCGCCTCATCAACGAAGCATGGTTGCATGAAGACATGATAGGCCAGCTCTGACGGAGGGTGGCTAAGTTGACTCCCCTTGCCGAGGAGGCGGAAAGTCTTCAGCTACGAGAGGCCGACGCCCGTCGGGATGTGGAGGAGGATGAGAAGGCATTCTAGGATCTATTAGCAAGGGCATGGTAGGATGAGGAGGAGGCCACCAAAGTCTAGAAGGAGCAGGATGAGCTACTCCAGAGGGACACCGAGGCCCGCCAACAGATCCTCGACCTCCTGGCCGAGGTGGAGAAGGAGTAGGAGCTCAAGCTGGGAGCCATGGAGAGGTCTGTAGCCCTACAGTAGAGGGCAAACCTAGACACCAAGGCAGTTGCTCAGCTATGCAAGGAGCGAGACGAGCTACGCCAGACTAAAGAGAGGCTCCGCTCAGAGTGTGGCATGGCCCACGGGGAGCCAACTAGGTCGTCTTAGAGTGCAATGAGGTGCAGGAGAGGATCAGCTCCCTCTAGGCCAAGCTCAAAACCATGATGACCCAAAGGCTGGAGGCCGAGAGCATTTCTGTTGGGCTGGTCATGGAGCTTGCTAAGGCGTGGAGGATCCTTTAGGCGGAGAGCGATGAGCATGATCTCCTATGCGTTGCCCTTGGGGTGCTCTTCGACAACCTAGAGGTGGCACGGTCAGAGGGGACCAGCTCACTGGTGGCCCGTGCCATAGATATCATGATGTGGGTGCGCCAGCTCGAGAGGGAAGCTCTTCGCTCTAGGATCACCAAGCCTTCGCCATCACCCGCTCCTACTATGCTGATAGTATTGACTTAGAGATAATGAGCCTTGGCTTCACGCCTGGCTATGAAGCCTCTGAGTTGGATGAAATAGAGAAGGCGGTGGCTCCTATCACACGGAACCTGGTGGACAAAGTTGAAGACATAGTTCTCCCCCAGAGGGGATAGTTAGTCAATTAGGTTGGGTGATCTTGGATGAACATCATTGTACTCTATGGATAATTGCCAATCCTTTCGTATCATAAGAACAAATTTGTAACTTCATTATTTTGTTTTGTTTGATTGAATTTGTTTCCTTCCCTTTTTGTATGCGAAAAGAGAAGGCTCACGTATTCCGACCCTTCCGTTCGTTAATACCACAGGGCCCAAGGTGTAAGGGGAAAACTTCGATCGTGCTGATGAGCAAAGACACCATCGCCGCCGAGGTGTGGGTGTTTGTAGTCCAACCAGGCATCAATCATTCATTTCCACAAACCTTGCCACTAGGCTTAGCGTGAAGAAGAGGTATGGTATGGCGACTATTTTAGAAAAGGTATACTTATACCTTTATCAGCCTCCGAGTGAGATTTGTCCCTTTACCGTTGCTAGGGTTAGATGTCACTGAAAATCGAGGGGAGGATAGCAAAACTTAGGAGAATGCATCTCTTGTATTCGCATGTATCCTCTCCCTAGGATCTTAGCTATCATTCTGTGATTGTGCATTAGGTCTCCTTGCAAGTCCCACCTTCCTTGAGCCCCCACGTGCGGCGGGGATTCGGTCAAGGGTCGGCATGTTTTTGTGACTATCGCCCTATCCATGGTTTTTGTAACTAGAGGGGTTGAGTTACCGTTACTTGTCTTGGTGGCTTGAGTGACGTGCCCGGTGAGCTCGCTAACGGGGTCAACAAAGCCCTCGCATGGCATTCTGTTGCTCCTTAACCCACCTTCCAATAGATTTCCCCTTAATGGGAATTCTATGGGCTCGACTATAGTCTAGGATCAAACAAGTAGGTGGAGATGACCTTGTTCGCTTCTAAGCGGGATGGGCATAGACCGCTGAGGCTCATCTATGTTTCCCCCCTGGCTCTTCGTTTGACATGAGGCGGCCTCGGGCCCTCTGGCCTTTGGTTTTTCAATCTAGGATCGGGTGGCTTGAGCCCTCAAGCCCCATGGGGTTCGATAGGGGTCGGCCGTGATTCATGCATCATCCTATCCTCGGGTTCTGCAACTAGAGGGGCTAAGCTAACAACACTTGCCTCATTGGCTCAAGTGTTGCACTCGGCGAGCTCGCTAATGGGCATGCTTGAGTGGAATCTAGGTCCATCATCCACTAATGGGGTCGGTAGAGCCCTCATGTGGCATTCCACTACTTCTTAACCCACCTCCCGGTAGATGCCTAAGTTGTTCAATAGGTTTGGGTGGCCCATTGGCCTCTCCTCGATGGAGATTCTATGGGCTTAGCTCGAGGTTAGAATCGAACGAGAAAGGTGGTGATGTCCCTGTTTGCTTCTGAGCAGGGTAGGGCAAGGCCATTAGGGCTCATCTTGGTTTTTCTCCCCTGGCTCTATTAGACATGAGGCAGCCTTGAGCCCTTCGTGGGCCGGCCTTCGAACCTCAGTCGATTGCTGTTCATATAGAATGAGGTGACTACCACTTCATGACACGACGCGAAGTGTTGTGATGCAGCAATTGCATATACGATGCTTGGATGTATGATATAAGTGTATGAATGTTTATATAAAGAAATAGCGGGGGTGACTAATGTTACCTTGATGGCAGGAGTGATGGGTTCTAGGAGCTCTTTACCAGATATGTCCGTGCAGGGTTTGGGTCCGACGTCTGGCATAACCTGCATGAGCCTCCCATTCTTTTGTATTTGTCTCTAGGCAGTGGCCCAAGCAGTTTGATCAATTTGGGTGACCTGACAGCCTCTCCTTGATGGAGATTCTATAGGTAGGCCCCTCCAAATCCTTCCCAAGAAGGTGGAGGTTAAGGTTTGGATTGTGGTGGCAAGGACTCTGATCGCACCGGTGGATAAAAATGCCATAGCCACTATGCCTCTAGTTTTTTAAATGTAAGGAGGTCTGACCACGCTTACTCAAAGTTTGCGCCCGCACACTATGCCTCTAGTTTTTTAAACATAAGGAGGGGCTAGGCCAAGAGAATGTCTAGCGAATAGACACCCTCGCTAGCCCCCGAGCAATTCTTGACCCTCTGCCGTCATTGGGGTTGGAGGCTCGATAATGAAATTAATACTTAAAGTAAGCGGGTGAGGATGCTTATCTTTCGGCAGCGGTTCTGAGCCGTCTGATCAACCTAGGCACTGGTATTACCTCGATGGTAAGAGTGATGGGTTCGGAAAGCCTCCCCCGAATATGAGCGTGATCCTGCTTGCTCCTTATCCTGTTTCTCGTTAGTGGCCGAGCCGTCCGATCAACTCATGTTACCTATTGAGACAAGGTTTCCCTGCAAAAACAGAGGATGAGAACATCTCGCACAAGAATTTAGTTAGGTAGATAAGCCAAGCATCGAATTTGTGCAGAAATGGACGAGCTCTTCGTTATAGCAAACAACTTTTTAGCTCTTCTCCCTCTTTTTGTAAAAGAGGTTTTAGTGCATTCTGACCCTTCCCACAGTTAAGGTCATAAGAGCTTAGAGTGCGGGGTGAGCTAGCTCGGACCACACTAGTGAGCAAACGCACTATAGCCACTGGGGCGTAGGTTTCCCGTAGTCCGCCCAGTTTTACTTAGAGCATGTTCCCGACAACCCAGCTCCTAGGACTTAATGTGAGAAAAAAGGGCAGGCATAGAGAATTTTTGTAGGGTAAATGCACTCATATTAGCCCCCAAGTGAGGCCCGACCCCCTACTATTTGCTGGGATCAGATGTCATGAAGGATCGGGGAATTTTGATAATGAAACTGATAAGTAAAAAGTGTGCATTTATCAGGGGTAAAAGGGACGTAGCTGCTCGATGTTCTAGGCATTGCTAAAGACCTCGTTGTTGATGGTTTTTAGCTTGTAGGCACCTGGCCGGAGTACCTTCATGACCACGTATAGTCCCTCCCACAGGAGGGGAGAGGAGAGCTTGTGGCGGTCCTTGTTACTCTACATGAGGCGGAGGACCAGGTCCTCGACATTGAAGGCTTGGCCCCACACTCGTCAGCTATGGTACCGTCGCAACGCCTGTTAGTACTTGGCCAAGCAGAGGAGGGTGATGTCACACGCTTCATCTAGTTGGTCCATGGCATCATCGTGGGATGCCTCGGCTCCCTATTCATCATATGCTCTGATCCTTGGAGCTCCATAGTTGAGGTCGATTAGGACGATGGCCTCAGAACCATAGACCATGAAGAAGGGGGTGTTGCCAGTGGCTCGACTAGGGGTTGTCCTTAGGCTCTAGAGTACTCAAGGAAGTTTGACGACCCAGCGTGCGCCGAATTTGTTCAACTGGTTGAAGATCCTAGGCTTGAGGCCCTGTAGGACCATGTCGTTTGCATGTTCTACCTGCCCGTTCGTACAGGGGTGCGCTACGGAGGCCCACTCGACGTAGATGTGATGTTCATCACAAAATCAGAGCAATTTCTTACCAATGAACTACATGCCATTATCCATGATGATGGAGTTTAGGACTCCAAAGCGATGGACGATGTGGAGGAAGAATAGCATGGCCTGCTCGGATTTGATCGTGGAAATTGGTCGAGCTTCTATCCACTTTGTAAACTTGTCTATGGTGACAAGCAAGTGGGTGTAGCCCTCGGGTGCCTTTTTGAGTGGTCCAACTAGATTGAGTATCTAGACTATGAATGACCAGGTGATGGGGATCCTCTAGAGTGCTTGTGCCAGTAGGTGAGTCTACCGAGCATAGTACTGGCACCCTTCGCAGGTGTGTATGAGTTGCTTGGCATCGGCTACTGTGGTAGGCCAGTAGAAGCCCTGTCAAAACATGTTTTCGACCAGGGTTTTGGGTGCGGCATGGTGACCGCAGACCCCACCATGGATATCACTCAGCAAACGCTTCCCTGTTTGATGGGGATGCAGCATTGTAGGATCCTGGTGTGGCTTTGCTTGTAGAGTTCACCCTCCACAAGAACAAAGGATTTGGCACGACGTGCGAGCCATTGAGCCTCCATCCTCTCCGTTGGTAGTGTGTCATGGAGGAGGTAGTCGAGGTAGAGCATCCTCCAGTCGACCAGAGAGTCAGGCTCTATCACTGGGTCCTCTTTGAGCTTCATGACCTCAAGGCCAGATGTAGTCGACGGTTGATCAGACCCTAGGCCAGGGTTGGATGGACCATCACCACCTTGTTCTAGCCCCTCATAGTGAACTGAGGGCTTGTGCTAGTCACTGGCGAAGACACCTATTGGCACCGGCTCCTGGCTAGATGCTGCTTTTGAAAGCACGTCGGCTGCCATGTTGAGGCACCTCAGGATGTGATTGAGTTCGAGGCCAACGAACTTGTCCTCTAACCGACGGACTTCTTGGTAGTACGTGGCCATCTTGACATCATGGCAGTTTGACTCCTTCATGACCTAGTCGACGACCAGCTAGGAATCTCCTCGAACATCGAGGCATCGGACGCCTAGCTCGATGGCAATGCGTAGGCAATTGATGAGCACCTCATATTTGGCCACATTGTTGGATGAGGGGAAATGGAGATGAACCATGTACCTCATGCATACCCCAAGGGGCAACATGAAGACCAGACCTATGCTGGCACCCTTCTTCATCAGTGATCCATCGAAGTACATTATCCAGTACTCTTGATCGATGACTGCTGGTGGCATTTGGACCTCAGTCCATTCTGTGATGAAATCAACCAACACCTAGGACTTGATGGTAGTCTGAGAGGCATACGCAATGCCTTGACCCATCAGGTCGAGTGCCCATTTCATAGTTCTTCTTGTGGTGTCCTGGTTTTGGACGACCTCACCGAGGGGGAAGGACATCATGACCGTCACTGGATGTGACTCAAAGTAGTGACGTAGCTTCCTCCTGGTGATGAGGATAGCATACAGAAGCTTCTAGATTTGGGTGTAAAGGGTCTTTGAGTTGGATAGGACCTCGCTAATGAAGTACATAGGGCACTGTACTTTGAGGGTGTGCCCCTCTTCTTCCCGCTCCACTACCAAGGCGGCGTTGACCACTTGTGTGGTGGCCGTGATATAGAGCAGAAGGAGTTTTCTCTTGGTGGGAGGAACCAAGATCAAGGCCTTTGTTAGGAGCTACTTAACCATGTCAAGTGCTTCCTAGGCCTTGGATGTCCATTCGAAGTGATTGGTCTTCTTTGGAAGTTGATAAAGCGGGAGACCTTGTTCGCCGAGGCGTGAGATGAAGCAGTTGAGCATGGCGAGGCACCTCGTAACCCGTTGTACCCCCTTTATGTTCTGAATTGGGCCCATCCTTCTGATGGCTGAGATCTTCTCTGGGTAGGCTTTGATGCCACGCTCAGAGACAATGAAACCAAGCAGCATGCCCCTCGGGACCCCAAAAACACACTTCTCAGGATTTAGTTTGATGTTGTTTGCTCGGAGTTTTGCAAAGGTCTACTCAAGATCAGCTAAGAGGTGGTCAGCCCATTTGGATTTGACAATGATGTCATCAATGTAGGCCTCAATGATCCGCCCAATGAGGTCCCCGAAGCACTTGAGCATACAATGCTAGTATGTAGCCCCAACATTCTTTAGACCGAACGTCATTGTGACATAGCAGAATGATCCAAAGGGTGTGATGAAAGATATCACGAGCTAGTCAGACTCTTTCATCGCAATTTGATGGTACCTAGAGTACGCATCAAGGAAGTAGAGGGTTTCGCACCCTGAGGTAGAATCAACTATCTAGTCTATGCATGGCAAAGGAAATGGATCCTTTGGGCATGCTTTGTTGAGACCCATATAGTCAACACACATCCACCATTTCCCACTCTTTTTTTGTACAATAACGGGATTGGCTAACCACTCAGGGTGGTACACTTCCTTGGTGAATTCGACCACCAAAAGCTTTGTGATCTCCTCGCCGATGGTCCTACGTTTCCCCTCGTCGAAGTGACAAAGGTGTTGTTTCACTGGCTTGGAGCCTAGGTGGATCTTCAAGGTGTGCTCGGCGACTTCCCTCGGAATGCCTAGCATGTCCGAGAGTTTCCAAATAAAGATGTCTTTGTTGGCGCAGAGGAAGCCAACGAGCATGCTTTCCTATTCAGAGGAAATCGTGGTTCCAATGTGCACCATTTTTCCCTCGGTGCTCCTAGGGTCTACGAGGACCTCCTTGGAGCCCTCCACTAGCTCAAAGGACCTAGTCGAATGCTTGGGGTTGGGTGCTTCTTTGGCAACCTCCTTCCTAAGGGTCGCGAGCTCTGTAGAGGCGATGATTGTTGTAGCATGATCACACCACTCAACCTCACACTCATAGGCATGATGAAAGGAGGTGCCGATGGTGATGATCCTGCTAGGACCTAGCATCTTTAGTTTGAGGTAGGTGTAGTTGGGAATGGCCATGAACTTCATGTAGCATGGTCGCCCCAGGATGGCTATGTAGGTTCCATGGAACCCAACCACTTCAAAGGTGAGGGTCTCCATCCTATAGTTGGATGGACCCCTGAAGGTGATAGACAGATTGAGCTACCCGAGTGGCAAGGCCTGCTTTCCAAGCATGACACCATGGAAAGGCACTCCGGTCGGCCAGACACGTGCTCGGTCGATGCCCATGGTGTTGAGTGTCTCAACATACAGGATGTTGAGGCCACTGCCCCATCCATTAGTACCTTGTGAGGCGCTTCGTACCAACGATCAGGTCGACCACGAGCGGATATCTCCCCGGTTGTGGGATGTTCTCTGGGTGGTTAGTATGGTCGAAGGTTATAGCAGATTCTGACCACCGAAGGAAGGCAGGTGTTGCCGGTTCGGTCGCATAGACCTCATGGCGTGCGATCTTCTAGTGGCGCTTGGAGTCGTAGGCCTTTGGTCCTCCAAAGATCATGAGGCAGCCATCTGGTGTTGGAAAGTCATCGTCCTTCTCCTTAGCATCGTCCACGATGGTGTCAGGGTCCTTCCCGTGCCCCCTTTGTTGGAGCCTTTGGACAAGAATCGCCGCATGAGGCTGCAATCCTTGTACATATGCTTGACCGGGAAAGCATGGTTTAGGCATGGCCCCTCGAGTAGTTTTTCAAAATGGTTTGGAGTGCCCTCCATGGGCTTCTAACCACCTCTTTGGTCAGCGGCGACCACAAGCGAGCCCTCATGCTGTTGCTTCTTATTCTTCTTTTTGGTAGGACAATTAGAGGTGCCTTTGCCGGTGTCCTTGTCTCACCTCACCTTGCCATCGAGGCGATCAAAGGTGGCTTCGACCACTTCTTCGCCTGAGCCATGGCTGGTGGCAATGTCCAAGAGTTCCTTGGTGATTTGCGGGCCCTTACATCCTAGCTTGTGAACCAGAGACTCATAGGTGGTCCCAGACAGGAAAGCTCCTATAACATCGGTGTCGATGACGTTAGGGAGCTCGTTGCATTGCCGGGAGAAGCACTGGATGTACCCATAGAGGGTTTCTTTGGCCTTCTGCCGACATTTCTTGAGGTTCCATGGGTTTCTAGGGTGCTTGTATGTGCCCTGGAAGTTTCCCACGAAGATCTCCTTTAGGTCCGCCCAACTTTAGATTATGTTGGGCGGAAGGTGTTCCAACCAGGTTCTTGCCAAATTGGCCAAGAACAATGGAAGGTTGCAGATAATGAAGTCGTCATTATCTGCACCACTGGCTTGGTAGGCAAGCCGATAGTCTTCAAGCCATAGTCCATGATTTGTTTCCCTAGAGTACTTCAGGATATTGGTTGGTGGTCAGTATTGTGGCGGGAAGGCAGCGTTGAGGATGTGTCGGCCAAAGGCCTAAGGCTCTAGTAGGCCAAGGCACAGGCTTTGGTCCTCACCACTATCATAGCGTCTGGCATGACAAGGGTGATAGCCGTGTCTGCCTCCCTCTCTTGAGTCATCATAGGCGCATCTACGGGCATCGAGGGTGTTGTGCATGTCCTGGTTGCGACCGAGACGCTGACGCACCATGACCACAGTGTGCTGCCTACTTCCTTGTGGTTCCTAGTGGACCAATGCATCCCTGATGGGACGCTCCGAGGGCGTGCACTGGTTAGCATCGAGCTTGTGTCGCTGAGATAGCGAGCTTTCGACCTGCTGTGCTGCCGCACTCTCAAGCAGTGTGTGAATCTTATGGTGGGCCCGACGATCCTCAAGCGTCGTGGCCTCTGGAAGGCCATGGAGCAAGGCTGCGGCGATGGTGATGTTATGGCTCACCCAGGCGAAGTGAGGGAGGACTTCATCATCGGTGATGATCCTTCGATTCATGTCGCGGGCCATGGCACGGGCGTGCCCATTGTCTCCATGGTGCTCGATCTCTTGATCGAGCTCCACACATTCCTGCTCGAGCTAGAGTCACGCTTCCTCGATCTCTCGGTGTCAAGCTTTCAGCTGCTCCACCGACATGCATGGCGGGGCTGCTGTCTCCCACTCGGCCTCATCATCGAGGCTGTTTGTTGGGGTAGCCTCCCCCTCGTGGATGCTTTCGACGTGCCCCTCGAGGGTACCCGTCATGAAGCATTCACGAGAGGGGTGGTGGCTTCCCCTGCTGGAGTCAGAGCTAGAGGGTGACTCTAGCTCTTCTGCTAGGAGGTCGTGGAGAGATTCTGTGACATGTTCGATCACCTCCACAAATTCATCGTTCATGGGCGGTGGGACCATGTGTTGTGCCACAAGGTGGCTAACGGTCACCGTGGCATTGCAGAGACTAAACGAAAGCACTGTCGGGGCGCTCTGTATAAGGTGTTTTGGAGAGAGGGGTTCCCCTCTGGCGAGCCACGCCATGACATTGGCGTCAGAGAAGGAGAGGTGGCATAGGTCCTCCCTAGATGGCTGGGGTCCTAGGGAAACGCCGAGATGGCGCTCAAGCCTCCCATAGTCGAGGCCGATGGAGGGGAGAGGTTGGATGGTGGCGTGAGCCAATGCCAACTCTCCCCCCACCATGATGATGAAGTCTAGGTCCCTAAAGCGCATGTGTGCGCCCGGAACCCAGCTGATACCATGGCTAGCCATCTGTGGCCTAATTTTAATGTCGGAACACGCAAAGGTCCCCTACCTGGCGCGCTAGCTGTCGGTGTTTCGAGTAAACACCAACTAGTAAATTTGTATTATTGCACATCTAGCCTGGATGGTGTCCTAAAAAGATACAAGGTTTATACTGGTTCAGGTAGAATGTCCCTACGTCTAGTTCATGGCTGCTGCTTGTCTTATTTACACTGAAAAGTTCATAGTAGGGGTTACAAATAGGTGAGAGAGGGAAAGATCCCAAGTCTCTGATGGAAAGGTCAAATGGGTGCTGAGAGCTTGGTTGTTGCTCATCTCTATGTGATGTGATCCATGGTGTGTTCAATCGATCTATCCATCTAGTGGGGTGACCTGCCTTCCCTTTTATAGACCAAGGGGAAGCATGATTTATAGATGGGAGAAAGAAGAGAAATCAGAGGCAAAGGAGGTCCTTCAAAGATGTCGGGTCTTCCTTTTCCTCTTGAGCGAGCCCTCCTAACATGGCAGATGGTGCTAGAGATAGCTCCATGCTGGGTGCATGCCCGCTAATGATGCCATATTCAGGCTTTGTTAGCAAGTGGTCACGTCCTATCCCGCCCCAGCGGGCAGCGCGACGGACCATGGTAATGAACTGTGACCTTATGGGGAACAGACAACGTAGTGATCGCATGTCAGTTACTATAGATAATGCGAGTTTTCATCCTGGACCATAGTGGTTGTCGTATGCTTCCATTAGGATCCACACCAGAGGGCAAATGGTGGCGCACACAACACTGTAAAACAAATGTCGGCGCCTACTATACTGTTCGATGTGCTAACATGTCTGAAAGGGCTTAAAGTGCATGTCCTGTCATATCTTGACAATACTTTCCTATAGGAGTGTAGGGTATGGTTCTCGGTATTGCGGTTGACTTGAGTGCCATACCTTATCCGCATGTGTAGTCATGAAGGAGCAGTGCGCAGACGTCGAGCGAGGCAGAGCCATCCCCTAGATGTCAGGCAAGCCAGAGCCAGCCCCTAGATGTCGAGCGAGGTGGAGCTAGCCCTCAGACATCGGGCGAGGCGGAGCCAACCCCCGGACATCGGGCGAGGCGGAGCCAGCCCCCGGATGTCGGGTGAGGCAGAGTCTACCCTCAGACATCGGATGAGGCAGAGCCTACCCTCGGGGTCGGGTGAGATGGAGTCTACCCTTAGACATCAGGCGAGGCAGAGCTAGCCCCCTGACATCAAGCGAGGTGGAGTCTGCCCTCAGACATAGGGCGAGGGAGAGCTTGCCCTCGAGGGCTGAGCGAGACAGAGTCTGCCCTTATATGTTAGGTGAGGTGAAGCTAGTCCTCGGGGGCCAACTTGAGGTAGGGCACATGGTCTCAGTCAACGAATGAGGAGTGACTCGGCAAGCAATGTAGTCGCGCTCTTGATCGCGTGGATGAATCAATGTTGACGGTCATTAGCTCCTCCTCTTCAGATACCCTAATATTGGCCCCTGACAATGCGGGATGCAAGATTAAAAGGAATAGCACCTCAGGCACATGTTAATTATTGGGAAGATCACTTATTTCATGGTCGTCAAAGAAGCAAAATAGTGTTGCATTATCAACCGCCGAAGCCAAATACATATCCGCTGGTAGTTGTTGTGCACAAATACTTTGGATGAAGGCTACCTTGAATGACTTAGGAACAAAGTTCAAGAAAGTGCCATTGCTTTGTGACAATGAGAGTGCAATCAAGCTAACCAACAATTCAGTTCAACATGCAAGAACAAAGCACATTGATGTCCACCACCATTTCATTAGAGATCACCAACAAAAAAGGGACATTTGCATTGAGTGTGTGGGAACCAAAGACCAACTTGCCGATATATTCACCAAGCCATTGGATGAGAAAAGGTTTTGCAAGCTAAGTAATGAGTTGAACATATTGGATTTCTCAAATTTGTGTTGATACACCCCCACTTATATGATATGCCTCTCGTTCGAGCAATCCAAGGTAAAAGTTGATTGGCATGCATACATCCTTTGCTAAGGACTTGTTTAGTGCATCTAGTCATTCCTCATATGTCTTAGGCTCATTTGTGAAAATAAAATGAATTTGATGCTTGTATGGTACCACAATTGCTTCTATGCTTGATTTGATCTAGTGGTAGCATATGACATATTTGTGGGCTTGTGATCCTAGTGTTTAATCTAGAAAATGAGCTATAAGTGTTTAACTCAACATGGTACAAGATAACCCTTGAAATAAGGTGTGAAGAAGCTTGTCCTTGGATCAAACCGAGTTAAATATCTTTGGCAAGTGTTCTAGATTGGACCAAATATGAGAAAATGATCCTTACCCCATTGATTGACATTGATAATCTTAACCTATCTAAAATTGAACCTTTGTGGTCATCGATGACAAAGGGGGAGAAATTGCACAAAGATAGTGAAAAGATAAACGATGACAAAGGGGGAGAACTTTAACATAGGGGAAGAGATATGAGAAAGTAAGGGGATCAATTAAAATTTGAGCACACAAGTAGGGGGAGCAAGCTCATAAACTTGATTAATGCATTTGAATGTGCATTTCATATGTTTGCTTGCATGGCACAAGTTTTTTTTAAAAAATATAAAATTCCATGCTTGTGTGGTGTATGCTAGTTATAGGTTTAAATGATGAAATAGAAAACTAGCATGCATAGGTTGAGTAACTAGATTTGTGTTTATATTGTGAAAACTAGACCCTTGCTTCTAATGTTGATCTCATGGGGTATTCTAGTTTTTGTGTATGTCTAGTTACTAATGGTGCTAAGGATAGTATATTGGTGCACTCCGATTGGTATCACGCTTCAAAGGTCCATCTCTTATACTTTAGCATTATTTGGTAGACATTATTCTCCCACAACTCAAATCCCTGCATATGTGCAAGTTTCAATCCAAACTCTTAGCATATATGTAGGGGGGAGCAAATGCTACCAATGGGGTTCATGAAACTTGTCCATATTCTTTTACATATAGTAAATATGCTTGGGCAAGCAACATGGATTCAAATGAATTTCAATTTATATCTTTATGAAAGGGTTGTCATCAATTACCAAAAAGGGAGAGATTGAAAGTTCTAGTTTAGTTTTGGTGAATTGATGAAACCCTAAGTGCTAACCTAGTTTATCAAAGTGATCATGAGATAGGTCGCACATTCCAAGTAATGGAGCAAGTGGTGAAGATCATGACGATGGTGTGACCATGGTGATGATCAAGTGCTCGGCTTGGAAAAGAAGAAAGAGAAAAATAAAAAGCTCAAGGCAAAGGTGAAACTTGATAGGAGCTTCTTTTGGTTTGGTGATCGAGACACTTAGCGAGTGTGATCACATTTATGATCGATAGCCATACTATTAAGGGTGAAACTCGTATCAAAATGTGGTTATCAAAGTGCCACCAGATGTTCTAACTCATTGCATATGCATTTAGATTCTAGTGAGTGCTAACACCCTTAAAAATGTTTGTGAAAATATGCTAACACACGTGCACAAGGTGATACACTTGGTGGTTGGCACATTCAATCATGGATGACAAAGTTAGAGTTGAGAAGGGGTTGTCTCGAGGTGACCGGACGCTGTTCTAGCAGCGATCGGACTCAGCAGCCACGTCCAGTTAGTGGCACACAACGAAGGCTGCCCTCTGTCCTTTGACCATACGCCAAATAGTGAAAGTGATCGAACGCATAGGGCATGCGTCCTGTCAGGCTGTGACGTACGCTGATGCAAGCATCAGAGCGAGGCAGTGGTGACGGGACTCACCGACGTGTCCGGTCATGCGTGACCTAACGCGTCCAATCGTGATTTTGCCTCTCTGGATGCTTACTGGAAGTGACCGAACTCCAGGCGAGGGTGTGTCTAGTCATCTCCGTAGTGCGTCCGGTCTTGCTTAACCATGCGAGTGATCAAGTTGACTGTTGGGACCATGCGGTGCTCGTTGAACCATGGTGACACATGATAGCGGATCAGCGACCGGACTCTGAGGTGGTACATCCGATCAAACCGACCGACGCGTCCGGTCGTGTCGTGGAAGCTGACAACAGAGAGCCAACGGTTCTATTTCGAGGGGACGCCTATATAAGGCGTTTGGATGGCTCTAGCTCATTCTCGTGGCCATTTGCATTGACATAGCAACCTTGTGAGCTTAGCCAAAGCCCTCCCACTTATCTCCATCATTGATTCATCATCTTTATGAGATTGGGAGTGAATCCAAGTGCATTGCTTGAGTGATTGTATCTAGAGGCACTTGGTGTTCATGTTTTGCTGCGGGATTCGCTTGTTACTCTTGGTGGGTGCCGCCACCTAGATGGCTTGGAGTAGCAAGGATCATCGAGCGAAGGAAGGTGCTTGTCTTCGACTCTGATCATGGTGATTGTAAGGGGTTCTGGATCTTTCTCTAGTGGAGATCCAAAAGGTACTCTAGTGGATTTCTCATGGCTTGTGTGATCCTTATCTTGTGTTGGTTGTGCAGCACCCGGTTGCGGATTTGGTGTGTGATGCCAATTAGCGCATGAACCTCTAAGTGATTGAATCGCCACAACAGGGACTAGCTTGCCGGCAAGCAAGTGAACCTCGGAGGAAAAATCATTGTGTCTTGATGGTCTCCATGGAATTCATTGGTATTCATTGATTGATCACTTGCCACAGCGGTATACCTCTCTACCACTCTCTTGTATTACATTATGCCTTTACTTGTGTAGACCTTGTGGTAATTGAAACTAGTTAGTGTAGCTCTTAGTTGTAGTTCTCTTGTTAGCTTGCTCACCTAGGTATAAATTAGTGACTTAGCCTTGTTGTGATATACTTGAGATCATAGATTTTAGAATTGGGTAGATGACTTGCAACACAAGTGTAGTGCTAGCGTAAAATTCGCTTCACCCTCTTATTTACTAGTCACTTGCCTTAATGTTGTAGTATAATTTTTTTAATAGGCTGTTCACCCCCTTTAGCCATTAGGACCTTTCAACCACTTCTGAGTCCAATTGCTGACGGGATGGTTCCTTTTCGCGGCAGGTGACGACCTTCGTGTGCCCCAGCGAGAGTTTGTTCGTCGTCACCGTCTTGCGACCTTCTCGCCACGCTCTTCCGACGCAACTGACCTTCGATCGTGCTCCCTGAACACACAGATGAAAAAATCGATCGAGGGCATCCTCGTCGCGGGGGTGGTGCCCAGGATGAGGGCGGGTTAGTCGAGGCAGCGCCAGGTCGAGGGTTAGGGGAGGAGTGGTGCCGGGGTACCTCCCTTTAACACCAACTAATTGCTATTAACTCTGTCTTGAAAAGGATGCAAATCTAATTTTATTTTTAGTCACACCATCTAGAATTTGCTAATAAAGAAATGGTATTTAATACTATTATGATAGTCAATACGTATACTATGTAAAAATACTCTATGATGAATATAATAACACCTATTTAATATTACAAATATTATTTTTTAATAAATTTTATTAAATTTAAAATAACTTTACTCGATATCATTTGAATTTTTTTTTTCAGAATTGAGGACGTATGCTTTTTCCAAATGGACAGTAGTGTACTGGTACTTGTACTCATTGATATAGCAATTTCGTGGCGATAGATGACCATGGATGTCGTCAGCGTCAGGTAACATCCATATATATGCTCCGTACTTCCTCTCCTACGAGTTTAGGATGTAGTACTTGTGTTTAAATTCAGTGCATATAAAGGTTAGGGATGTCACATCGGGTGTTATGTCGAGATGTTATATGTGAATATTCGGATAGTAATAATAAAATAAATTACAGAAGTCCTCAATAATTTGCGAGATGAATTTATTAAGCCTAATTAGTTCATCATTAGCATATGTTTACTGTAGCACTATGTTGTCAAATCATAGACTAATTAGGCTTAAAAAATTCATTTCGCAAATTAGTCACAATCTGTGCAATTAGTTATTTTTTAGTCTATATTTAATACTCCATATATGTTTTCCAAACATCCGATATGATAGGGAGTAAACTTTAGGGGAGGAACTAAACAAGGCTAATTTCATTTTTTAGGATGATAAGATTTTGACCAACTATCGGTTTATTAATATATTTATTAAAATTGATCTTTTAATCATAAAAAACTACTTTCAATTTCAATAAATATTTAATAGCACTTATTTTGTATCATAAAAGTAAGTTACCAAAAAAAACAAATATTTCAGGGGAGTACAGATTTTATGCGCCGCAAAAAAAAAATGCATGGGTATATGCCACGTGCATAGATATGCAGATAGAGAGAAGTCCGGCCGTTGCTTATGTGTTAGGCAGAACCTCCTATTTTATTTGTTGTCATTATTATATTGGAAATCTTTCCTTGGCATCCAAGGATCTCCATGTTCATGCTCTGGTCAAGCACTAAAGTGCGTAGCTAGCTTAGTGTCAAGGTAGCCGCCAAATCGTGTATATAATCCCCTAATTTTCTTCAGGGAAACGAAGATCAGCTGATTGATTTTGTCCGCTTTCGTTGTTGATCAGTCCGGGTCTCCGAGCTGGGCATCTGAGCTTGGTCGTCAAGGCTCTGGGCTCATATGCTTCGCTCTCAAGGCTGCTAGCTGCTACTGGTCAGCAGGTCAACTCGACTATAAAAACTAGAGACTGCTAGCTGCTAGTCTAGCAGTGCTAGACTGCCAGGGGCCTGCGGCCCCGACAAGATCTTTATATTACCGTTCGATCAGCATCCATTCCCATTGTTTAATGCACCGGTTAATTGAACAATAATAAAACTTTCAACTAGAAATCTAGAACCTTTAAAACTTTCAACTAACCAGGACATTTTCTAGTCTAGCAGTGCTTTTAACCGGTGGGTTTGATTCCCAGAAACAAGTGGTGAGTACAGGTACAGAGTACAGCAGAGCTGTTGACCTGACACCGTCGGCTTCTAGAAGGTCGCGTGTCTGCGCTGGGTTCGTGCAACTACGCGCCTGGCGCTATCGTGGGCGTTGGGAATGAACCCTTTTTAAAATCTGGTTGGCAAACGAAACGAGCGCACGTCACAAGCCACTGGTACAAGTACGGAGTTGATGCGCGCGAAGAGCGCAGAGCCACAAGAAACAAATGGAATTTGTGCGCGCACCTATGGATCGGATCGATGCAGCGGTTCCATCGGACCCACGCGCGCGAAGAGCGCAGAGCCACAAGAAACAAATGGAATTTGTGCGCGCATCTATGGATCGGATCGATCCAGCGGTTCCATCGGACCCACGAACCACGGGTCTTTCGGTTGGCTGGTTCGTATTATTGCTGGTTCGTGAAAGACTGAAAGAGATCAATAGGGGTCCATCCATCGATCTTGACGGCAGAAGCATAAGAAAAACGTTATTTCGTGGCTTATGAGATGTCACGTTTCAAAATTTTCTCTCCAGACCGAGGTGCCAACTGCCACCACGTACGTATAGCAGCCTGTTTGGTAGGCTGGCTGGGCTGGCTGGTGTTGGGCTTATCAGCCCAGTCGTTCGGCTGGTGTTATAAGTCGTAGTGTGTGTCGGCGTCTTTCATTTTCTCCTCTTTCTCCGTCAATGGCTAGGGTTTCCCGCACACGCGTCGCTCGTCGCCCTCTCTACGTGCGTTTTCCGGCGGTGGTCTGCGCCGCGTCGCCGGGCCCCTTTGGTGGTGTCGGTGTTTCGAATAAGCGCCGGCAAGTAAATTTATATTTATGCGCGTTAGGCCCGGATGGTGCGCTAAATGACACAAGATTTATACTGGTTCGGGCTGAATGTCCCTACGTCCAGTCTGTTGCTGCTCGTGTTATTAGCACCGAAAAATGGTTCGTAGTAGGGGGTACAAACGATCGAGAGAGGGACTGGTCCCAAGTCTCTGATGGAAGGATCGAAAGGATGCCAAGAGCCTGGTAGCAGCTTGACTGTGTGTTGTGTTGTTCGTCAAAAGTCGGTCCCTCATGTGGGGAGCCCTGCCCTCCCTTTTATAGAACAAGGGGGAGCAGGGGCTACAGATGGGAGAAAGGAGAAAATACCAAGGGTATAGAAGGTACTTCGAAGGAGCCGGGTCTTTCTTTTTTCCCGTGTCTGCCCTGTATGACATGGCAGACCGTGTTAGAAGCGGCGTGCTTGTTGATCTTCGTAGGCCATGCCCTGGCCTCTTTTAGCAAGTGGGTGCGTCCCGTCCCGCCCCTGCGGGCGGCGTGTCGGACGGGGTTGTTGATCTCTGACCCCGTGGGGAGCGGATGGCGCGGCGACTGCTCGTTTGTCACTGTAGGAGACGGGAGTCCCCGCTTGGAACGTAGTGGTTGTCGTATGTCCGCGTCGAGCTCTTCGCCCGGAGGCTGAAGGCGGCGCCTACAACACTGTAGGGCGAAGAGCACGCGCCCGCAGCACTATTCAGGCTCTGCCACGCCTGGAAGGGTCTAAGCGCCCATCCCGTCACGCCCTGATGGTACTTTCCTGTAGGGGCGCAGGGTATGATCCTTGATGCCGCGGTTGACCTGAACGTCTTGTCTTACCCTGTACCTATCATCATGAGGGAGCGGGGAGAGGTCGTCAGGTGAGACGGAACCAGTCTTTAGTCATTGGGTGAGGCGAGGTCCATCCTCGGACGTCGGGCGAGGTGGAGCCTAGCTTTTATCCGTCGGGCGAGACCGAGCCCGGCCCTCGGGGGTCGGGCGAGGCGGGGTCTAGCCCTTAGCCCTCGGGCGAGGCGGAGCTGACCCACGGGCGTCGGGCGAGGCGGGGTCTAGCCCTTAGCCCTCGGGCGAGGCGGAGCTAGCCCACGGGCGTCGGGCGAGGCGGGGTCTAGCCCTTTGTCCTCGGGCAAAGCGGAGCTGGCCCACGGGCGTTGGGCGAGGCGAACCCAAACTCCCGTCATTCGGGCAAGAAACGCAGTGGCGCCCTTGTCCATCTGAGAGTTTTTAACGTTCGATGGTTATTAGTTCCACCTCCTGGGGTATCCCAGTATTATGTCCCCGATAGTAGCCCCTGTGCCCCTGGGTGATTCGGACAGAATCGCTTGGGGGTGTTTTCGATTTCGTCGGAGTTAATTCGCCAGAGGGTGCGCGTGAGCACACCTGATGGGTGTAGCCCCCGAGCCCCCGGGTGATTCGAGTAGAGTCACCCGGGGGTAGCATCGGACCCTCCGTGGGTAAGGCCTTAAGACTTGATTTTTCATCAACTGGATATTCTTAAGCGAATCGTGGTATTCTGTTTGCGGGAATTTTATTCAATGCTGGCCTGGCTAGGACCCGACTGCGGATCGAGGCCCTAGTGATGCTTGCGTCCTTGAGTCCTGGTAGTTTGCGGGCCTATCCCTCGTTGGGACGGCCCTTTGGCTTCGAGGCCCTAGGTGGGCCAGAGGGAAAAGCTCTACGACCTGTGTCCCCTCGATGGAGAGAGAGTCCTGGTCCGCCTAGGGAAGGCGAACCGTTCGACGTGATTTTCTTGGGAAGAGATAGGGATCGTGTGCGCGTGTCCCGCGAGGTGACGCGGTGGTATGCGTGGCAAGCTCGGAGATCAAGGCAGACGGTTGCCCTTCTCGCATCCATCGCCCCTATAAAACCACGGGGTTCGCCCCTAGGGTTCCATATTTTGCCTCCTCGCCTTCGCATCTGAATCTTCCGCCATCAACCACTTTAGCCTCTAGCTCCCGTACTGCCGCCGTTGTTAGGCTTGCATCCGCGTCATAGCCGCCGTCAAGCTCACGCCCACGTCGCAGCCGCCATCAAGCTCGCACCCATCTTTTTCTTGACGCCTCAATGGAGCTGTGGGGCAGATCTGGAATTATCCCTCGGCATTTGGAGGGCCTCGTTCGCCACGGCCTTCTTCGCCCGTCGGCCGCTGCCGAGGGGTGGCTGTTGCCCGGTGATGAGGACCAACCGTTGCCGCCCGAAGGGTATGTCGTGTCTTTTGCTATCTTTCATGAGCAGGGATTTGCCGTATCTGCGCATAGATTTCTTCAGGGGCTGTTGGATTACTACCAGGTGGAGTTGCAGCATCTTACTCCCAATGGGGTTCAACATATGGCGGCGTTTGTTGCCCTGTGTGAGGGTTTCCTGGGGATCGATCCTCACTTTGATCTGTGGCGGCACTTCTTTACCGTCAGTCTGTCGAAGAGGTAGATTAGGGGGAAGGAGGTGAGTGTGCCGATGGGATATGCTAGCATTCATCAACGCCATACTCGGTCGAGCGGCTACCCATTGATGCATTTGTCGCCCTTCAACAAGGGGTGGCATTCGTAGTGGTTTTACGTCAGGGACAACGTGAATGCCCCCCCTACCGAAGTATTCAGGGCGCTATCGATGCGGGACCCACAGGATACCCCACAAGGGAGAGAGAAGATCTAGTCCAACTAGGATTCTTCCCATGTAATCTTAGTAGTAGAACTATTAAGTAATCCTAATAGGAAATCTCATTGTAAACCGACTAGGACTCTGGCCTCCTGACTATATA
Source organism: Miscanthus floridulus (assembly GCF_019320115.1). Classification (NCBI taxonomy): domain Eukaryota; kingdom Viridiplantae; phylum Streptophyta; class Magnoliopsida; order Poales; family Poaceae; genus Miscanthus; species Miscanthus floridulus. Next base: position 104,253,803 of record NC_089584.1, read on the forward strand.
AAGGAGGGCAGGGCTCCTGAGAGAAGAGGACGACAATTGTACAACACAACATATCACAATCAATCCAACGCAAAGGCTAACGCTGACTGGACATAAGGTTATTACTCGATCTACGATCGAGGGCATGAACCAGGATAAATCGACTATCTCTTGCGTTAACCATCGAGTTTAGCATACGCCGAAGCCCGAACATATTACCCCGGGTACCCCCATGGTAGGCTATCGGTGGTGAAACATCGACAGCTGGCGCGCTAGGTAGGGGCTTTCGGCGACTTTGCATCTGAGAGCTCGATGGACCTCGACAACATAATCTTCCCGACGGGATCAACTTTCATCTTTGGCTCATGGATCTGTGAGGCAGACAACAACGGCAAGCTTCAGGGCCATCTCCTCAAAGATCCAGATCATCATAAAGAATTTCCTATTTCAACAACTACGACGGATCAGCTCACCAGAAGATTCACGTAGCTCATAGTATCCGATTCAAATCAGATTTCACGGCCACGCGTATCCGATTCGAATTCAAGTTCCAAGGCGAAGTTTTATCCGAGTGCTTTCAAGAAACCGAGTTCTTTTTTGGCAAGATTCCAGAGCACAACCCAAAACAACTCGGATTTCGCTTAGAGTTCTTTCAAGAAGTCGAGTTCTTTTCCGTTTGGGCTCGACAACATGGCAAAATCCTATCAGGGACAGTTTGAAAGATCCTTTAATCCAATGTTCGGGATACCACTGACAGGAGCCCAGGAGGGTCTCATGCTAACGATAACATCGCAAGACTGTATCATCCACTGGCCAGGATCCGTTCCTGAAGATAGCAGAACCCAACTAGTCGGCACAACAACAACAGCTATTCTACCTTACCGAGAAGGAGACTCGATCTACGACATCGAGGCATCTACTAAAGTTATCAGCGACTCCGACAGCATGAAAACTAACGCCAATAACAGAACGGCTCACGCATGAGAAGTACTCATGGTTCGACATCCTCGGTCACCATTAAATCCCCCAGAAGCACCCGATGTCAGGTCATCAGATGAATCAGAATCCAACATATCACCCTTTGCCCAGGGCTACGATGGAGAAACCGAGAGTCAGAAACAAGCTAGAGAAAGAAAAAACAAGTTGAAGCAAGGGCGCCAACACCGTGCTAGGTAGCACAGGGAAGCTTGGATCAGATATGAGTCAGAGTTGGCTGAGTATGACAAAAGAAAATCACAATGAGAAGTCGAAGGAAGACGCACGGCAAATACGCCTTACGATAAGATTTGAGAAGCATTAAAAGAACTCGAAGCAACTTCACATCCCGGTGAGAAGTATGAATAGCTCCAGGACTTGCTCCGATCGATGATCCTAAGAACTCATGAAGAGAGAGCTCGATCAAGACTACCTGCTAGATCAACAACCCACAGGCAAGAAGATCAAAATCAAAGGAAATCCGCTTTCAAAAGACTTGGGCCGGGTGGAAGCCATAACGGAGGAAGTAGGAAGGAACATAATCAAGGCCACCAATTTGAACAACCAAGGAAGACCAGGAGTAGGGTGCCTACCCAGACAACCTCACAAGATTATTCCCATCAAAACGACAGTTGGCCAGAAGAAGGTGCCGAATCCGAATTCAAAGAAACCAGGACACACGACAGATTCCCCTGTTTCGTGAACAGGCTTGCATTGGTACGATTACCTCACAAATTCAAACCATCTAACCACTCCAAGTATGATGGCAAAACTGAACCAAGGCAATGGCTCAGAATATATTCACAATCAATTGAACTAGCCGGAGGAGACGACGATATCAAAACCCTATTCTTTCCCATGGCACTAGAAGCCATGCCCCTCCAATGGTTTGACAAACTGAATCCAGGATCTATCAGAAATTGGGAGGATTTGCAAAGAGCTTTTTGTGAGAATTTTGTAGGAATCATTACACACCCAATCACTCATGTAGAACTAAAAGGACTCAAGCAAAAGGGAGGTGAAAGTCTCAGAAATTACTATCGACGATTCGGCGAACTACGAGCTCAAGTGCATGACATAACCGAACGAGAAGTAATTGAAGCTTTCTCTCATGGAATCATAGCTAGGTGGCAATTTCAAGACTTCTGCAAAGAAAATCCGAGAAATAATGAAGAATTCAGACGAACAGTAGAAAAGATGATTACTGCAAAAGAAAAAACACGAGAGAGGTTCCCGGACAAAAGCAACCAGGACAACTCGGACAAGCAAAATCACCGAAATAGTAGACATCAAGAAAGAAAACATAGACCAGACAATACTGTGGCAATGGCCGACAAATCAAAGAAGTTTTCCAAACCCAGAAGATATGATGACATTGAAAACATACGTTGCCCATTGCACCCTAATGGGAGGCACACCATCGGAAATTGCTACACTTTCAATGATCGATACATAAGAAAAGATAGTAAAGAAAACACCAAAGAGGACAATCAGAAAAGAGATGAAGACAACCACGAGGACAAAGGATTCCAAAAACCCAGGGGAACGGTAGCAGTGATCTTCTCAGGGGCTCCGGATTGCAGAAGCAAACATCAAGAAAAACTAGCACTACGGACCATTATGACAGCAGAACCGGCTACACCAAGATATCTCAATTGGTCACAGTATCCTATCCAATTTACCAGAGAAGACCAATGGACTAGCGTGGGAAACACAGGCTATTATCCACTAGTTCTAGATCCAACTATTGCTGGTATGACCGTCACCAAAGTACTAATCGATGGGGGAGCTGGACTCAACATCATCTTTTCAGAAACTCTAAGGAAAATGGGACTACAACTCGCCAGGATGATCACGCCAACAAGCACACCTTTTTACGGAATAGTACCCGGCAAAGCAGCCATGCCACTCGGACAAATTACTTTACCCGTTACTTTTGGAACTCCTTCAAACTACCAAATAGAGTTTATCAAATTTGAGGTCGCTGACTTCGATTCGTCATATCATGCAATCCTCGGACGCCCAGCACTGGCCAAATTCATGGCAATACCACATTATCCGTACTTACTACTTAAGATGCTAGGACCCAATGATATCCTTTCTCTTCGAAGCGATTTGAAGCGTGCTTTTGACTGTGACGTTCAGGCGATCCAAATTGCAGCTAAAGCACAAGCCGATAATGGAAGAAAAGAAATAGCCGCAATCGCTGCAGAGACAAGCCAAGAAGAATTAGAAATACCGGCTAAAAAGCCCAGCATCATCGCACCACCAAAAGAAGCCGACGTCAAGCAAATTGACTTAGGCACAGACGATACCTCCAAGACAGCAACCATCAGTGCTCACCTCTCGGCAAAATAGGAACTCGCGCTCACCAACTTTCTTCGAGACAACAAAGATATCTTCGCTTGGAAGTCGGCCGACATGCCAGGAGTCCCAAGGGAGTTGGCTGAGCACAGAATTGATGTTAATGAAAGCTCCAAGCCTGTAAAGCAACGGCTACGACGATTCTCACCTGACAAAAAGGTAGCAATTAAAAAGGAAATAACAAAACTGATGGTAGCCGGATTCATCAGGGAAATCCTTCATCCAGACTGGCTAGCAAACCCGGTCCTTGTGCAGAAGAAAAACATGGACGAGTGGCGCATGTGCGTCGACTACACAGATCTCAACAAACATTTCCCAAAAGATCCGTTCGGGCTACCATGCATTGACCAGATAGTTGACTCAACAGCAGGATTTACACTATTATCTTTTCTCGATTGCTATTTAGGGTATCACCAGATCGCACTAAAAGAACAAGACCAGAGCAAGACATCTTTCATCACCCCGTTTGGTGCCTACTACTACAAGACCATGTCATTTGGACTAAAGAACGCTGGCGCCACGTACCAAAGAGTTATCCAAACTTGCCTTGGGAATCAAATCGGTGAAAATGTGGAGGCATACGTGGACGATGTAGTGGTGAAAACAAAGAACCCAGACACTCTGATTGAAGATTTAAAGCAAACCTTCGAAAACTTGAAGAGATGGAGATGGAAATTGAACCCAAACAAATGTGTATTTGGAGTTCCCTCAGGACAACTACTCAGATTTTTGGTCAGTCAGCGCGGGATCGAAGCCAGCACCAAGCAAATTCGAGCTATAATAGAAATGGGCCCACCTAGAAGTATCAAAGATGTGCAGAAACTAACAGGATGCATGGCGGCCCTCAACCATTTCATATCAAGACTCGGCGAAAAGGGGTTACCTTTCTTTAAACTACTAAAGAAGATAGACAAGTTCAAGTGGACAATAGAGGCCGACGAAGCTTTCAAAAAACTTAAAGAATACCTCACCTCGTCGCCTGTACTGACACCTCCAAAGAAAGATGAAGATATGATGCTATATATTGCGGCGACTTCTACCGTAATCAGCACGACAATAGTCATAGAAAGAGAAGAACAAGGGCGCGTGTATAAAGTGTAACGTCCCGTATACTACATCAGCGAAGTACTGTCAGAATCCAAATCCGGTACCCACATGTACAAAAACTACACTACGCTCTACTCATCACCTCACGCAAGCTTTGCCACTATTTCAAAAGCCACAAGATTACCGTGGTGACAGATTTTCCACTCGGAGACATCCTACACAATAAAGATGCCATGGGGCGCATATCCAGGTGGGCAGTTGAAATCAGAGCTCTTAACATTGATTTCACCCCGCGGAAAGCAATCAAATCTCAAGCCCTCGCCAATTTTGTGGCCGAGTGGATAGAGATTCAACAGCCTTTATCAGATACAATCCTTGACCACTGGAAGATGTACTTTGACGGATCACTCAAACTAGGCGGGGCTGGTGTAGGCGTTCTCCTCATTTCTCTAGAAGGAAAACAACTCAAGTACGTCCTTCAGATATTATGGCAAGCGACAAATAACGAAGCAGAATATGAAGCCCTCATCCACGGGTTATGAGTGGCAATTACTCTCGAAATAAAGAGATTACTCGTATACGGCGATTTAGCAGTAGTCATCAACCAAGTCAACAAAGATTGGGATTGCACCAAAGAAAACATGAGTGCTTACTATGCTGAAATACGGAAACTTGAAAAACATTTTCAAGGATTAGAAATTCTACACGTCCTGTGCGATTCCAACATTGCAGCAGATGTCCTCGCCAAGCTTGGATCAGATAGAGCAAAGGTTCCACCCGGCGTATTCATAGAAGAGCTATCAGTTCCCTCTATCAAACAACTCGGTGAAACAACCCATGAAATTCAGGCTAAAGGAGTTCAGATCTTGGTAATCAACACTTCATGGAGCCAAGTTTTCATCGACTACATCAAAGAAAATAAATTGCCAGCAGATAAAGCAGAAGCCACCCAAGTTGTTCGCAGAAGCAAAAACTACGTTCTAGTAGGAGATAGACTTTACAGAAGAGCAGCATCATCAGGAGTACTCCTAAAATGTGTCTCATTTGAAGAAGGAAAAGAGATCCTAGACGAAATACACTCAGGTTGCTGTGGAAATCATGCCGCTTCAAGAACACTAGTTGGCAAAGCATTTCACACTGGATTCTACTAGCCAACCGCTTTGAAAGATGCAGAAGAACTTGTCAGAAAATGCAAAGGTTGCCAAATGTTTGCAAGACAAGCCTATGTGCCAGCTCATAATCTTATCTGCATCCCACCCGCTTGGCCTTTTTCCTGCTAGGGGCTGGATCAAGTAGGACCTCTAAAGAAAGCAAAAGGCGGCTTCGAGTACATCTTTGTAGCAATCGACAAGTTCACCAAGTGGATTGAATACAAACCACTCGCAAAATACAGTGCAGCAAAAGCAATCGAGTTCATCCAAGACATTATACACTGCTTCGGGATGCCCAATCGAATCATCATAGATCTAGGTTCCCCCTTCACGGCTACAGAATTCAAAAGCTAGGCACAAGACTGTGGTTTCAGTATAGACTACGCGTCTGTTGCACATCTAGAAGCCAACGGACAAGTAGAAAGGGCTAATGGACTCATACTAGCCGGATTAAAACCAAGATTATACGAAGAACTAGTGGACTATGGAGCCAAGTGGATTGAAGAATTGTCTAAAGCAGTATGGGGGCTATGAACTCAAATGAGTAGAGCAACAGGCTACTCACCCTTCTTCCTAGTTTACGGGACAGAGGCCGTACTACCTGCCGACTTGATCTGGACATCACCAAAGATAGAACAATACGATGAAGGAGAAGCAGAACACACAAGAAGATTAGAACTCGATAGCTCAGAAGAAGTCAGAATAAATGCTACCCTCCAATCAGCCAGATACCTACAAGGTTTAAGACGACACTACAACAAGAGTACCCATCCTCGATCATTACAAGTCAGAGACTTAGTGCTAAGAAGGATACAAAAGACTGATGGACGACATAAGCTACTCAGTCCATGGGAAGGTCCATTCATTGTCACAAAAGTCACCGAACCAGGCACATACAAGTTAATAACCGAAGATGGAAGAGAAATCAGCAATACATGGCACATCAGCCAGCTAAGAAGATTCTACGCGTAAAAACAATCAAGAGAAAATGGATATGCAAGTCACAAGGGACCAACATTCACAATCGATGAAGGACAATATTCTTTGACAACATATGTATTAGTTTATATTCATGATCAATAAAGATGATATTCATCCACAGCATCTTTTGTCATGACTTTCAACGAGTTGTTGTAACGAAACAAAAAGCAAAATGGCTGAAAACATGCCTGAGCATCCCGGCCAAGAGCAAAATAGCTGAAAAGACGCTTGAGCCCGCCGATGAGGGTAGCTAAAAGCTAACATCCAAAACAAAAAGCAAAAGGGCTGAAAACATGCCTGAGCATCCCGGCCGAGAGCAAAATAGCTGAAAAGACGCTTGAGCCCGCCGATGAGGGTAGCTAAAAGCTAACACCCAAAACAAAAAGTAAAAGGGCTGAAAACATGCCTGAGCATCCCGACCGAGAGCAAAATAGCTGAAAAGACGCTTGAGCCCACCGATGAGGGTAGCTAAAAGCTAAGACCCGAAACAAGAAGCAAGATGGCTGAAAACATGCCTGAGCATCCCGGCCGAGAGCAAAATAGCTGAAAAGATGCTTGAACCCGCCGATGAGGGTAGCTAAAAACTAACACCCAAAACTAGTCGACCAAAATTAAGCTTAAAAAGACCCTCCAGCTCTTCGTTTCGAAAAGCAAGAGGTTCGGGGGCTACATCCAGATAGGAATACTCTACATCCAGATAGGAATACTCTTTTCCTCAGAAAAGCACAAGCGCCACTCAAGAAAGCACTCGGATGCCGAAGTTTGTCAAGGCAACATTCAATGCCAAGTCGTTTTACATAGCGCAGACGAAAGGTTGTCAACGCAAAGATCTACATCTAACAAGTCTGCCGAAGTTTGCCAAGCGCGGACAAGGTACTCGGCGGATCACAAAAGAGGAAGAAGAGAAAAGTACTCGACAAATCGAGGGATCTCATCAGGATAACACACAGAGTTGAGCAGAGACGAAAATAGGACAAAGTACTCAACAAGTCAAGTAAATCCGACCACACCCGGGCAAAGAATACATCAACGAAAATAAAGAATCTTCATTTTAAGAGGAGTGTAATATTACAAGAGGCTGATCAATTGGATCAGGCATTGTCATCAGGAAGGGAAATATCAATGTTAAGATTATCTACAACCCTACTGGCTAAACCTTCGACCTCAGACTCCATCCTCTCAACAGCATCAAGGTATTCTTGGCTATCAGCTTCCTCCGCTATCTTAGACAGAGGCGCCTCTGGAGCAAGGACCTGGACCTGGGCCAGCACATTCTTGGTACATACTTGAGCGCACTTCTTTGCGAACTCTTGGAAACGAGTCGGAATCCAAGGAATGAACTGAGCCCAAGATTGCCCGTCATCCGCTGGAGTCCGGAGAACATCAGCTACTAAACGAAAAGATTTCCACAAAACGTTCCAATTTTTAGTAGCCGTCGCCAGTTTCCCAGACAAGCCTTCAATAGTTTTTTGGGCCTGCACAAGATCTCTGTCAGCTCCATGCCTAATCAGCTTAGCAAGGGTGAGTTCTTCCTCAGCACGAGTAATTACCTCCTCAGCCTTGTTATGATTGGAGCGGACAAGAGCCTTCATTTCATCGATACTCTCCGAGAGCTTTTGCTTCTCAACTCGGAGAACTAGACAAGACACCCAAGAACAAGTCAAAAAAAAGAAGTCAAAATACAAGAAGAAATAGGCAGAACCCGCGGCACCTTTGCATTCATTCTTCGTAGACTCCACCGCGGCATCTCTCTGCTTCTCTGTCTCCACTACCCGGGCGCGAAGGGTCTTCTCCTCCTTTTGGTGCATTTGACGCTCTGTCTCCAACTCAGCCCGAAGAAGGTCGAGATCGGCTTTCAGAGCGTCCACCTCAGAAGACAACTTTCTCTCATTTTCAGATGAGAAAAAGAAGCCAGAATAATCACGAGAAAAAGACTAAGCAAAAAGAGGCAAAGAGAAACAAGGCGTAAGGACAGAAGAAAAACAAGCACGCAAAAAAGGAGTGGCAGTAAAACCTACCTGGAGCTTTTCACCAAAAGAAGTCACGAGGGTCGACAAGCTCCCCCAGGCTGTGGTCAGCTCCGATAACCGATGGGTGGCGTCGAACTATTGCACCACGTCACCGGAAAAAGAGGGACCGTCGGAAACAAGAGAAGGGGAAGGAGAGGCCAGCTGGGGCGAAGAAGGAGCAACCAAAGCAACCTCTAGGGAAGCCAGAACCAAACCCTCGGAAGGACCCGGCACGACGGCCATAGTCACCTCCGGAGCAGCCAAGTCCGCAACTTTGCCAGGTAGCTCCGAAGCCCCCATAGCAACTTCATCAATAGAATGTTGTGAGTCCTGAGGCTCGGAACTCGTTGGCATGGCGGGAGGCAGAGAAGAAGTCGATGAAGAAACAAGAGAAGACGAAACACTAAAAAATGATAAAAGGAAGCACCGATAAGAACCAAAAGAAGGAAGATAGAAGCCAAAAAAGATAAAAGCCAGAATCTACTCACCCAACCACTTTCTTCTTTGTGAAGCCAAAAGAAGGCCTCGCAGGGGGAACCACGATGGTGAAAACGTCCCCGCCACCCGGCGACAGGAGCGGGGTAACCGACAACGGAGCCGCGGAAGAAGCCGAGGCTAGAGCCATGAAAGAACTCTGCACTAGAGGAGCGGTAGAGCTCGGTACGGGGGCCACCAAAGAACTCGACACCGGAGCTTCAGAAGAAGTCGGCACGGGAGCCCTAGAAGAACTCATACGCGACGTTCGATTACTTCAAAAGGTTCAAGACTAAAAGTTAAAACAAAGAAGAGAGATTCAATGCAACAGGAATATGAAAACAACTCACCGCCGCATGATGAGGGGTACTTCGTCATCCTCCTCTCCCTCAGCCAAGGAAACCAGAGCACCTGCTGAAAAAAGAATAAAAAGTACTCGGTTCAAGAGAGAAACAGGAAAACAAAGGAACAAAGAGTAATAAATGTGCTCACCTAAGAGCATGCTAGCAACAACTGGAGTACCTGAGGAAGTACTTGGTTTGCGAGGCTTCTTGGAGACAGGTAGGCCAGATGAAGACCCATCCGTTCGCCCCCTCTTTGAGACACTGCGAGGACCGCGAGGGACTAGACGAGGAACATATTCTTCATATACATCAACATATCCGGAAGAAACCCCAGGAAGGGCTATAGAGGTTTGGGACTTACTAATTGCAGAAGTTCCAGCTAGATGATCCCCAGTCTCTGCCACGGTAGGGAGAACATCAAGGGGGATCAGGTCAACAAAGTTTCGCCCAAGCTCCTACGAAAAAGGATAAAACAGCAAGACAAGGAAAAGCTAAGCAAAAATGGATGCAGCAAGAGTACATAAAGTACTCAAACAAAAAGATAGACAACTCACAGTTGGGGGCGGGTTGTTGGCTAAGAACTCAGAGACAGCAGGAGGAATGACACTCACTCCTTTCAGCATCTTCTGGAGACGCTCGAGTACCTCCTCACCGGTCAGCTCAAGAGCTGGGACCATGCGTGAAGGATCCTCGGCCCCAGAATACTCAAAGCCAAGATGCTCCCGCTCTTTCAAAGGCTAAACCCAGCGATGAAGAAAGCTCGAAACAATACCGAAGTCGGTCAAACCCTGCTGTTTCAGCATGCTAATCCTATCAAGGAGTGGCTAGATCACTTGAATCTCAACAGGTGACTCAAGCTTCTTGTCCCATCGGTCATTCACCATAGGACCAGATCCAGAGTGGATGACGAGGGAAGGGATCAAATTGGCAGCGTAAAACCACTCGACATGCCAATCTTTTACAGAATCGACCAGGTCATAGTCAAAAAACTTAATCTTGAGACCCTGGCAAAACTGAATCCCGCAACCGCCAAGAACGCTGGTTTCTTCACGGCGGGGTTGAGGTTTTAGACGAAAGAAAAAGCAAAAAAGAGATAGAGAAGGAGGGATTCCAAGGAAAGATGAATGAAAACATAAAGATGGAGAACAGCATTGGGAGTTAGATGTTTCAGACTAACCCCAAAATAACCAAGAAACTAATGAAGGAAGGCGGAAGCAGGAAGGCAAAGTCCGGTGCGGACAAAAGAAACGAAGAGGACAATCTCACCAGGACCCGGAGCTGGAACCCGATGCTCGCCTGGAACTCTCCATTCAGCAATGACTTTGCTTTGGATCAAGCCATCGCTAACGAGCTCGCGCAGCTAGTCTTCATTTGTTGTTAGAGCTGGCCAAACCTTCTGAGCAGCCCTCATGGCCACGAACTCCTGGTTTTCGATCAAAGAAAGGGATGACTCCTCCTCCACGAAGGTCGCCTAAGACTTGCTTGTGGTTTTCTTCTTTCCCATGAACTAGCGGAAGCAAAAAGGCACTGGGGAAGATGAAGCTAGGATGGTGGTGCTCGGGTGACGGTGACGATGACGGCGACGGATTTCTAAAAGCTAGGGTTTAAAGGCAGGAGCTGAGCAGCAAAGGAAAGGAAGATGAAAGGTCTTTAAATAGATTTTTTAGTAATAAAAATGGCCCACTAGGCCCATTAAAACACAATGTGAGAACGCAACGGTCCATTTACCGACGCAGCTAAAACGACGAAGGGCACGAATCCACACAACGGTACAAACCAGCGGGCAGATTTCAGACTTATCCATCCAGCACCACGGCAGGGTTATCAGATCGCTACAAGAACAACTCGTCAAACCAAGAAGAAAGAAAGGGCTACCTTGCAAGGAACAAAGGAACCCGGTTATTGAAAAAAGAAACTAGGTAATCTCATGAACGACAGGGATCATAGCAGAAAAGTAAAAGACAACTCAGAAGACAAGATTCGTTACATTACAAGCGACTTCAAAAGTAGAAGATTACAAATCTTACAAGACCCAACGAACTCGGCACCACGAAAAGCAAAGTAGCAAAGAGGAACACGGACACAGCTAGGCTCTGGAATGACTATGTGTCCCAAATTGCTACTCAGAAGGACAAACCGCCATCAGCTACACTGTTTTCTTCAAAGGACGGACGCAGTGCATCCAAGGTGGAAATCAGTAGCACGACAAGACAACATGGAGCAGAGAAGGCCGGCGGGCATCTGTCTACCCAAGACCAATGTGATGCTAGATATGATGTTGATCTGCACCGGACAGTCTCAGGACAGGCGATAAGGATCAACCCAGAACTGCTCGATGAAGAAACGAAGCCCACATCACAAGACTTCCTCCAACTACCGCCACGTACATCCTGGCACAATGTTGTCACGGGATTAGCCTACCTCTAATCCCTATCACAAGACTTCCTCCAGCTACGACAAGACACATAGGAACTACAAAATATGCCTGGGGGCTGCTCTACTTCACAAACTACCATGTTCATGACCACGAAGGTTTCAACAGAATGTCCAATGGATGAAAACAAGCACTTCGGGACAGTATTTATAGACCAAAGGAGCGGCGCACATGGACTAGGAGTACCAACAAAATAAGCCTAACAAAGGACATAGTGAAAAGACAGGACTCAATAATGGATGACTCAGGCGAGAGGAAACAGTACTCGAAGACGGGCATATTCGGAAGAATATACCAGCGCAGTACAACCCGTGAACAAAAGGCATTTACACTCAACCACCACCATACAACTACATCTGACAATAGCAGACTATCAAAGAATACGCCAAGACCTCGCATCCGAGTTCTTCCTGAACAAAACAACATGGATATACGCTCGGGGGCTCGGCCAGCATCATAGCTTAATCAACACTAAGCTAGGGAGCTCGGCCTTCATTTCAACTACTCCCGGAGGCTCGGAACCAAAGACAAAGGACCAAGAATACAAGAAACTCAAGACTACAATGACGATGACACATCAAGACTCTTCATCCGACTTCTTTTCTAAAGAGAAGAACTCAGAGAAAGCACGGGGCTGCGGGATACATAGCCCCAGAATTTTTTGAAGACAAGAATCTGGACCCTCCAACTTTTGCAAGCAAAAGCAAGAGGCTCAGGGGCTACACTCAGTGAGTGCAATTGTTACAAAAAATTGCACCCACCCAAAAAGAACTTGAACATAAGCTAAGAGGCTGCATGCCACGAAACTACTCGGATGATGGTTTAATCCAAGACTAAAGGGCCGCTTCGGAAAGATGCCGCAAAACTACTCGAATGATGACATAATCCAAGTCTCGGGGACTACTTCAGAACACAAATTTTCAAACAACATAAAGGATCAAGACCCTCCAACTTTTTGTTCCAAATAGCAAGAGGCTCGGGGGCTACACTCAGTGAGTGCACTTTTTCTTCGAAAAAGTGCACGTCACCAAAAGACTTCCTCAACGCAGACCACTTCAAGACATTACGACAAAAAGAACCCAGAACGAGCCATATTCGAGTTCTTTTTGATAAAACTTCAACGAACAATCAGAGCAACTTCAAGACAAGATCCTCCAGCTCCTTGTTCCAAATAGCAAGAGGCTCGGGGGCTACAACCAGATGGATGTACTTTTTCTTCAAAAAGCACTCACCACTCGAAGATCCCAAGAAGCGCTACAAGGTTTCACTCTAGAAAGCACTCGGATGACATTTTGTTCCTACTCAACAAGACTTGAAGGAGCAAAGCGAGACTTTCAGAGCTCAACCATGAAGTGCTCGGGGGCTTGTCGATGCGGGACCCATAGGATACCCCACAAGGGAGAGAGAAGATCTAGTCCAACTAGGATTCTTCCCATATAATCTTAGTAGTAGAACTATTAAGTAATCCTACTAAGAAATCTCATTGTAAACCAACTAGGACTCTGGCCTCCTGAATATATAAAGGAGGGTAGGGCTCTTGAGAGAAGAGGACGATAATTGTACAACACAACATATCACAATCAATCCAACGCAAAGGCTAACGCCGACTGGACGTAAGGTTATTACTCGATCTACGATCGAGGGCCTAAACCAGGATAAATCGACTGTCTCTTGCGTTAACCATCGAGTTCAGCATACGCCGAAGCCCGAACATACTGCCCCGGGTACCCCCGTGGCAGGCTATCGGTGGTGAAACATCGATAGGCGCCTCATTGAAGAGGCCCCGGAGTCATGGAAGTGGGGCGTCCTGACCAAGGAGAAGAAGCATATCACTAATCTTCTCGCTAGCCTCCATACTCTGAAGGACCAGGGCATGAAGGGGTCTGATGAGGACATGGCACCTTCGGATACGAATAATAACTATAAGGTGCACTCGTTCCTACATTTGCATAGTGGCTTTGGTTATAATTCACTTGGTTCCACATGTACATGTCACTATTTGACTGTAGGTTCAAATGTGTTTCATAATGGAAGTTCATCAAAGTTGAACTTTTGGTTCGTCGGCAGCCCAACAGTGCCTCATTGGGAAGGCCATAACTCATCCATCCGGAGTGCGATCGAGGTCAATGAGCACTTGATAGAAAGCTTGTTTGATAAGCTTTCAAATAGATCTAGTTCCATCTCAATATCATGTCAGCAAGGCCTCCAAATCACCAATATATTCTGTCGCTATTTCTGGCGGGAGCTACACTGTTGTCATGGGCTTGTTATTCATCCTTGGGACCCTGGCCCAAGTGGAAGCACACCCCAAGGACTTGGAGAACCCACCAAGAAAGTCCTTGGACGTCCTCCTCCTTGGCCACCACCTTAGGAGGCCAGCAAGGACGTCCAAGCCAAGCCAGAGGCCCAGTCCAATCCGAGTTCGAGTCTGCCTCGGCCATCAGGACCAGTCTACAATAAAACGGATGCTCAGGACGCATCCAAACTCCGTTTTCGATGATCCACATATGGATGGAAAGATAATTTGATAAGGAAGCCAATCCAAGTGGTTTCACATCAAAAGCTCTTCGGAATCAATGGGAATCGTTGAAACAAGTCAGCATTCAGAATCTGTTAGGGTGCTGCGACACCTTCTTTTGGGCCGTTGGGCCTTGTAACGTGTTGGGACACCTTTAGGACGTGAAGATGGATCCTTGGACGTCCCTTAGGCTATATAATCAGTAGCCACCACCTACATTAGGTTTTGGGTTTTGTTTTAGATCAATCTGTCATTGAACAGTCGCCATTATTGGTTTGCAAGACCCCAACTTCGAGTGCTTATCATTCATCTGCAATTGTCACTTTAATTGAGTTGCTTTTTATCTTGTTCTTGCTTGTATTCTTCGATTCGCAGTAGGGATTAGCCTTCTTGGTGGGGTCAACCGGATTGTGACACAGTTGATAACCAGAGGAGACGTGGTGCTAAGGTTGCAGGGTTTGGGTCTTTGTGATCTGAAGCCGGATCGGTGTGTCGCTCTCCGAACAAATCATTATTTATCTTGAACCTGATGGAAGATCGGGACCCTAGCCACCACCTACATTAGGTTTTGGGTTTTGTTTTAGATCAATCTGTCATTGAACAGTCGCCATTATCGGTTTGCAAGACCCCAACTTTGAGTGCTTAATCATTCATCTGCAATTGTCACTTTAATTGAGTTGCTTTTTATCTTGTTCTTGCTTATGTTCTTCGATTCGCAGCAGGGATTAGCCTTCTTGGCGAGGTCAACCAGATTGTGACATGGTTGATAACCAGAGGAGACATGGTGCTAAGGTTGCAGGGTTTGGGTCTTTGCGATCTGAAGCCGGATCGGTGTGTCACTCTCTGAACAAATCGTTGTTTATCTTGAACCTGACGGAAGATCGAGACCCTCGTCTCCATTAAGTACATGGAGTGGGAAATTGCCATCGACAACATATTTGCTACTCGCTTTATGTGTCCAAGGAGGAAGGTAAAAAATACAGCTAGTGTTTTGTGACATTCTGCTTTATCTTGGTGGGAGTCTTTAGATCCTTCTGATAAACCTCAAACTTGGAATGATATGAAACTTCTAATGTGAGAAACCTTTGTTAATCCACCTCCTGTTTTGATTTCATATGATGAGGTGCACCATTTGGAGGAAGAATCTGTTGTTATTCCTCTTTCTATGACTAACCTTCTGCAGGATAATATCCATAAGCGAGAGGATGACATGGGAGAACGGGGGTCCCGATCTTCTGTCAGGTGATGGTAACTATCGTTGTGGCGGAGAATGACACACCAATCCGGCTTCAGATCAAAAGATCAAACCCTGTAATCCTAGCACCACAGCTCCTCTGGTTATCAACCAAGTCACGGACCAGGTTGACCTCACCAAGAAGGCTAATCCCTGCCTGCATAATGAAGAACACAATCTAAACCAGCAACAAGACTTTGACCTAGGACACAAACTCAACAAAACAGACTCTGAAACTAAAATATGCAAAGGCTATGGCGCGGAAGGTTCTAGGACAGGAAAAACAAGTATGGCACTGGACTATAGGACGAATGCGAAACTCTCAAACCAGGGAATAAAAGTGAACCTGACGGTATACCTTAGCTCTGAATACCACTTAATGGAGACGAGGGTCCTGATCTTCCGTCAGGTTCAAGATAAACAACGATTTGTTCGAAGAGCGACACACCGATCTAGCTTCAGATCACAAAGACCCAAACCCTGCAACCTTAGCACCATGTCTCCTCTGGTTATCAACCGTGTCACAATCCAGTTGACCTCACCAAGAAGGCTAATCCCTGCTGCGAATCGAAGAACACAAGCAAGAACAAGATAAAAAGCAACTCAATTAAAGTGACAATTGCAGATGAATGATTAAGCACTCGAAGTTGGGGTCTTGCAAACCGATAACGGCGACTGTTCAATGACAGATTGATCTAAAACAAAACCCAAAACCTAATGTAGGTGGTGGCTACTAATTATATAGCCTAAGGGACATCCAAGGATCTATCTTCATGTCCTAAAGGTGTCCCAACACGTTACAAGGCCCAACGGCCCAAAAGAAGGTGTCGCAGCACCCTGATAGATTCTAGATGCTGACTTGTTTCGACGATTCCCGTTGATTCCGAAGAGATTTTGATGTGAAACCACTTGTATTGGCTTCCTTATCAAATTATCTTTCCATCCATATGTGGATCATCGAAAATGGAGTTTGGATGCGTCCTGGGCGTCCATTTTATTGCAGACTGGTCCTGATGGCCGAGGCAGACTCGAACTCGGATTGGACTGGGCCTCTGGCTTGGCTTGGACGTCCTTGCTGGCCTCCTAAGGTGGTGGCCAAGGAGGAGGACGTCCAAGGACTTTCTTGGTGGGTTCTCCAAGTCCTTGGAATGTGCTTCCACTTGGGCCAGGGTCTCAAGGATGAATAACAAGCCCATGACAACAGTGTAGCTCCCGCTAGAAATAGTGACAGAATATATTGGTGATTTGGAGGCCTTGCCGACATGATATTGAGATGGAACCTGATCTATTTGAAAGCTTATCAAACAAGCTTTCTATCAAGTGCTCATTGACCTCGATCGCACTCCGGATGGATGAGTTATGGCCTTCCCAATGAGGCACTATTGGGCTGCCGACGAACCAAAAGTTCAACTTTGATGAACTTCCATTATGAAACACATTTGAACCTACAATCAAATAGTGACATGTACATGTGGAACCAAGTGAATTATAACCAAAGCCACTATGCAAATGTAGGAACGAGCGCACCTTATAATCATTATTCGTATCCGAAGGTGCCATGTCCTCATCAGGGTCGGGGATCATTGGTGCCTACCACGCGAGGAGGGTGGTGCCGCTGATGGCGCGCGCGCTCCCCTGCACTAGATGGTGACTGGAGTGCCGTTTGAAGGGATGGTGCTCATTGATGAAGCACTTCCTCCATCCAAGGTGGCACAGCGCATCAAGGAGGCAATAGAGCCTACGAAGGACTCTGCCGGTGGCATCCTCGATCATGTGTATCCGGTGCCGGGGCATCCCCCAATGCGGCCGGAATCAGGGTTTGTCGACTTCGTAAGCTTTCTTTCCCCACGCTCCTCTTTTCGCTCAAATTTCCGACCCCTTGATGCTAACTTTGGGATGGTGGGACCAGCCACGGAGACTCTCTTTCAAGGAGAGTCCAGCCCTAGAGCCAAAGGATTGGGTTCTAGCCATGGTGAATCGCGCCACGGCTGAGTGGGACAAGAGGACGAGGGAGCTCACGAAGAAGAAGGCGATACAGAAGCAGCAAGCTCATGATCGAGGATAGGAGACTAGCAGTGATGATGATGACAACGACGATGATGAGGCGGTAGCCGGCGTGGATTGGGGTGACCTGGTGAATGAGGACTCGCTGTCCATGCAGGGACCCCTTCTGTTCCACATGGAGGGAAGTGAGTCCATGAGGACGGTGGAGCCGAGCCTGCCCCTAGGTCCAGTGGGAGCCAGTGGATCCGCCGTCACCCTTGGGGTGTCGACGGAGGATCGGTGGATGGGAGGGGACGGATCCGAGGCCATACCCGAGGTACTAACAGAGGGAGGCGGTTCCAATGCTACACCCCATGAGCTGATGGAGGGGGTGGCTCTAGCGCCATGCCCCATGAGCCGATGGAGGGGGCGGTTCTGGCGCCGCACCCCATGAGCCAATGGAGGGGAGCGGCTTTGGCGCCGCGTACCTAGAGACAAGAGAGATGAGCCCCCTTGCCTCGGAGCAGGGGGTAGGCTCGAAACGGTCCTGCCCACATGAGTTGGAGCAAGGGTCTAGGGGTTCATCCTCGAAATGTACCCACCGATCGAAAGCGTCAAAGTATGTCACCGATTCCCCTCGTTTTCTTTCTTTATTTTTCTGTTCCGACCTTATGCCCTTTTTCCATTTTGTAGATTCTTGCGACGGGGCCACCCTTTGGGGCTGGCACCCAAGAAGAGCCTTGCCCTTTAGGAGGGATGGATGGCACTGCCCGACGTCGCCCCTATTTTGGGCAGGAGCAGCACTGATGTTGTGGCCTCGTTGGCTGGTCCAGCGGTGTCCGCGGTGGTGCCCGTGCCCTTGGTGGTTGTCGAGCAGGCGGCCACGACCATGACAAACCAGGAGCGGTCGGACACAGCCGCGGTGGCGTCTGAGGGGGTGGTGCATTTCGTGCCCCCGACGGCCCAAGGGACGGCGCCTGACATGGGCTGGGCAGAGTTGGATGCCGCCGCAGTGGCGTTCGACAGAGCAGCGTAGTTCATGCCACCGGAGGTCCAGACGGAGGTGGCCATGACTGCGACAAGCCCGGCGGGGTCGGACACTGCCATGGTGGCATCCGAGGGGGTGGCACAATCTACGCCACCGACGGTCTAGGCCATGGTGCTCGGGGAAGGCCGGATGGAGGAGGACATGGCCGGAGGGTCTTTGGGCATCATGATGGTGGTGGGGAGGAACAAAAGAGAGCCACCTTTGGCCCTGTTATCGGGAGGCCACCGCTCCCCCACATAGGGTGAGCCGCCGATCTAGTGGATGGCCGCTCAGGACCCAGTGTCGGTTCTTTTTTCACTTGACAATGCTGCCGAGAGCTTGGAGCGGGAGAATCTTGACGTTGGGTTCTCGGCGGTGATGGGTGCCCTGAGGGAGGCCAGTGGTGCCTTATGCAAAATCCTCGTTCCTTCTAGCCAGGTATCTGCTTGATCCTCTCACTTGTTTTCTTCTTTCTTCACACATTTTTGTTTTTTCTTGTCTTCTAATTCCGGTCCTCTTTTCATAATATTGTTGCTCATAGCCGGGACAAGTCCCGGTTCCTTCATGAGCAAAAGGCGAAATGGGACCATCTTGCCGAGGAGGCCAGGTTGTGAGGAGATGTGGGTGCATAACTCGCTGCCACCCAGCAGCGAGAGGCCAAGGCGCGCCGAGACACGGAGGAGGCTCATGGGATGTTTGAGGACCTGTCGACAAGGGTGAAGCTGGACGAGGAGGATGCCGCCAAGCTTTGAAAGGAGCAGGATGAGCTGCTATAGAAGGACGCCGTGGCTAGTGAGCGGGCCGGCAAGCTCCTGGCGGAGCTAGAGACAGAGTGAGACCTCAAGCTGAAGGCTAAGGAGAGGACCGCGGCATTGCAGCAGAGGGCAGACCGGGACACCGAGATGATCACCCGGTTGCACGAGGAGTGGGACGAGCTATGCCGAACCGAGGAAAGGCTTCGCTCGGAGCACAGTGCAGCCTGTGAGGATCGCGACTAGACCATTTGGGAGCGCGACAAGGCATGTGGGGTGGCTGACTCCCTCCGGGTGGATCTTGGAGTTGCGGTGAACCGAAGGTTGGAGGTTGAGAGGGTTGCTGTCAGGCTAGAGAAAGAGCTTACCAAAGTGCGAGGGATCCTCTAGACCAAGAGCGACGAGCACAACCTTCTGCAAGCCACTATCGAGGTAGTCATCGATGCCCTGAGGGTGGCGCAACCAGTGGAAACCAGCTTGCTCATAGCTCATGCCGTGGGTATCACGGCGTGGGTGGGGCAACTTGAGGAGGACGCCTTTCATGCCAGGATCACCTAGCCTTTGTTGTCGCCCGTTCCCATTATGATCGAGATATTAACCTGGAGGTTGGCTTTGCGCATATCTATGATGATGATGATTGTGCTGGTGAGCAAAATTACCGTAGCTGTCTGGGCGTGGGCTTTTTGCGATCTTACCAGTCTGTTCCCCCGAACCTTGCCGCCAATCTTGATGCGAGGAGGAGGTCTAATGTAATGTTTTTTTCGAAAAAAGAAAGGAGGTACCCATACCTTTATCAGCCCCCGAGTGAGATTCGATCCCTTGCGGTTGCTGGGGTCGGATGTTACTGGAGATCAGAGTGAGGGAGGCGAACTTATGTTTGTATTTACTCGTACCCCTTACCTAGTGTAAGGAAAATGGACCCTAAGCCCATTTACTTTGGATTTTAGTGTTTGATGACCAACACAACCAAATTGGACTAATGAATTTGCAAGTGTTTGTTTTGTAGTCCAACAGGGTGCAAGACATGACTTGGACGAAGGCGATGTGATGATCTGATGATCAACACCTTAAGGAAGACCTTAGGAGCACAAGAAAAGATCCAAGATATCAAGCAAAGTCCAAGCATGAAGATAGGAACCAAGCCGTACGCAAGATCACGAAGAAACGAGCTCGCAGAGGCGACCGGAGCTGGACTGGACGCTGGAAGCGCGACGGACGCTGGACCGGTGGCTCGGCAGATAGGC
Source organism: Miscanthus floridulus (assembly GCF_019320115.1). NCBI lineage: Eukaryota > Viridiplantae > Streptophyta > Magnoliopsida > Poales > Poaceae > Miscanthus > Miscanthus floridulus. Next base: position 104,274,319 of record NC_089584.1, read on the forward strand.
GACCGGAACGCTGGACCGGAACACTGGCGGCAACCGACCGGACGCAGAAACACAGCGTCCGATCGAGTACAGAGAGGTTCCAGGCGCGCGAAACTGCGACCGAACGCGTCCGGTGGCAGGCGACCGGACGCTGGCAGCGTCCGATCGGTAGTTCGCGGCTACAACGGTCGGGACGACCGGACGCAGTCCGGTCAGGACGATCTCAGCGTCCGGTCAGTAGCAGAATTGTGGGAGTTCGACCCCAACTGGCTACTTTCTCAGTGGGGCTTATAAATACAACCCCCAATCGGCCATTTGAGGAGTGTAGGAGCTGAGGAAACATACCAAGAGTGTTGATACACCATTTTAGTGATCTCCACATGCATAGTGCTTAGTGTTTTATTAGGTGATTAGCATAAGTGCTTTGTGAAGTGCTTAGGTTGATTAGACCACCGCTTATGCGCTTGCTCTAGGTGTTTGCCTAGTGTTTAGTGAGGTTTGCATACCTCTTGCCACCCCGTGCTTGCGAGCACAAGTGTTGTACATCGGAGGGGCTTGAAGTCTTACGAGATCACACCAATCGCGTTTGTGGTGTGGCCGCCACCGTGTACAGGAGGGAACAAGGCCCGCGGCGTTTCGGCCGGAAGCTTGATAGTGAAGACTGGCGGGGAGCATCTAGGAGAGGCTTGCCGAGAGGCACATCGGAGACCCACTTGCGTGTGGGGAAGGCCCGAGGCTATCCACGGAGTTACCTGGCCGGGAGCTTGGCCCTTGCGAGGGATTCCTTGCGAGGGGCTCCAACGAGGACTAGGGGGAAGCTTGCGCGCTTCTCGATACCTCAGTAAAAATACCGGAGTCATCGACGGGAGTTTGCATATCTCTACCTTGCTCTTTAAGCTTCCGCATTTACATTGATCATATTATTATCATTTGCGATAGAGATAGCAACACACTAGCAAAACCATAGTTGCACATCTAGATAGATTATCTTTTGCGTAGGTTTTGCTAGAGAATGAAAAAGAGGACATAGTTTAGAGTTAGAATTTTAAGTTGCCTAATTCACCCCCCCCCCTCTTAGGCATCATGGTCCCTTCAATTGGTATCAAAGCTGGTTGGCTCATTTTTGGACCTTTGTCTTAACCGCCGTTGAGCCGACGCTATTGTAGAGTGGTTGGGATGGATACCGCTAGGCCTCCACAATTTGACGGCACTAACTTCCCATACTATAAAGCTAGAATGGCTTGCCACCTTGAGGCGGTTGATTTAGGTGTATGGAGAATCACTCGTGACGGGATGAAACCCATTAAGAATCCCGAAAAGCCCACAAAGAGTGACGAAAAAGAAATGCATTTTAATGCTAGAGCTAAGAATTGCTTGTTTGAATCTTTTAGCATGGATGTTTTTAACCAAGTGTTTACTTTAAATACGGCATCATGAAATTTGGTTAAAACTCCAAGAGCTCCATGATGGCACAAGTAATGTCCGTGAGCAAAAACATTGTCTAGCTAAGCAAAATTATGATTCCTTTGCTATGAATGATGATGAGCTTGTTCGTGATATGTATTCTCGATTGAATCTAATTATCAATGAGCTCCATTCAATAGGATTATTAAAGCTAGATGATGCGGACATCAGTGAGGAAGATCATCTCCTGTTCTACCACAAAAGAAATATGCAAGTATCATCACCATTCTTCACAACATGGAGAACTTGAGCAACATGACCCCGGGCATTGCCATTGGCAAGCTAGTGGCATTTGAAATGTCACGTAAGATGGGTCAAGGAGAAGCATCTTCATCAAGCAAAGGCAAAGCTCTCGCTTGTAGCGAGAAGAAAAAGATGAAGGGCAAGAAAGTTGAGTCAAGCTCAAGCTCAAGCTCCTCAAGTGAAGAAGAAGAAGATGAGGATGATGATGATGAACAAGAATCAAGTGATGATGATCAATCTTCCTCCTCCACCTCTGACCTTGATGAAGAATCAATCAAACTTATCAAAAAGGTGGAGAAGATGATTGTAAGGCTCAATGTCAAGGGTGTGCCCATCCAAATTCAAGACCTCGTTTTCACTAATCAAAGAAACGAGCAAAGAAAGAGGGGATGCTATGGATGCGGCGAGTTGGGGCACTTTGTGGAAGTTTGTCCAAATAAGCCCACACCCAAGACAAAGAAGAAGGCGTGCAAGAACAAAGCCCTCACAACAATAAGGTCATGGGATGATTCTTCAAGTGAAGAAGAAAACCATCACAAGAGGCGAGGTCACAAGCACTCATCATCAAGCTCTTCTCGTGTGTGCCTTATGGCACGAGGTAACGAAAGCTCATCCTCTAGTGAGAGTGATAGTGATGATGATTTACCTTCTTACAATACAATTGTGCAACAAAATCTTAAATATGCTAAAGTTTGCACTAGTCAACAAAAGAAGCTCAAAAACTTAAAAGAAGAGCTAGGTAGTTCACAAGAAGCATACAAGAATTTGCTTGAACAATATGAAAACTTTGCAAATCTCAATGTTGAACTATCTACTAAAATTGAGCAACTTGAGGCTAGTGCAACAACAAGTGCATGCACAATTAATGATAAGCAACTTGAAAAGAAAAATGAAAAATTAAAAGAAAAGTTAGCTAGCTCACAAAATGATTATCAAAGTTTGCTTGCTAAAATGGAAATCATGTGCAAACATTGTGATGAGCTAACAAATAAAGTTGCTAATCTTGAGGCCATCAAAAATACCCCCACTAAGGCATCTAAAAGAAATGACATAATTAAAAAGGATGCATCTACCTCTTGCAATGATTTATGTTTAGACTCATCTTTGTGCAACCAAGCTTGTGTTGAGAAAGTGATTGTAGATACATGCACACAAGAGGTTGCAAAAGAGAATGAGCAACTCAAGCAAGAAGTAGCTCGCCTCACCAAGGACTTGACTCAAGTGAAAGGCAAGGCGAAGCAAACCCAACTTCATCAAGATAACACCGTCAAGGGAGTGAAGAAGCTTGATGAAGGACAAACCGTGGTTTGCTACGTGTGCCACAAAGAAGGCCACAAGTCCTATGAGTGCAAGGTGAAGAATGGGGGAGGAGCAAAGAAGAAGGAGAAAAAGCAAACAAGCAAGCTCTCCAACACCTACACCAACAAGGTGGACAAGAAGGCCTCCACACCTTATCTCTTGAAGAAGAAGAAAAATGACAAGGTGGTGGCCATCAAGGTGAACAAGCAAGCCAACAATGGGGTCCAAACGCTTTTGGGTGCCAAAGGAAATCATTTCAAATATGAAGAGCACCAAGAAGGTTTGGATCCCGAAAGGGAAGTGAGAAGTCCATCGGACTTCAGGGAATTTGGAGACTTGGCAAATTTGGATGCATTATATGGGGTGCATCATGATGGACAAAGTCATTGCCAAGTAGGTTAGTGAATACTATGGACCCAAATTCCCCTTCCCATGTTAGGTAACTAGATGTCATTAATTTCAATAAGCATTTATTTCATTTGGTATTGTCTTTCAATTGGTATACTCTTAAAGCATCTAGTTATCTTATATGCCTAATGTTTGCATTTACATGCTTAAATATTTTGTCATGCATTCAATAGGTATATCATATGGTAGGCTTGCTCGGTTTCATTATCAACCCTTGGAGCAAACCTACATGGTTTAAAATTGTTTAGGAGCACGGCACATAGCTTGTTTTACAATTAACTATCTAATATGTGCCGAAGTCCAAATTGTAGATAATCTCTCCCAAATATCATCTTTCAAGTGGTATTTTGGTACTTAAATCAATGTGCACAAATTTTACAAGTATTCAACACTTGTGTGCACAAATTTAGGGGGAGCTTAATCTACAACTTGGATGCTTTGAGACTAACACTTGTTCAAAATGGTATCAATTTTTCAAACCTATGTGTAGTAGTCTCATTGTAAGGAAATTGGAGTCCCCGGAGTTAAGCATCATTCTTTAATTGGCATCATCATGTTGTTTTCATTCCATATTTATATGCTTTCTCCATGCATTATATAGATTAAACTCTCTTGTGCAATAAATTGCTATTTATGCATATGCTTTGCTTTCTACCATATGTTTGCATACATTTAGGGGGAGCTTAGTCTATATAATGTGAGAGTCAAATTTTGTGATCCATTTCATTCTATACACAAAGGATCACGAAATTTGACCCTCCCTTGTGCTACTAATGTCTTCCTTTTCGGTGTTTGATGCCAAAGGGGGAGAATTTGAAGGACCAAAGGCAAGCATCAAGTTGATGTCTACAAGTGGTAATGGTCTAAGAAAGGGAGGAAAGTGGATTATGGATTAGACTAAGTAATGGTAAAATCTGTAGGAATCCATAATGACACATAGGGATTTTTGCAAGGGCAAGATGGTTTTCGATTGGCATCTAAGTAGGATTTTCTAGCATCATATAACCTTAACCTTGCCCTTTGCATTGTTTCCTAGCAAGTAGGTAGTTTTTAAATTTCAAAATCTCTATCATTTGCTTGCTTTGGTCGTGTTGTCATCAATCACCAAAAAGGGGGAGATTGTAAGGAAAATGGACCCTAAGCCCATTTACTTTAGATTTTGGTGTTTGATGACCAACACAACCAAATTGGACTAATGAATTTGCAAGTGTTTGTTTTGTAGTCCAACAGGGTGCAAGACATGACTTGGACGAAGGCGATGTGATGATCTGATGATCAACACCTTAAGGAAGACCTTAGGAGTACAAGAAAAGACCCAAGATATCAAGCAAAGTCCAAGCATGAAGATAGGAATCAAGCCGTACGCAAGATCACAAAGAAACAAGCTCGTAGAGGTGACCGGACGCTGGACCGGTGGCTCGGCAGATAGGCGACCGGACGCTGGACCGGACACTGGCGGCAACCGACCGGACGCAGAAACACAGCGTCCGATCGAGTACAGAGAGGTTCCAGGCACACGAAACTATGACTGGACGTGTCCGGTGGCAGGCGACCGGACGCTGGCAGCGTCCGATCGGTAGTTCGCGGCTGCAACGGTCGGGACGACCGGACGCGTCTAGTCAGGACGATCTCAGCGTCCGATCAGTAGCAGAATTATGGGAGTTCGACCCCAACGGCTACTTTCTCAGTGGGGCTTATAAATACAACCCCCAACCGGCCATTTGAGGAGTGTGGAGCTGAGGAAACATACCAAGAGTGTTGATACACCATTTTAGTGATCTCCACATGCATAGTGCTTAGTGTTTTATTAGGTGATTAGCATAAGTGCTTTGTGAAGTGCTTAGGTTGATTAGACCACCGCTTATGCGCTTGCTCTAGGTGTTTGCCTAGTGTTTAGTGAGGTTTGCATACCTCTTGCCACCCCATGCTTGCGAGCACAAGTGTTGTACATCGGAGGGGCTTGAAGTCTTGCGAGATCACACCAATCGCGTTTGTGGTGTGGCCGCCACCGTGTACAGGATGGAACAAGGCCCATGGCGTTTCGGCCGGAAGCTTGATAGTGAAGACGGCGAGGAGCATCCGGGAGAGGCTTGCCGAGAGGCACATCGGAGACCCACTTGCGCGTGGGGAAGGCCCGAGGCTATCCATGGAGTTACCCGACTAGGAGCTTGGCCCTTGCGAGGGATTCCTTGCGAGGGGCTCCAACGAGGACTAGGGGGAAGCTTGCGCGCTTCTCGATACCTCGGTAAAAATACCGGAGTCATCGACGGGAGTTTGCATATCTCTACCTTGCTCTTTAAGCTTCCGCATTTACATTGATCATATTATTATCATTTGCGGTAGAGATAGCAACACACTAGCAAAACCATAGTTGCACATCTAGATAGATTATCTTTTGCGTAGGTTTTGCTAGAGATTGAAAAAGAGGCCATAGTTTAGAGTTAGAATTTTAA